>NC_064620.1:86719000-87025000 GCF_023898315.1 Schistocerca nitens
CCCAACGGCAGACTTGCCTCTCTAGTGCTTTTACCTATCCTAAAGCCAAACTGATCGTCATCTAACACATCCTCAATTTTGTTTTGCATTCGTGTCAGGAACTTGGACGCATCAGCTGTTAAGCTGACTGTGCGATAATTCCCGCAGGTGTCAGCTCTTGCAGTCTTCGGAATTGTGTGGACGATATTTTTCCGAAAGACAGATGGTATGTCGCCAGACTCATACGTTCTAAATACCAACGTGGTCGTTTTGCTGTCACTTACCCGTATGACTAGAAATTCTGATGGGATGTTATCTACCCCTTCTGCATTATTTTATCTTAAGCCTTCCAAAGCTCCTCTGTCTCTTTTAAATCGACTCCTGTTTCTTCTTCTATAACATCAGACAGGTCTGCTCCCTCATAGACGCCTCCAGTGTACTAGTGTACTCTTTCCACCTATCCTTTCTCTCCTCTGCATTTAACGGTGGGCCGGCCGTTGTGGCAGAGCGGTTCTAGGTGCTTCAGTCTGGAACCGCGCGACCGCTACGGTCGCAGGTTCGAGTCCTGCCTCGGGCATGCATGTGTGTGATGTCCTTCGGTTAGTTAGGTTTAAGTAGTTCTAAGTTCTAGGGGACTGATGATCTCAAATGTGAAGTCCCATAGTGCTCAGAGCAATTTGAACCATTTTTTTAACGGTGGAATTTCCGTACAGGGCGTAAACCATAACTCTTTACAGGGCACCACAGTAGTTTAAGAGAAGTCGATAGGAACAATATGATACAGGACACTTGTGGTCTGTCAAAGAGAAAACGACCTTAAACAGGTCAACAACGGCCACAAGAAACGGGTAAGGCGAACTCTAGATTGCGGTTTATTGGTAGAACCCTGAAGCGATGCAGTTCTTCAGCAAAGGAAATAGCTTACAATACATTAGTTCGTCCAGTCTTAGAGTATTGTTCGTCTATAAGGGACCCCTACCAGTTGGGTCTGATTCAAGAGATTGAGAAGGTCCAAAGAAGAGCGGCAAGATTCGTGACTGGTACATTTAGCCATCGCGAGAGCGTTACAAATCTCATAGAAAGTTTGAAGTGGGGCACACTTGCAGATAGACGATGCGCTAAATAGAAGGGGCTGCTCACTAAATCCCGAAATCCGATCTTCACCGAGGATGTAGAACATATATTATTACCACTAGCTTTCAAATCGCGCAATTATCACCATTCAAATATAAGGGAAATAAGAGCTCGTAGTGACGCGTTCAGATAGTCGCGCGATCCGCGAGTTGAACAGAGGGGGGGGGGGGGGGAGGGGGGAATATGACTTTGGCGCGAATTGTGCCCTCCGCCGCACACCGCTTGGTGGCTAGCGGAGTATGTACGTAGATGTAGAATGCTAAAATGTCCATCAATTATGCCTCCCTACCGACATTTCGACTTCATCAGAATGGAATGATAATATTGGCGGATTTCTCTACTGCATTATATGCAGCAGCCATAAATTCCTCAACTCTCAGGAACATAAGCAGTACGTCGTTTAGTCTTCGAGCCCTACTCGGTGTGTAATGCACCGGACTGTTATTACACAGCTACAGGTCCACTTCAATAAACCATACGGTGGTAACGAGCCTTTTTAGAAATGCAGCTGTTTCAGCTGCTATTGGAGAAGGCATAATTCCGCGTCGTTGTTGAAACCTCGGTGCTACACTTGGCGCTCGCCGCGGGCGCGATTAATGACCGGGCTCCAGAAGCTGGAAACACGAACAGAATGGGAAGGGCACGTACAAGCAGCGGCGCGGCGTCTTTGGGAGGCGAACCTCCAATCAGAGCGGCACTGTGTCACGTTTCTGAGGAATTCCACGGCGCCGGCGGCCGACGCCCCACGCACGCTACCATCAGACGCCTCGGAGAGCCACTCCAGTACCAACCACTCCAGGGACTCCAGCGACTGGCACCTGACAAGACGGACTGGAGACCTGGCAGTAAGAAGGTCTTGAATCCAATCGCAGGTCTGCTCCGATACTCCGTAAGCTGGTATTTTTTCATTAAACAGTAATGCGGGACGGAATCAAATGCCTTACTGAAATCAAGGAACACGGCATCAACCTGAGCGCCGTTGTCCACTGCGCTGTGGATCTCATGGAGGAACGGAGCGAGCTGAGTTTCACATGTTCTCTGTTTGCAGAATCCCTGTTGAGTTTTATAGAGCAGCTGTTCATTTTCCAAGAACGTCATAATTCTTGAACATAAAACATGTTTCATAATTCTACAACAGATTGACGTCAACGATATAGGTCTATAATTGTGTGGATCTGTCTTACGAGCTGTCCGGTGTGGCCGTGCGGTTCTAGGCGCTGCAGTCTGGAACCGAGCGACCGCTACGGTCCCAGGTTCGAATCCTGCGTCTTGCATGGATATGTGTGTGATGTCCTTAGGTTATTTAGGTTTAATTAGTTCTAAGTTCTAGGCGACTGATGACCTCAGACGTTAAAGTCGCATGGTGCTCATAGCTATTTGAACCATTTTTTTGTCTTACGACCTTTCTTAAAAACGGGAATGACCTGTGCTTTTTTCCAGTCGTTAGGTACTTTCCTTACTCAAGCAATCTACGACAAATTACTGCTAGAAGGGGAGCAACTTCTTTCGCATAATCTTTATAGAACCTTTTAGGTATCTCATCTGGTCCTGAAGCTTTTCCACTACTAAGCGATTGTAGCCGTTTTCAATTCCGCGATTGGTTATCTCAGTATCTGCCATTTAGACGTTCGCACGACGATTGAAAGGAGGGACAGTGTTACGATATTCCGCGGTGAAACAACTTCGGAAGACAGAGTTCAGTATTTCGACTTTCCCTCTGTTATCTTCCGTTTCGGTGCCGGTGTGGTCGCTGAGAGATTGAACAGATGATTTTGACCCACTTATTGATTTCACATACGACCAAAATCTCTTAAGTTTTGTACTCAGATCGGTTGACAATGTCTTACTTTCGAAACAATTGAACGCAGCTCTCATTGCTCTCCTTACACTAATTTTCGCTTCGTTCAGCTTTTGTTTGTCAACTGTGTTTTTACTTCGCTTGAATTTGAGATGAAGTGCTCTTTGTTTAAGTAGCTCCCCATGCTATTCTATGCTGTGCGAGGCTCTTCATCTCCGAACAGCTACTGCAACCTATCTCTTTCTGTGTGTCTTTACTGTGTTCATCTCTTGGTCTCCCTGTACTATTTTTACCTCCCACACTTCTATTGTATACTAAACTGATGATCCCTTGATGTCTCGGAGTGTGTCCTATCAACCGATGCCTTCTTTTGGTCTAGCTGTGCCACAGATCTCTTGTCTCCCCATTTCAGCCGCGCGGGATTAGCCGAGCGGTCTAGGGTGCTGCAGTCATGGACTGTGCGGCTGGTCCTGGCGGAGGTTCGAGTCCTCCCTCGGGCATGGGTGTGGGGATTTGTCCTTCGGATAATTTAGGTTAAGTAGTGTGTGAGCTTAGGGACTGATGACCTTAGCAGTTAAGTCCCATAAGATTTCACACACATTTTTTTCCCCCAATTTCATAAGGTACTTCCTCGTTAGTTACGTAATCGACTCATCTAATCTTCAGAATTTTTCTCTGGCACCACATTTCGAGAGCTTCAATTTTCTTCCTGTCTCTTGCTGTTTATCGTCATTGTCTCACTTCCATATATGGCTATACTCCACACAAATACCGTCAGAAAATACTTCCTAACACTGAGATCTACACTCGATGTTAACAGATTTCTATGCCTCAGAAATGCTTTTCCTGGCATTGTCAGTATTCATTTTACATTCCCGTTACTTCGGCCATCATCAGTTACATTGCTGCCCAAATAGCAAAACTCATCAATATTTTAAGTGTCTTGTTTCGTAATCTGATTCCCTTAGCGTCACCTGATTTAATTCGACTACATTCCATTATCCTTGTTTTGCTTTTGTTGTTCATCTTTTATCCTCCTTTCAAGACACTGTCCATTCCTTTCAACTGCTCTTCCAGGTCGTTTGCTGTCTCTGACAGAATTACAGTTTCATCAGCGAACCTCAAAGTTTTTATTTCTTCTCCCTGAATTTTAATTCCTACTCCAAATTTTTCTTTGGTTTCGTTTGCTGCTTGTTCAGTGTAGATTGAATAACATCGGGTATAGGCTACAACCGTGTCTCACTCACTTCTCAACCACTGCTTCCCCTTCATGTTCCTCGACTCTTATAACTGCTATCTGGTTTCTGTACAAGTTGTAAATATCCTTTCACTCCCTGTACTTTACCCCTGCTACCTTCAGAATTTGAAAGAGAGTATTCCAATCAACATTGTCAAAAGCTTTCTCTAAGTCCACAAAATGCTATAAATGTAGGTTTGCCTTTCTTTAATTTATCTTATAAAATAAGTCGTAGGGTCAGTATTGCTTGGCGTGTTCCTACAGTTCCCCGGAATCCAAACTGATATTCCCCCAGGCCGGCTTCTACCAGTTTTTCCATTCTTCTGTATAAATTCATGTTAGTATTTCGCATCCATGAGTTATTAAACTGATAGTTCTGTAACTTTCACACTTGTCAGCAACTGCTTTCTTTGGAATTGGAATTACCACATTCTTACTGAAATCTGAAGGTATTTCGCCTGTCTGATACATCTTGCACACCAGATGGAAGAGTCGTGTCATGGCTGGCTCGCCATAGTTCTAACGGAATGTTTTCTATTCCTGGAGCCTTGTTTCGACTGAAGTCTTTCAGAGCTTTGTGATTTTCTTCGCGCAATATCGTATTTCCCCATTTTATATTCATCTACATCCACTCCCCTTTCTATGATATTGCTTGTATAGACCCTCTGTATATTCCTTCTACGTTTCGGTTTTCCCTTCTTTGCTTAGGACTGATTTAGCATCTGAGTTCTTGATATTCATCCAGTTGCTTCTCTTTTCCCGAAAGGCTTCTTTCATTTAGCGTAGGCAGCGTCTACGTTTCCCGTATTGAATACGCTTCTAAAACCTTACATTTATCCTCTAGCCATTCCTGATTATCACCTTTGCGGTTCCTATCAATCTCATTTTTTGGTGTTTATATTCACTTTCGCCTGTTTCATTTGCTGCATTTTTTTCTCCTTTCAACAGCTAAATTGAATTTCTCTACTGTTATCAGGGATTCATAGTAGGCCTTATCTTTTTGGCTATTTGATCGTCTGCTGCCTTCACTATTTCATCTCCCAAAGGTACCCATTCGCCCTCTTTCTGTATTCCTTTCCCGTGTTCTAGTCAGCCGTTGCCTGATGTTCCCTCTGAAGCTCTCCACGTCTGGTTCTTTAAACTTACACAGCTCCCACCTCCTTAAGTTACTACCGCTTTCCAATTTAATCAGTTTTAATATACAGTCCATAACTAATAAATTACGGTCAGAGTCCATATCTTCGCCTGTGAATGTCCTAAATTTTAAAATCTTGCTCCTAAATCTCTGTCTAACGATTATATCATCAATCTGAAACCTTGACGTGTCTCCAGTACATATCGTCACGAAACCATGCATTCGTATATCGCGTGACTGAGGCTGGACGTGGGAACCACCCCAGTATTCACCTAGTCGGATGTGGGAAACCACCCAAAAAACGTTCTACCATGTCGAAAATGTTTGAAATTTATCAGTCGCAAATGTACTGAAGACCAGTGGTGGAGACGATAGTAAACTAAGGTAGCCTCGCTGCAATAATTTGAAATTAATCCACATTGAGATGGGCCCCTCCACGTCCGCATCAACGTGGTGAGCAGACCAAAAGTTCTACGGTCACCTCCGTCAACATGATAGTTATGTAGTAAGTGGATCATAGGATGCTGGGCTGTGATGTTATCCGTGCGTCTGGGTAAGACCACGCATTAACACGGTCCATCAGGTGATAGATAGTGGACGAAACGTGAGTGAAGGTAGCGATTTGAAGAGCAGAGGGAAATAAATGCCAAGGTTCGTGCCGTGGAAAAAAAAAACCTCTGCGACAGTGGGATGGGTATTAAGAGCAGTAGTGGCTTACTAGCTGCGATAGTTCATGCAAGGTTGGATTTGTTAGTATGGGCATCATGCATCATTATCGTGGCAAGCGATGGCGATGTATCCCAGTTGCTGCAGCCGCTACATTCCTGGAACAATCAAGATCGTTGTATAGTAGTGGGAGATCGGCCACAGATTATCTCACTGTGTGAGGGATTTGTGGAGCTTGTCTGCATGCAGTGTACGGTACGGCTTCCCTGCGTGGTGCCAGTTATTCGGCAGTGTATTCCAGCCGGATATCCAGTAATGGCGTCTGATTAACAGGGGCTCACCTCTACCGTTGTGTTTGAAATTAATCCGCTTCCAATTCAAGCAGAAGACAGCGGAAGCTGTGACTGAAATCGCCCAAAATATCCGCCTCTACTAAAACAGCTCTGTATCTTTCGGAGGATGAGAGTCACGAGCGCACGGTGTTGACATTTGGGACGACCGTGCACGGTGAGCTTTCAGTCAATGTTTTCCGTTTCCGGAGTGGTATATTCTGGATATCTGGCATCCTGTTTGCCCTCGCCGTGTCCGCCACGTTTCGCAGAAGTTCGCCGGCGATGCCAGACTCCCTCGACGCGGCAGAGGGCGAGACGTACAGGTGGCGGTCGCTGCCCTCTTTGCGTTGTCGCCCGGAGACGAGCGCAAACATTTGCCGGCCGGAGCAGATCGCAGCCCGGCGCCGGCGGGCCCACGCGTGGGCGTCCATGTTTACTCTGGCGTCTCCGGGCGCCACCGGAAGTGCGTCACCGCCGACCGGCAAATGTTCGGCGGAAGCGGCCACCAGAGACGGACACGCCGTGATGGGTTTCGCAGCGCTCTGCGCCGCTAATCTCTCGTTCCCCCTTCGGTCTGTTTCTGAGCCTCTGGACAGCGCACGGCGTTTCGGACTTCTGTGAGCGATCGTTTCGGTTTGGCGATGGGCTAAACTGATATTTTCTCTGGACAGCGCACAGAGTTTCGGACTTCTGTGACCTATCATTTAATTTTGGCGATGGGTTAAACTGATATTTTCCGACTGATTTCTGTTAATTTTCCGCCGGCCGGGGTGGCCGAGCGGTTCTAGGCGCTACAGTCTGGAACCGCACGACTGCTACGGTCACAGGTTCGAATCCTGCCTCGGGCATGGATGTGTGTGATATCCTCAGGTTAGTTAGGTTTAAGTAGTTCTAGGGGACCGATGACCTTAGAAGTTAAGTCCCATAGTGCTCAGAGCCATTTTTTTGTTAATTTTCCTTCTCGGTAACTAGAATTTCCAGTTGTGATTTTATACAGTATTAAATCACATTTTACGAATTCGCAACCTATAGCCCTTCTTGCCACCACCAACGACAAAATTTCCCCGTTGTTATTTATCACCATAACTCTTACACTGTGATTAGTCACAAGTAACAACTAACAGGCACTAGCAAGTGAGCTGTGCGTGTGCGTGTGCGTGTGCGTGTGTGCGTGTGTGCGCTTTCTTATGCGTTTGTGTGTTCGTCTGTGCTCGCCCACCCATGTTTGTGTAAATACAGGGCGACAGTTATTGAACTGTGTGATATATGATCGTCAGAGCTTTTGAACGGCTTGCGTTAGGACGTTCAAACTGCTCGGTTGGCCGCGGGGCGTGTTGCGAATTAGTATGCACATGCATGGTTTCGTTTAGTGACGAAATCCACTATCATTTACCGAGCGAGGTGGCGCAGGGTTAGCACACTGGACTCGCATTCGGGAGGACAACGGTTCAATCCGGCGTCCGGCCATCCTGATTTAGGTTTCCCGTGATTTCCCTAAATCGCTCCAGGCAAATGCCGGGATGGTTCCTTCGAGAGGGCACGGCCAACTTCCTTCCCGAATCCGATGAGACCGATGACCTCGCTGTTTGGTCTCCTCCCCCAAACAACCCAACCCAACCCAATCCACTATCACTTGGGGGACTGAGAATCCGCATTTAGCAATCGAGGAGGCTCTTCACTCTCAACGGGTGGTGTGTGATGTGCACTGTCCAGTCACGGAATAATCGGTGCGACATTTCCTGATGGTACAGTGACTACCGAAAGGTACTTGAAAGTTTTGGAGGATGATTTGATCCCAGTTATCCAAAGTGAATCTGATTGCGACAAGATGTGGTTCATGCAAGACGTAGCTCGACCCCGTCCAAGCAGTAGAGTGATTGACGTCCTGGAGGAGAACTTTGGGGACCGCATTCTGGCTCTGGGTACCCAGAGGCCACTAGCATGGGCCTCGATGGACCGTCGTATTCTCCGGATCTGAACACATGCAACTCTTCTTTATGGAGCCATGTTGCAGACAAGGGGTACAACAATAATCCCAAAACCATTGATGAGCTGAAAACAGCCATTCTGGAGGTCATCGACAGCATCGATGTTCCGACATTTCTGCGGGTCATGCAGAATTTCGATATTCGCCTGTGCCGCATCATAGCTAATGGTGTCAGGCATACCGAACGTGTCATAACCTAAATCCGAATATCTGTACTGACGTTTACATAGAGAATAAAGTGTGTATACGCCGTAGTTTTTAACTAATTTTTTTTTACGTAGTTCAGTCGTTGTCAACCTGTAGCTGCACTCTTCATATGGAAGGTTAGATCTGTTTTGACTGTACGTTATTAGCAGTAATAAATGTCATTTCAGTTCTAATTTTTGTACTTCACTCACGACATTGCCTTCGGATAGGGACTTGACTGTGGTTTCGACGTAACAGTATTGTTAATATTTGCAACTATTCCCTCCCTCGTTGTTACATGATAAAAGTCACGCGAGAAGTGGACACTCTTGTGTACATCGTAACAAAACAGTCTGTAGGAACTAATGCTTACAATCATTCTTCCTTTGACTAAATTTTGTGGAGATAAAACAAGTATGAAAATATTAACAGTAGGATTCTGAGAATCGTAATATAAATTACCACACAATACACTATAAGTTCTTGAATATAATACAGATTCTACCCACTTTGCTACGCTCATAGGTGCCTGAATTCAAATGGTTCAAATGGCTCTGAGCACTACGGAACTTAACTGCTGAGGTCATCAGTCCCCTAGAACTTAGTACTACTTAAACCTAACTAACCTAAGGACATCACACACATCCATGCCCGAGGCAGGATTCGAACCTGCGACCGTGGCAGTCGCGCGGTTTCGGACTGCAGCGCCGAGAACCGAGTGGCCACCGCGGTCGGCGTGCCTGAATTACAGTTTGGCACTTGATGTTCAGATAATCCAAAATACCACTATCAGGAGAACTGGAGTAGTTGCCACTGTTTATTTAGATCATCCTAGTTCGAAAACACTACAGTTTCTAAGTTTGCGAATGAACTTGGGTGAGATCGTTTATTGCAGTTCTGAACACTTCCCTAACTCAACTGCTTTCATTATCGCTAATATTGCCTGTTGCACACTGTGAATAGCGTTGTTAGTAGTCAGTAATAATAGAAAACTTCCTGGCAGATTAAAACTGTGTGCCCGACCGAGACTCGAACTCGGGACCTTTGCCTTTCGCGGGCAAGTGCTCTACCAACTGAGCTACCGAAGCAGGACTCACGCCCGCCCTCACAGCTTTACTTCTGCCAGTATCTCGTCTCCTACCTTCCAAACTTTACAGAAGCTCTCCTATCCTTTCTTTCAGGAGTGCTAGTTCTGCAAGGTTCGCAGGAGAGCTTCTGTAAAGTTTGGAAGGTAGGAGACGAGATACTGGCAGAAGTAAAGCTGTGAGGCCGGGCGTGAGTCGTGCTCCGGTAGCTCAGATGGTAGAGCACTTGCCCGCGAAAGGCAAAGGTCCCGAGTTCGAGTCTCGGTCGGGCACACAGTTTTAATCTGCCAGGAAGTTTCATATCAGCGCACACTCCGCCGCAGAGTGAAAATCTCATTCTGGGAATAATAGAAAAGTTTAATAATCGTCGTAATTCTCCAATATGCAGTTCCCACTTCGATTACTGGTTACCCTCCATGTGCGTCGACATCTAGTGGAGAGAATCGTGAAGATTCGAGATATTCATCGATAGCATGAGGCGCAAGATTCTTAGAACTAAGTACGAACGATAGTCAATGGATGGTATATGCCACTGAATGCTAAACTTTTAGTTGTTACTAGTGATTTTTTACTATTCTTCAGAACATTAGAAATAACAAGTGACTTCCATGATAGTGTGAATACTGTAAACTAAAGGCGCGCAGTCTACGGGTTGTTGTGACTGAATTCACAGGCAATACACTGATACTTGTTATTTCGAGAACTGTGTCTTGTCAATCATTTATGATTTGTAACTGTTACGCTGTTACGTGACTTCTTGCCCACCTCTATTCGATGACTCCTGGCTGGTACTTGTCGAAGAACATACGAAGCAGTTGTTGACAAGGGAGTGAGACAGGCCCCCCGTTGTTTCTGGTTTTTGTTAATGTTTTAAGCTCAAATGTACACAATCTACAGTTTTCAGATGATATAAAGTAGTTTCCTTGCGGAAAGAGCAACATGCAGATCGTACAAAAAGCTGATGTTTGGTGAGGCCAAGGAGTAGTAGTGATGAAAATAAATCAAAACAAAACACAGAGGGTGATATATTTCCTCCGTGATAATGCAGCGTTGGGATATGTAGAAGCTGTTAAGATTCTGGGTTTCTACACGTACATGCACAGTGAATTAACTAGGAATGAGTACGCACATCTGTGTGCCGAGCTTTCAAGTGTCCTCTACGTTTTGAGGGAACAAACCGAACAACGTTTAATAACAGTCTACTGTGCCTCATTTGACAGCCACGTCAGGTACGGAATCCTGCTATGGAGTCACTCTGTAGGTTGCAGGAATGTGTTGCTACTACAGAAGAAAGTAGTGAGATACAATACTTGTAGCAAAAAAATGAACCACTGTAAACCCATCCTTGCCCAACCGGGGAGTTACGACTACTTACAGCCAATGAGTGTTCAGCTGCCTCATAGTCGTGAAGCTTAAGCATAACACACTCACCAAGAGACAACAGATTCATCACAACAACACCCGAAATCACGTCAGTTTAGTCAGGCCAAGATGTGAACCAAGACACAATAGCATCCTAATGGTAGCAATGAAAATGTTTGGTGTATTACCAGTCAGTTCGGTGCCTACCAACGGAGCTGCTTAAAGCAAAAATGTTGATTGATTTAAAAGAACGTCCATTAAATGTTGATTGATTTATAAGAAGGTCCACTGTATTCTGTGGATAAATTTTTTCATTCTGATCGAACAATGATCTCCTAACATGCGACTAAGTGCATTAACACTGGTACCAGTTCTTATATTGTGCTTTTAATATTGTACTATTGTAGATTAATATACTCTTGGCGCAGTAATACCGTCCAAACAGATCAATGATGTTGAATTGGCAATTAATGGTAGTAAATGGTAGGCTACTCGAAATGTTACTTAATGTATACATTGGGCAAGCTGTGAAGTAAACCAAGGACAAATTTGGAAATTGAATTACAGTTCACAAAAAGACTGAAGTTTGACGATGACATTCTAATTCAGTCAGAGACTGCAAAGGATGCGGAAGACAATTTAATTGGAATGGATAGTGTCTTGCAAGTAGGTTATAAGGTGAACATCAACGAAAGTATGACAAGGGGATGAAATTTAGTCGGAATAAGTCATGCCATATTGAGATAATTAGATTGTGGAAAGCAGCAGACGAGTTTTGCTATTTCAGCAGCAAAATACACTGCTGAACACAATTAGAGGGACAAGAAGTTGGTATCATGTACCTAGTCTGTGATAAATACACATATTGTTGCTCTTAGTATTTCGGGAGGACGACGGTTCAATCCCGTCTCCGGCCATCCTGATTTAGGTTTTCCGTGATTTCCCTAAATCGCTTCAGGCAAATGCCGGGATGGTTCCTTTGAAAGGGCACGGCCGATTTCCTTCCCCATCCTTCCCTCACCCGAGCTTGCGCTCCGTCTCTAATGACCTCGTTGTCGACGGGACGTTAAACACTAAGCTCCTCCTCCTCCTCCTCTTAGTATTTCGATGTGTTTCAATAATGAGAACAATCATCCACAATACGTTTGAAAGCCATGGCTTGGTATCATGTACCTAGTCTGTGATAAATACACATATTATTGCTCTTAGTCTTCCGATGTGTTTTAATAATGAGAACAATTATCCACAATACGTTTGAAAGCCATGGCTTAGTGGCAGAATTCAGATGCCTAAGAGTGTAATAAACAAGCAATGTCTCACTCTGCCATCTAGTGAGTGTAAGTAACAAGTTTGTCTCTATACTCTTTGTGTAGGTTTCATCAGTCAACATGAGGCATCTGACGGAGGCAGAGCGTGTTTGGGCAGTGACTTTACTGCAGGAAGGTTGGACCACCCGTGCTGTGTCTACAGAGCTTAATGTGGCTTCGTCTGTTGTTGGGAGGGTTTGGAAACTGCTAGCTCCACAAGAAAGCCAGGGCAAGGGCGGAAACGGAAAACATCGGCCAGAGACAACTAATATGTTATTAAATGTTCTTTCTGTCGGCCCACGGTGACTGCTCGAGACGTACAAAATGATCTAAGAGCAGCAATTGGTTGCAGTGTAAGTGACCAAACAATACGCAACAAACTTCGGGAGGCCGGTTTAAGACCAAGAATATCTCACCACGTCCCACATAGACACTGGCAGCTGGTTCGGTGGCGCAATGTAGTGTTTACAGAGGCGTCCCGCTTTCGTCTAACGGTGCGACGGACGTATATGTGTGTATATCGTCGCCGTAGTGAACGCTGTAAGGAAGCAGCAGCCCAGGAAATGGACAGATTTGGCTGCGCCTCAGTTACGATGTGGGGTGGCATCACAACTGATGGCCGATCGGATCTTCAGAGAGCCAATGGCCAACTTAATGCTTAGAGGCACTTCAACGAGATTGTCATGTTGTGCCCATTGCAATTGTAATGGGTCCCCAGTTAACCTGAAACAAGATAATGCGAGAGCACATTCAGCAGCAGCCACTATGAAAACGTTACAGGAGCTCGCGATTCAAACATTTGACTATCCTGCTCTGAGTACTGACCACAGTCTTATCAAGCATTAATGGGATATGCTGGACAGACAACTTCAGGCTCACCCTGCCGCACCTCAGACCCGTGAACAACTTGCAGAGGTCCTTACTGGGGAGTGGGAAAGAATTCCACAAGAAAATGTTCGCCGAGTTATCAAGAGCATGCCTCAGAGATGTGAGGCAGTATTACGAGCACATAGAGGTACTACCGGATATTGAATTTTTTTGTGTTTTATGTGACCTACACAACGGAGTTTCCACTTTGGTTTACAACATTGTATTGACTTTCTGGTCATGGCACCAGCATGTGCTATGAGAAGAGGACTGGGTATGTAATTTTCCTTTAAATAAAGGTTCCATTTTCCATTAAAATAGTCTGTTTCACTACAAACATTACTCAAAAATAGTGCAAGTGATTAAAATGTTGTGCATTCAGTTTTTTGAGCTGCCTAATTGATTATGACCGAAGAAGAGAGGGCATAAAATACAGATTGGCAATTACGGAAAAGCATTTCAGGAAAATCTAAAATAAATTTAAAAGTTTGGAAGTCCTGAGTGTAGGTATGTGGAGTTTAGCCTTGTGCGGAAGTAATCGTGGGCATAAACAGTCCAAAGAAGAAGAGAACACAAGCTGTTGGAATGTTGTGCTACAGAAGAATGACGAAGATAAAATGGGTATATCGGACAACTAATAACGAGGTAGAAATACAACTGAGGAGAAGAGGTATTTATGGCAGAACTTGACTGAAACAAAGAATAAGTTGGCAGGACACATTCCGAGACAACAGGAATCGTTCATTAATGGAGGGAAGTGTGGACGTAAAAATTATAGAGGGAGACGAAAGCTCGGATGGAGTAAGAAGGTTAGACTGGATTTAAATTACATTAGTTATGCAGAGATGAAGAGTCTTGCACAAGATAGACTAGCATGCGGAGCTGCTTCAAATTAGTCTTCGGACTGAAGGTAGCAACAAGACGCTCCCTGCGCCACTAATATCTCGGTTTCCAGCGCCACTTCCCTCTCCGTTCGACGCACCGATTGTGACCTTGTTGTCAGCACAGAGCTTCTCAGCCCTCTGCGGAATGTTAGTTCAGTATCCTGGATGACACGTTAGTTTCTGGTTTCTTTCACTGGTCAATCGCTTCTCCACCATTTCTGCCGGTGCTAGACATTAACTGAAGAGTGGAAATGGAACACGCTATCAGTGCCAAACCTGACATTTTGCAGGAGAAGAAAAAAAAGCAATGTATCTCTGTTTGTACACAACCAATTTGCATACAGAAAACTGAGAAGGTATCCTGACACCACAAAATCATGTTACTCACCGCGTTACCGTAAAAAAAAGAGGCAATTTAGAAAGTAAATACTTCATTAAGAAAGTTCTATGAGCGATGTAAGTAAACCGACTAGTTCTAAGTGCCAATAAGAGAGTTTTTATAAGCTGAACCTCGCAAAGAAACTAACAGCAACCAGGCACTGTTAATAATGCTATTTATTTATACACCTAGCGCCGTTACGGGTTTGGAACAGACATGTTTATCTTTAGATGGTTGTTCACGTTGATGTCATGTTTGCTGCTGCTTACATTAGCTGTTGGCTGTTTCCTTTCCAACAACAACAAAAGTAATAAGGACACAAAGGAGTTAAAGACATTGGCTGCCAGTGGGCATTGATTTATATCAATGGTGCAGGGTAAATTCAAATGGTTCAAATGGCTCTGAGCACTATGGGACTTAACAGCTATGGTCATCAGTCCCCTAGAACTTAGAACTACTTAAACCTAACTAACCTAAGGACATCACACAACACCCAGCCATCACGAGGCAGAGAAAATCCCTGACCCCGCCGGGAATCGAACCCGGGAACCCGGGCGTGGGAAGCGAGAACGCTACCGCACGACCACGAGATGCGGGCTGCAGGGTAAAAGTTTGTGCCGGAATGGGATTCGGTTCCGGGTCTCTAGCTTACTACGTAGAAGCGCTGACCACTACACCATCCGGCCACAGCGTTCAGCACACCTGCATGGACTACCGTAGCGCGTCTCCCGACTGACCCAAATTCTCAACTTGTACCACACACTACTAATGTAGTACCCCTGCTCACAGCCTCATTACTCGCGGCATTCCGCTGGTTCCTGTAAGAGTTCTCTGTACTGAAGGAATCATTAGCCGTCATCGCCTTAATTGTGCATGTCCGAAAGAACAGGTTTTATACATATTAATATAATATAAATGTTAACAAAAAATGTATGTGAAATCGTATGGGACTTAACTGCTAAGGTCATCAGTCCCTAAGCTTACACACTACTTAACCAAAATTATCCTAAGGACAAACACGCACACCCATGCCCGAGGGAGGACTCGAACTTCCGCCTGGACCAGCCGCACAGCCCATGACTGCAGCGCCTTAGAAATGTTAACGACCGACTGAAAATGAACCTGTCGGTTTCAAACCGGTAACCATTTGTGTAAATAAACAGCATTATTAGCTGTGGATGGTAGCTTTTTCTTTGTTTGGAAGGATCAGTTTCTATTTCGTACACTGTCACGACTCGAAAATGTCAGTTTTCGACAAAATTGCAGGAAAACAGTTTTTTGTTCCAAAAGTGCCATTAACAGTGAGGAGCTCTAAGTACAAGATACTCAGACTAGGTTGATATAAAATTAAATAATTCCACAAAAACATCTATTTATGGCTCATTAAGGCATGTTGTTGTTGTGGTCTTCAGTCCTGAGACTGGTTTGATGCAGCTCTCCATGCTACTCTATCCTGTGCAAGCTTCTTCATCTCCCAGTACCTACTGCAACCTACTTCCTTCTGAATCTGCTTAGTGTATTCATCTCTTGGTCTCCCCCTACGATTTTTACCCTCCACGCTACCCTCCAATACTAAATTGGTGATCCCTTGATGCCTCAGAACATGTCCTACCAACCGATCCCTTCTTCTGGTCAAGTTGTGCCACAAACTCCTCTTCTCCCCAATCCTATTCAGTACCTCCTCATTAGTTATGTGATCTACCCATCTAATCTTCAGCATTCTTCTGTAGCACCACATTTCGAAAGCTTCTATTCTCTTCTTGTCCAAACTATTTACCGTCCATGTTTCACTTCCATACATGGCTACACTCCATACAAATACCTTCAGAAATTACTTCCTGACACTTAAATCTATACTCGATGTTAACAAATTTCTCTTCTTCAGAAACGCTTTCCTTGCCATTGCCAGTCTACATTTTATATCCTCTCTACTTCGACCATCATCAGTTATTTTGCTCCCCAAATAGCAAACTTCCTTTACTACTTTAAGTGTCTCATTTCCTAATCCAATACCCTCAACATCACCCGACTTAATTCGACTACATTCCATTATCCTCGTTTTGCTTTTGTTGATGTTCATCTTATATCCTCCCTTCAAGACACCATCCATTCCGTTCAACTGCTCTTCCAAGTCCTTTGCTGTCTCTGACAGAATTACAATGTCATCGGCGAACCTCAAAGTTTTTATTTCTTCTCCATGGATTTTAATACCTACTCCGAATTTTTCTTTTGTTTCCTTTACTGCTTGCTCATTATACAGATTGAATAACATCGGGGAGAGGCTACAACCCTGTCTTACTCCCTTACCAACCACTGCTTCCCTTTCATGTCCCTCGACTCTTATAACTGCCATCTGGTTTCTGTACAAATTGTAAATAGCCTTTCGCTCCCTGTATTTTACCTCTGCCACCTTTAGAATTTGAAAGAGAGTATTCCAGTCAACATTGTCAAAAGCTTTCTCTAAGTCTACAAATGCTAGAAACGTAGGTTTGCCTTTCCTTAATCTTTCTTCTAAGATAAGTCGTAAGGTCAGTATTGCCTCACGCGTTCCAGTATTTCTACGGCATAGAACAGAATATAATGTACATATGCAGACTGTACCAAGACAGGGATTTGCTCCTACTCACTAGGCAGATGCACTAACCACCACACCACCCAACACTGTGGTGTTGCAGTTTAGGAAGAATACCAAGTAAGCTGAGGCGTGAATGGGAATTTTGAACGGGAGGGGGAGGGTGGGGGAGGAGGGATGTGCCAGCTTGGCACAGTGATTAGTGGATCTGCCTAGTGAGCAGGACACCTAGGTTCGAATCCCGCCCTCGTTAAAAATTTTCTTCCATCGCTTCAGTCTGCATATATACATCATAAATGTCTGAGGTTTCTGGTCTCTGGAAGCATATAGTTTCATCTGAATAACAATATTTCACATCACATGTCATTGCTAACATTGTCACCCTGTATCTTAAAAAATACTAAATAAGATAAATGAGGAACATTCAATGGTGGCGATGAATGCAATTATTGACGGTAAGGGGTTTATTTAACTTTTTTTAAGAAATTATATGTTTTCTTCCTTTTTACAGTCAATTGTTCATAAAAACGAACTGTAGACGTCTGTTAATCCGCTATACACAACGTGTACACTACCCTCCATAGCCGGCCGCAGTGGTCTAGCGGTTCTAGGCGCTCAGTCCGGAACCAGGGGACTGCTAAGGTCGCAGGTTGGAATCCTGCCTCGGGCATGGATGTGTGTGATGGCCTTAGGTTAGTTAGGTTTAAGTAGTTCTAAGTTCTAGGGGACTGATGACCACAGATGTTAAGTCCCATAGTGCTCAGAGCCATTTGAACCATTTTTTTACCCACCATAAGTTTCGAAACACCTAGTATTTATAGACAATGGAAAGGAAATACAGTATAAAAATGCATTTTGTTGTTTTCCAGATGTTTATTAAGCTCAAATAATACACAGTAAGATGCTACAATTAAATTTTCGATTCCTCAAAATAGCCACCATTTGCTATCATCACTGCGTTGCACACTCTCGGCATGCGCTGCGTCAGTTTTGCCGAGGTTTCAGTTGGAATTAATCTCCATTCTTGCTGCAGGACTTCCCACAATTGTGGCCCACTCATCATTTCCCGTTTTCGGATCCTCCTGTCCAATTCATCCCATAGCAGCTCGATTGGGTTACAATTAGGGGATCGGGGCGGACATTCCATGTTTTTCAATATTTTACGAACCTCTAGAGACTTCACATAGTTCTGACACAAGCGAGACGTGTGTTTCGGGTCGTTGTCTTGCTGCAAGACAAACCCTTTCCCAGTCAGACGCAAACCAGATGTCTTAGCATGTCGCTTAGCATGTCGCTTTTCGTTCATTTTTCCATATTTTTTCACCAAATCTCCGACTTTATTCCCACCAAAGGATCCCCATACCATCACAGAACCCCCTCTATACTTTACAGTTGGAATTACGCACTGAGGAGTCAAGCGTTCATGGGCAGCTGGATATTAACAGCGCGTAGTGTTGCGCAGTTGGAGGTGAGCCGCCAGCAGTGGTGGATGTGGGGAGAGAGACGGCGGAATTTTGAGAGCGGACGATCTGGACGCGTGTCCATCAGAGACAATAAATTTGTAATATTGGATATCATGCACTGATATATATATATATATATATATATATATATATATATATATATATATATTATGACTTTTGAACACTATTAAGGTAAATACATTGTTTGTTCTCTATCAAAATCTTTCTTTTGCTAACTATGCATATCAGTAGTTATGCCTTCAGTAGTTTGAATCTTTTATTTAGCTGGCAGTAGTGGCGCTCGCTGTATTGCAGTGGTTCGAGTAACGAAGATTTTTGGTAAGGTAAGTGATTTGTGAAAGGTATAGGTTAATGTTAGTCAGGGCCAGTCTTTTGTAGGGATTTTTGAAAGTCAGATTGCGTTGCGCTAAAAATATTGTGTGTCGGTTTAGTGTTGATCAGAATAGGTAAAGAGCGAAATGTCAGAGTGCGTTCAGTTCTGCTCAGCTGTTTGAAAATCAAATAATGTAAGAGGTTTATCAGCACAGTAATTAATTAATTTTTCTAAGGGGACGTTTCAGGATTTATCAGTGAATAAGAATCTTTCCCAAGCCCCCGCTGTCCAATGTTGGTGTGTCTTAGCCCACTGAAGCCTTTTCTTCTTGTTAACATGGCGCAACAGTGGTTTCCTTGTTGCTACATAACTTCTGAGGTGGTGGTCGGCCAGGCGTCGTCTCACTTTTGATTCACTCACGAGTGTATCCCTCGTTGCGTTTAGTTCAGCAGTCAATTCACGGACAGTTTTTAATCTGTTACGTTTACTGGTCACTACCAAATACTTTTCCTGAGGAAGGACGATCTCCATAGGAGTCTGTTTGTCGATGCCGGTGTATGGTTTCTTGGCTATTTGTTGGACACTATTGCCTTCTTGGAGCAAAGCGATTATCATTACCCGTGATTCATGAGGAATCTGGCACTTTAGGGCCATTTAAAATAACTTTTGCGCTGTGTTATACTGAAAGGTCTCTGTTGGATTCCTTTCATGTTAATTTCTTAAATCTGTTGTCATTTACGGCATACATTCCACTTCTGAATTTACTGTGGTGTTTCTGACTCCATCTGGGAGGAGACTGAGCAGTGGAACGTATACTTTTACACATAAACAAGAAGGATCTGTCACACTACTACACTTTAAAACACAGTTTATATGTAATTAATGTCACACAGTCTCATACGGAACCTACATCCGCTTTCTTTTATATACTGTATATGATAAGACACTGTCATCCCCCTTCCCTTCTGAGTGAAAGGATGAATGAGCAAATGTATTTCTAGTTGCATGCTTGATGGTAGCAGACAGGACCAACATCGGAACAGGTAGCTACGCTTTCTAAGAGCAGAGAAGTTTCTATTCTTAGTATGGTCCTCTCCGTCCCTTGTCATATTGGTATAGGAAGCTGCCTCTCTGGTCACTTCCGTTTGTATCTGTTAAGCACCCTCGGTAGGGTCCCAGGCCAGTCTGTCCACGGCGAGCGTCTGAAGTGGTAAGATCTCTGACCAAGCGCGTCTCTGCTAAGTCTGTAGGACAATGGAATTCTTAAGTTCAGCCTAACTGGAAATTTAATCACCTTTGTTTCAGGTTTAGATCTAAAATATCTTATGTTATTTTAAATTGCAAAGCAGTGTAATTCGAGTGTGAAGTTCAGAATATCTTCCAGCAGTTGCTTTGTCACTACTTTGTGAGTAAAGTGGAACTACTTGTGTATGATACGTAACTCTAACTAAGATCATCAATCTTAAATGCGAATGTGCGTGAGATTATAACATCTCGTCTTGACAATATTTTTCAATATAGCAACTTTTCTTTATGTTCAACCCACGTGGGGTGTACTTTGTGAGACCAGTACCACGTGCTTATACAATTGTTTGACCCATCAAGTTAAGAGTAGGACGATAGTAACCAGTTCGAGGTTTTTCTTTTGTAATTTGTGTTTCGATGTAATTTATTTTAATTATCAAAATTATTGTGGAGTTACACTCTTTGTGTAAACCAAGTTGACCACGTGAAGCATGTAGTGTAACCATCAAAGTAGCTCTCAGCCATTCTTTTCGGGAAGATTTCACAGAGAGTTAGTATGAATTTAGTTTACCAGTGTGTGGTAATTTCATGACGGACAGGATTGCGCTACGAACGTAACTTCTTTGGGTGAAAATTGAAACGATTGGTTGTGGTTAATTTCCTCTTGCATATGTTTCAGCGTTCTTCGTGTGTTATTTTATGAATGCAGTGTTGTATGCAGTCTCCCAATCTTGGCTCCATATTTGATGTGTCCCGTAAGATTACAAACTCACATGTTCACAATCCTAAATAAGGCACCAGTTTAGTTATGAATCAAGTTTAATATGCTGAAATTTTAACGGAACAATGATCAATGTTAAAATAAATGTCTAAATATAAACTGATTTATTTCTTTTTATTTAAATTGTCTTTTTATATATGTATATACACTCCTGGAAATTGAAATAAGAACACCGTGAATTCATTGTCCCAGGAAGGGGAAACTTTATTGACACATTCCTGGGGTCAGATACATCACATGATCGCACTGACAGAACCACAGGCACATAGACACAGGCAACAGAGCATGCACAATGTCGGCACTAGTATAGTGTATATCCACCTTTCGCAGCAATGCAGGCTGCTATTCTCCCATGGAGACGATCGTAGAGATGCTGGATGTAGTCCTGTGGAACGGCTTGCCATGCCATTTCCACCTGGCGCCTCAGTTGGACCAGCGTTCGTGCTGGACGTGCAGACCGCGTGAGACGACGCTTCATCCAGTCCCAAACATGCTCAATGGGGGACAGATCCGGAGATCTTGCTGGCCAGGGTAGTTGACTTACACCTTCTAGAGCACGTTGGGTGGCACGGGATACATGCGGACGTGCATTGTCCTGTTGGAACAGCAAGTTCCCTTGCCGGTCTAGGAATGGTAGAACGATGGGTTCGATGACGGTTTGGATGTACCGTGCACTATTCAGTGTCCCCTCGACGATCACCAGTGGTGTACGGCCAGTGTAGGAGATCGCTCCCCACACCATGATGCCGGGTGTTGGCCCTGTGTGCGTCGGTCGTATGCAGTCCTGATTGTGGCGCTCACCTGCACGGCGCCAAACACGCATACGACCATCATTGGCACCAAGGCAGAAGCGACTGTCATCGCTGAAGACGACACGTCTCCATTCGTCCCTCCATTCACGCCTGTCGCGACACCACTGGAGGCGGGCTGCACGATGTTGGGGCGTGAGCGGAAGACGGCCTAACGGTGTGCGGGACCGTAGCCCAGCTTCATTGAGACGGTTGCGAATGGTCCTCGCCGATACCCCAGGAGCAACAGTGTCCCTAATTTGCTGGGAAGTGGCGGTGCGGTCCCCTACGGCACTGCGTAGGATCCTACGGTCTTGGCGTGCATCCGTGCGTCGCTGCGGTCCGGTCCCAGGTCGACGGGCACGTGCACCTTCCGCCGACCACTGGCGACAACATCGATGTACTGTGGAGACCTCACGCCCCACGTGTTGAGCAATTCGGCGGTACGTCCACCCGGCCTCCCGCATGCCCACTATACGCCCTCGCTCAAAGTCCGTCAACTGCACATACGATTCACGTCCACGCTGTCGCGGCATGCTACCAGTGTTAAAGACTGCGATGGAGCTCCGTATGCCACGGCAAACTGGCTGACACTGACGGCGGCGGTGCACAAATGCTGCGCAGCTAGCGCCATTCGACGGCCAACACCGCGGTTCCTGGTGTGTCCGCTGTGCCGTGCGTGTGATCATTGCTTGTACAGCCCTCTCGCAGTGTCCGGAGCAAGCATGGTGGGTCTGACACACCGGTGTCAATGTGTTCTTTTTTCCATTTCCAGGAGTGTATATCACCGGTTATCGTAAGATGACTACTAAAAGATTATAATTAATGTTAGTCTGGTTGGGGAATTTGGTAAGCTAGACTGGATATCTGGTGAAACAGTTGCTCAGTAATGCAAGGTTAACTTCCCCAGATAGCTGACAGCGTTTAACCCGCTTTTACTGTCTTAAATATCAGCACCGCTCTCAGAACAAATTAAAGCATCAACATTACAATACCTTTATGCAAACACAACTACAAGAGGACAGAAATGTAAACAACCTACCTCTACATAGCCGTGCGGTCTCCTCGCGGCACCTGGAGTGTTTAGTAGAACTGCTTGGACAGGTAACGTCGGTTTACATAAAACAGAGCAATACTAGTATGTTCCAATATGTATGTATACGTACAATAATTAAGTGTACAATACCGTACATGTCATTATTAACCGTTATTTGAGCTTGCTATTCCGTATTCTAACCAATAATTCACATAACTTCCATCTTGCTCCATTGTAATACGCAGCATGGTGTTTCCAAATTTGTGGAGGGCAGTGTACATATCAACATTTTATACATTAAACTACAGCCAAATCATTCGTAGCCTTACTACGAAACATGAAGCAACCAATTCTACTACGATTAGCTATTAAGGCTGTGACATATTCATCCACTGCACGTCTTCTGTTACCATCAATGTGCTTTGGAGAGTAAATTTTTCGTGGGGGTTTTCCACGGAGCAGAAAAAAGCTCTATTCCTCTTAAGTGTTGCTACTTAACTGCAACACAAGTTGTCTTCGGATCGGCGCAAGACGAGGGTTACGGAGCGGCAAGAACAATCACGCGAGCCACAGAGCGCCGGCGGCGGTAACAAGCCCCCACCTCGACCTGGCGGAGGCAGAAAGCAACGCACGAATGCAATTACCTCGACCGGCTCCTTCTGGGCGATTCATCAGGCGGCGTATCATTCCGAGGTGCGGCAGAAACCGGCCGGCAATATTTACGTGTCAATTACGCTCGCCGCGAAAAAAAGATTTACCACCTGAAATCCAATTAAATGTAGTCGTCCTAGACTGGGATGTTTTCAGTGCAAGAACGGAAGTAAAGCACACGTTTACTACTATGATCGTGCTGTTTGATTTATAATAATTGCTAGTAGGTGTAAGTTGCTGTGAAAAGCGATATTTCAATGACAGTATTATTTACAACGTAACTTCTTGTTTTGTGAACACGGAATTCTTAGTATGAAGACAGCTTGTGGTAAATGAGATGCTATGTATGTCATTTATGGAGTATCTTACGCAACAGAGATATCTCAAAAAGGAAAAGTAACTCACTGAGATATGTCTGTTATGCAGACAAGAGCAGGATAAATGGACGAAGGTATCACAAGAATCTGATAGATTGCAGAGTTAGAAATAATAATGTGACTCACCTAAGTTGGCAATGAATCAAGCAGTTCCAGGCTTACCTGTAAATAAAGAAAAAAACATGTAAATTACTAATTTCACAGTTAATAACAGATGAAGTGAGCAGTTTTACATAAATTCCTTTGTGGTCAGTAAACGGTAAGGTCGATCTAATGAAAGCAGGTCAGGAAAACATTGAGTATTCTGCCCGTTGCTACTTCAGTTATTAAGTCCTTTTACATCATAAACAGAAACTGATGTATAAATCTCATATAATTAAATTTTCCTTGAGAAGCTGTGTACGTAATGGGATAACCCTGCCTGTACCTCATACATAGGTCATTTAACGATCTTATATAACATATAATATTTATAAGCAGACGTGATATTCGAATACCGGATAGCCGCCGGATACACTGACGATTTAAGAAGGGGAAAATAGGATGAAGTCATGAATACAAGTTTGTGTTAGGCAGGGCACTAGTCTAGGGTAGGCCGTGCAGGGCTTTTGTCTATCCTGCTACGGTAGTGTAATAGTTAAGACATCTGTTTACTTAGGAGAAGATCTGGGGTCAAGTGTTGCTCGTGGCACAAATTCTGCTTCTATCGTTATCTAGTGAAACTTATATGCTGCCTAAGGTGAAATATTGTTCGCCGATATGTTTGTAAATAAGCAAAATCGAAAATTTAACTATTCGAACCCAGGTACCCGTATCGGTTTCAGCAAAAAGAGAAGTGCAATATTTTCTACTTCACTTCCGTCCTCCTAACATCTATCTTCTGACTCTATACCTGACGGCAGCTGTGGCCGAGCGGATTGCCGGCACGGTAGCTCAGCGTGTTCGGTCAGAGGGTTAGCTCCCCTCTGTAATAAAATAACTGAGATAATGGGTCAACGACAAACTGAAATGGGTGTCTTGCGACGTCCGCCCCGAGCAGTTGCAACGAACGAAAACGAACAATATGAGATAAAAAAAAGCGGTTCTACGCGCTTCAGACTGGAACCGCGTGACCGGTGCGGTCGCAGGTTCAAATCCTGCCTCGGGCATGGATGTTTTTGGTGTCTTGGTGTCTTTAGGTTAGTTACGTTTAAGTAGTTCTAAGTTCTAGGAGACTGATGACCTCAGATGTTAAGTCCCATAGTGCTCAGAGCCGTTTGAACCATATACCTTCCAAGCTAGCTCGCTGTGTCCACTGTGTATCAAATGAATTTATACAAGTGTGTCAAAGGCGTTCATTGACGTTATTACTCAATAATCATCTTCCTCTCAGTTTGCAATTCTATCTATACCTTGTGTGTTTCAAGGCGGTATTGGTGCACTTCACTCCTCATCATCATGCTGCGAATATGGATCACGAAGTACTTCAAGGGCGAAATCCCTGTGGCAGTTCAAAACATTTAAGACTAATGTTGGACGACACAACAAATATTTACTCTCGTGGCACAGAATTTTCTAAGTAAAATTTTTCATTATAGCTATGGGAGCGATTACAAGCATAAACAGATATCTGTCGTTAATTGGAAGAGCCTTCAGGACACGGGTGATGGCGAAAGGACACAGTCCTTCTAAAATAATACATTGAAAAACATTTCACCAATATTTTATCCGAATAAAGGCTACATTTAACCACTTAATGTAACTGATACACCCAAAAGAAGCATCGTTTTTGAATAGAGAGAGTTAATTGCACCAAATGATATTGTGATAATATTTCAGCACCTGAAGTTATGTATGTCATCCTAGTAAGTGGCTGTGCGAGCGTGTTCCAAGGTCGGAGAAAGGCAGATGCCTTATTTCGTTGTCCACAGTGTCAAGAGTGGGCCGAGAACACCGAATTTCAGCCATTATCTCTCACCGAGGACAACGCAGAGCCGTCGGCCTTCACATAACGACCGAGAGCAGCGGCGTTTGCGTAGACTTGTCAGTGCTAACAGACAAGCAGCAGTGCGTGAAATAACCGCAGAAATCAATGTTGGAGTACGAGGAACTTATCCGTTAAAAGAGTGCGGCGAAATCTGGCGTTAATGAGTTGTGGCAGCCGACACGGATGCGAGCGCCTTTGCCAGGAACACGACGTCGCTTGCAGCGCCTCTCCTGGGCTCCTGAGCACATCGGTTGGTCCCTAGAAGAATTGAAAACCATGGCCTAATCAGATGAGTCCAGATCTCAGCTGGTAAGTGGTGTGGCGCAGATCTCACGCAGCCATGGACGCAAGTTGTCATCAAGTCACTGTGCAAGCTGGTGATGACTCTACAATGGCGCGGGCTGTGTTTACAATGATTGTAATAGACCATATTCAGGCCGGCCGCTGTGGCCGAGCGGTTCTAGGCGCTTCAGTCCGGAACCGTGCTCCTACGGTCGCAGTTTCGAATCCTGCTCGGGCATGGATATGTGTGATGTTCTTAGGTTGGTTAGGTTTAAGTAGTTCTAAGTCTTGGGGACTGATGACCTCAGATGTTATGTCCTATAGTACTTAGAGCCATTTGAACCATTTTCAGCCATTCATGGCCTTCGAGTTTCCAAACAACAACGAAAGGCAAAGCTGCCGAGTTCGAGTCTCGGTCCGGCACACAGTTTTAATCTGCCAGGAAGTTTCACATCAGCGCACACTCCGCTGCAGAGTGAAAATCTCATTCTGGAAACATCCCCCAGGCTGTGGCTAAGCCATATCTCCGCAATATCCTTTCTTTCAGGAGTGCTAGTTCTGCAAGGTTCGCAGGAGAGCTTCTGTAAAGTTTGGAAGGTAGGAGACGAGGTACTGACAGTGGTAAAGCTGTGAGGACGGGGCGTGAGTCTTGCTTGGGTAGCTCAGTCTTTAGAGCACTTGCCCGCGAAAGGCAAAGGTCCCGACTTCGAGTCTCGGTCCGGCACACAGTTTTAATCTGCCAGGGAGTTTCAAGGAATGTACTGGTTCCTCTGGTCCAACTGAATCGATCATTGACTGGAAATGGTTATGTTCGGCTACTTGGAGACCATTTTCAGGCATTCATGGACAAAGGGAGAAACAACCACGGATCTTTTATGGATGCAAATGCCCCATGTCACCAGGCCACAATAGTTCGCGACTGGTTTAAGAAACATTCTGGACAGTTCGAGTGGACATTTGGCCTCCCAGATCGCCCGACACGAATCCCATCGAACTTTTATGCGACTTGATCGAGAGGTCAGTTCGTGCACAAAATCCTGCATCGGCAACACTTTCGCAGTAATGGATGACTATAAGGGCAGAATGCATCAGTATTTCTGCAGGGGTTTGCAATGGCTTGTTGAGTCCGTACCATGTCGAGTTGCTGCACTACACGGGGCAAAAGAATGTCCGACATGATATTAGGAAATATCCGATGACTTTTGTCACCTGAGTGTGTACTGGTACGCATGTAATCACGTTGGCGGGTGATGCGTTCTGCGTAGAGGGAGTAGAATACTTTATGCCGACACCAGAGTGCTTTGTGTCTCTGTGCCACATCACGTTTCGAGCCATTGCCTACTCTGAAAGCACAACAATGTGGTAAGCGCCACATTAAGTGACTGTTTTTGCTTCTGATTCTCCCAAGAAAAAATTGTTTGCTCGGAAAGCTATCGCCGTCGCTTTTAACAGGAATAGTTGTCATTTATGCGACCCCGAATAAACAGAGCGGTGACTATGTACCTTCATCATGCGTGATCTAATATGAAAATCAACGCTAAATGTTCTAGGTATACTCCGAGGCGCATATGCAGGCATATGCGGCAGAATGACGCACTTGGCTGGGGTGTCACGTGGTACAGTGCCCCTTGCTGCGTACGTCGCCTCACTACCCACTCCTCTTCATATGTGCACACAGATATACAGCAAAGCACTGTGAAAAATGCCTGTTAGTTGGAGTTTTGATTTATTCTCATCATATTTTACTTATTTTCCGATTTATAATATTTATTGTGCTACTATCTTTAAGGTCTTGCAATAACCAGCTTCAATGTACCGATTCAGATACTTTCGCAAACTCTTTGCTAAATCACTACATCGGTATCAAGTCTTTAAGAGTCGGTTGGCTATCTGCCCATAAGATTCGTTAGCGGCTAGGAAGTGGTGTGGGTGCCTTGTTTGAAGGAAGTTAGCTATTCTTCTCCTAGCTGCTACCCATGGGAGTGAAACTCATATAGGGGCTTCTGGTAACAAGCCCTTGGTTCACTCCCATGCTACCTGGAGCATCGCAAGTTTATCAGACCATTATTTTGCTTCTTATTGGCTGATTTTTAGTCTTCTATGTTTGTTTTCGTTTCATATTTCACGCAAAAAGTTTTCATCAGAATGTGCTTCTGATTACGATTTCTCGTGTGTAATGCACTCTTTGAATGGCGCTGGAAACACGTTACTCGTATTGTGATTATGTACTTTTCGCATCCATAATATTGGGCAGGGTAAATGATTCCCAGTTTGTTATTGTTTCATATAAGACAGAAGCTGTTTTCATTGCATTATATTCTGCGGTCTTGTGTGTATCTGTTATTGCTTACGAATGTGAGTGTGAACTGCTCCATTTAAATGCATTGTAAGTATGTTGTTCGTATTCAACGCTTTTTCTGTTTGCATTCGTTTTCCGTTCTTTCTCGCGTTTAATGGAGATCTCCATTTAGCAGATTTTGACAGTACTGGTATTTAGCTTTACTTCATCTTGCCATTAAACGCATATACACACATCAAAAAAGTTCTGCATCACCTCGTTTCCGAGAGTTCCGGAACCTCTATAGAAAATTGGGATGGAGATCAACCTAAACATCATTTCTCCCCTTTTTTCTGTTCATGAAATCCACACATTGCATGTTGTACCACCATACAGCAAGACCTTCAGAGGTGGTGGACCACATTGCTGTACACACCGGTACCTCTAATACCCGGTAGCACGTCCTCTTGCATTGATGCATCCCTGTATTCATCGTGGCATACTATCCACAAGTTCATCAAGGCACTGTTGGTACAGATTGCCCCACTCCTCGACGGCGAAGTGGCGTAGATCCCTCAGAGTGGTTCGTGGGTCACCTCGTTCATAAACAGCCCTTTTCAATCTATCTCAGGCACGTTGGATAGGCTTCATGTCTGGAGAACATGATGGCCACTCTAGTCGAGCAATATCGTTACCCTGAACTAAGTCATTCACAAGATGTGCACGATGGGGTCGCGAATTGTCGTCCATCAAGACGAATGCCTCCTCAATATGCTGCCGATGTGGTTGCACTATCTGTCGGCGGATGACATTCACGTATCGTACAGCCGTTACGGCGCCTTCCATGACCACCAGCGACGTACGTCGGCCCCACATAATGCCACCTCAGAACAGCAGAGAACCTCCACCTTGCTGCACTCGCTGGACAGTGTGTCTAAGGCGTACAGCCTAACCGGGTTGCCTCCAAGCACGTCTCCGACGATTGTCTGGTTGAGGGCATATGCGATACTCATCGGTGAAAACTTGATGCCAATCCTGAGCGGTCCATTCGGCATTTTGTTGGGCCCATCTGTACCGCACTGCATGGTGTCGTGGCTGCAAAGATGGACCTCGCCATGGGCGACGGGAGTGAAGTTGCGCATTATGCAGCCTATTGCGTACAGTTTGAGTCGTAACACGACTTCCTGTGGCTGCACGAAAAACATTATTTAACATGGTGGCGTAGCTGTCAGGGTTCCTCCGGGCCATAATCCGTAGGTAGTGGTCATCCACTGCAGTAGTAGCCCTTGGGCGGCCTCAGCGAGGCATATCATCGACAGTTCCTGTCTCTCAGTATCTCCGCTATGTCCGAAATACACCGCGTTGGTCCACTCCGAGACACCTGGACACTTCCCTTGTTGAGTGCCCTTCCTGGCACAAAGTAATAATGCGGACGCGATCGAACCGCGATGTTGACTGTCTAGGCATGGTTGAACTACAGGCAACACGTGCCGTGTACCTCCTTCCTGGTGGAATGACTGGAACTGATCGGCTGTCGAACCCCCTCCATCTAATAGGCGCTGCTCATGCGTGGACGTTTACATCTTTGGGCGGGTTTAGTGACATCTCTGAACAGTCAAAGGGACTGTGTCTGTGATACAATATCCACAGTAAACGTCTGTCTTCAGGAGCTCTGGGAATTAGGCTGATGCAAAACTTTTTTGATGTGTGTATATAATTCTGCTTCGAGTGGTGTTACTTCTTGCTCTGAGTGCCATGCGTTTCTCTGTGTCTTGCAGAGTATGGATGTAGATGTAGATGAGTAAGAACTATGCTTTGTAATCTTTGTGACTATAGCATGCTTCCTTGCACATTCTAAAAATGTGACAGCAGTTACGCAGATGTTTTCACACGTTATTAACAGGTACAACAAACTGTGAATTTTAGCAGACGTCAATGAAAATTTCTGTGGCCTCCATTAAGTCTGAGAGTACGAAACACGGATATAAAGAAAGTAACGTAGAGTACTGACGGTGCATTTAAATCGAGCAGTTCACACACAGATTAGTAAGCAGTAACAAACAGACATGTGTCCACAGAATAACGTGACGAAACCAGTTTCTATATCACATGAAACAAAAACACATATGGAATCATTTACTCCACTCAATACGAGTGCAACAATTAAGCAGAATAAGAGCAACATATTTTCCTTGCAATTCATTAAGTGCAATACGCACAAATGGTCGAATCAGGAACATAATTTCCACTTGATAACAGCCACACGGTCGAAATTACAATATTGGGTTTTACAAATAAATATACTTTACCACCAGACTATCAGACTCACCTATAAAGTATAAATGAAAAATATTAAGATCTAGTCCTAGCAGTTCGATAAGCAATAATACGTATTTACGTGTCACACTTCTCGTATTCAAAGTTCACTGGCACGCCACTTGGAGCGCTGATGTCGTAACTGGCTTTGCCCTTCTGGTATTTTGGTGTTCTGTGCTACTGCCATCGCTGTATAGTAATCCGGTGAGTTAAGACGTGTCTTGTTCAGCAGCTTTTGAGGAACCATGCTGTGCTCTTGAAGAGCCATGTTCGATGGAGATGCACATATCATTAAACGCTCTGGACGATATCTAGTAAGATCAATTGGGTCGACAGAAGCGTCCGATCCCACGCGTCGGCTTTGGCCCGTGACGTAAGGGTGTTGTCGTGTGTGACTTCATGACGGCGCGGAGTTTGGTTTGAGTGTGGCTGTCTCCAGTTCTGTTTTTTCTTATTTTATTTACTTTTCTGATCTGTTCGTTCTATCTCGTGAGATTTTTTTTTTAAATTTAAAAACACTTATTACTTATTTTAATTATCTGTTTCCTCCAATTTCTGTTTTAGTTTATTATATTTATCTTTCTGATCTGTTCGTTCTATCCCGTGAGATTTTTTTTAAAAAAAGACAAAAAACACTAATCAGCTACTGAAGCATCTTCTATGGGTTGCAGGGGTTACGACCCCTGGGGAGGTGGGTGGGTATTCATGCATGGCTGTCTTCACTTACACGTTGTAGCTACGCAAGGCGTCTAAATTTGTTTATATTTAGTTTGCCCCCCACCCAAAACACCCCCTTCGCCCGCGCTTGTCCCGTTAGTGTCATTAGGCTTCTTGTGGAAAGTGTGTGTGTTTGTTTTTGTTTCCGCCATATTTGTGACGTCATGGGTCAAAGCAGACGGGCGGGATCGGACGCTTCCGTATTTCCGATCAATTCAATTTGTATTTTGTGGTGCAGTGCAGTTTAACGAGTGAGGTTACCCGGGTTTGTTTATTAGTACTGCTCTGCGCTCTGGTATCCTTCCGCATGCTTGTGCGCATAGGTTCGGATAGGTTGTGAATTATTATGTCTTTGGAGGTTGGTTACTGAATCATTTATAATTTCATTTCATTACGTACTATCTTAAATTCCGCAATATAAATTGTTCAAGGAGTGTAGGATTACTGTTGTACTGATGATTTTGGATTACGTGTAAAACACGATTTTCTTGATTTTGCGATGAGAAGTGTGGGTTATATTACCGTCACAAGTTTATGCATTCTGTTAACTTCTCTTAAAGTTTAATACATCAATATTAACATAATCAAGCATGCAAACTTAGATGTGCATGTTATAACATGGCATAATCTATAATTGTTTACATTTATTGGACTCAGAAAAAATCCTTTATCGGTCAGGGTCACAATTTATCATTTTTTTACTACCATTTGGGGTAAAGCTGTTTGCCAACACAGGATTTAGAAAAATCTGTGTCCAAAACCAAGCGGTAGGGCGCATCGTCATAAATTTTGTGCAAGCTCCGTGGCTCAATCTTATTATACAGCTCGATGAAACATTAACGTAAATCACATAAGACTAAGGGACTATCATATACAACAAGTAATAACATTTCATCAAATAATATTCAGATGTGCAGATTGAGATCACAATTGACAAATTACATTAATGTAGAGACGTAGCGTCAAAAAACAACACATAATTCATCCTCAGTATGAGGATGTCGTATCCATTGTGCAAACATTGTATTCATAGACTCCACAAGTGAAGCGTTAACAACACAGTTTATAGAATGAGTTATCCATGACCCGTAGCATCGGTGAACAACAAGGAAAAATGCCTTATATCACAGCAGACAGGATCTTTTCTAGTAGTCCAACACAAGGAGCATGTACCCCTGCCACCTCCCCGGATTTCATGACACAGCATCCAATCACAGAGTTGCGAGTGATTATTAGTAGTAGTAGTAGTAGCATCAAATACTGCAATCTCTCTACCTAGTAATTAGTTTTCCAGGAATTGTGTAAGGTAATTCTTCGAACGATCATGTGGTGCCGGGTGCCTGATATGAGACATGTGGTAGCATTGCCTCACTGAACTGCTATCGTTATACGGCCGATAGACTTTCAGGCATCTGATAAATGATGTTTCAGCTAGTTAACTATTTTCTGCATTCGGAATTTATGTGTATACAACAGGGGAATCCGCCCCAACGAACTGCTTGGTGCTATAGGAGGGAAGCTAACACATGTTCCCGCAATCTGTTGCTTTCAAAAAACTGTTCATTCATGTGTTAGATATTGTTTTAAGATATGCATGCCCTCTTTTTCTCCCTTTGTTATGCAGTATTTATGAAAATATCTGCTTTGTCATTATCTTGCACATGTTTTTTTTCCAGTCAGATAGCGTTAGAAACTTTGGGCATTGAGCATATCACTAAAAATTCGCTGAAAATTTCTCACTATCTAAAAGAGTAATCGATGTTCTTTATTCGAACGCACACACATTTCTACTATAGTGTTCGAACCTACATTAGGGGTGATGGTAACCGTACCTATGGAGTCGCGGTCATAGTCAGTGCTCCATCTACTGTCACAATAACTACAGCAAAAGCCTGACAAGTGCGGCTATTCGTGTGGCTCAGGAACCTGGTGTAAGTGTTTCAATTGGATGCCACTTCGGCAACTTGCATGTCCCTAACTTACCCGAATTACTTTCGCAAGTTACTGGATTGGTCGTGGAGGTCCAATGTCCAATGTCTTGGCCTCCACGTTCTTCGGACCTTAAACCACTAGACTTTTTGTGGAGAGACTTAAAAAAGGAACAAGTTTATAGCACTCCACCCATGGATGTACACTACCTGATGGTTGGCATGCATGTCGATTTGACAATGGTGGATGCAAAAATGGTTCCAATCACTCTAAGCACTATGAGACTTAACATCTGAGGTCATAAGTCCCCTAGATTTAGAATTACTAAACCTAACTAACCTAAGGACATCACACACATCCATGCCCGAGGCAGGATTCGAACCTGCGACCGTAGGTCGCGAGGAGCCGGACTGAAGCGCCTAGAATCACTCGACCACAGCGGCCGGCTAATGGTGGATGCAGGTGAGTTGCGTAGGGTCCAGCAACGTATGATCCAGCGAGTTGAGAAGTGTTTGCAAACCCAAGGTGGTCGCTTTGAACATCTTCTCTAAAATGAACGTAGCTCGTACATTTAGGTACCGGCTCTATGAAGATAAGCCTGGGCGCCAAACTTACAGAATGGAATCACTGTGCGTAGCAGTCTAGTGTAGACTACTCTAGCGTAGTTCATTTATTGCGTTTTGTACATCATTGCGTACATACTCTACCCACTATTATTTTCTATTGGCTTTGTGTCATGGACGAAACAAAGTGATCCTTTACGTCTGTATGAAATTCGTGTTATGTCTTAATGTTTACATAAAGATAAGAAGTACAGAAATACACAAGATACCGCATTGTGGAGGTGTAAATTGGATGCAATTTGATGCTCTCAAGGAAGAAACAAATGCTTGGTGCCAACGCGACTCGAACATCGGCGAGTCTGCTTATTGTTCCGCACGTTTCCTTTTTTTCACCTCAGGACGGGAAAAGGAAACTACAAAAGAAAGAAACAGATCTGCTTGTCACCGCCACTTGCGTCCTAGGGAAAGAAAAAAAAAACGAACCTCTTCAGGCGCTGCACTGAGCTAATGGCAGAACTTCGGCACAGCGCATAGTTAATGCAGCCTGTTCCTGGCCACGATGCGCGCAGTTACACCGGTGCCAGAATCTCAAAAAAAAAAATGACTCTGAGCGCAATGGGACTTAAAATCTGAGGTCATCAGTCCCCTGCCGTGCGGTTAAAGGCGCTGCAGTCTGGAACCGCAAGACCGCTACGGTCGCAGGTTCGAATCCTGCCTCAGGCATGGATGTTTGTGATGTCCTTAGGTTAGTTAGGTTTAACTAGTTCTAAGTTCTAGGGGACTAATAACCTCAGCAGTTGAGTCCCATAGTGCTCAGAGCCATTTGAGCCATCAGTCCCCTAGAACTTAGAACTACTTGAACCTAAAGACATCACACACATCCATGCCCGAGGCAGCATTCGAACCAGCGACCGTAGCGGTCGCGCGGTTCCAGAGTGAAGCGCCTAGAACCACTCGGCCACAGCAGCCGGCGCCAGAACCTCGTTTTTAAGTCACATTTCTAGTAAACCTATTGGTGGTACTTGTTGTCTTGGCAGAAGAGCCAACAACGTGTTAGTAGTGGAGGCCGAAATGCACGCGTTTTAGCCCACGTAGGCTGGCGTGAGGAGGGAAGAACTACACTGACGTGAGGTCTGGAACATGACAAGGAATTAGAATTCAGAAAGCGGACGGAATTAGTTTGATACTTACCTTTAATCCATTAATGATGAACGTCGCTCTTGACGGTGCATGATTCACAATATTATCTGTTCAGAATACATTCTTGAAGATAGTAATTATAGTAACTGAATATGGCGCCTTGCTAGGTCGTAGCAAATGACATAGCTGAAGGCTATGCTAAACTGTCGTCTCTACAAATGAGAGCGTAAGTATACAGTGAACCATCGCTAGCACAGTCGGCTGTACAACTGGGGCGAGTGCTAGTGAGTCTCTCAAGACTACACCTGCCGTGTGGCGGCGGTCGGTCTGCAATCACTGATAGTGGTGACACGCGGGTCCGACGTGTACTAACGGACCGCAGCCGATTTAAAGGCTACCACCTAGCAAGTGTGGTGTCTGGCGGTGACACCATAGTACTAAGTTTTACTTGAACTGGCCAAGTTCATCTACAGGTTCTGATTAAATGCCGAGTGTGGTGTCACCGCCAGACACCACACTTGCTAGGTGGTAGCTTAAATCGGCCGCGGTCCATTAGTACATGTCGGACCCGCGTGTCGCCACTGTCAGGATCGCAGATCGAGCGCCACCACACGGCAGGTCTCGAGAGACGTACTAGCACTCGCCCCAGTTGTACGGACGACATTGCTAGCGACTACACATACGAAGCCTTTCTCTCATTTGCCGAGAGACAGTTAGAATAGCCTTCAGCTAAGTTAATGGCTACGACCTAGCAAGGCGCCATTTGTACCATTTCATGTATCTCAAGATAGTCTCACTTGTATCATCAAGAATGCTGTATACCAAAGGACGATATAAAAGTTAAGTGTTCTAGTAGCTACGTTCTTTTCTTTATCACATTCATTACGAATCCTGTTCCAGACTTCGCGCCAGTCGGCGTGTGTGTACGTGTGCACTTTCGGCTACCCGTCACTGTGGACTGGCTGCCTTGTCAGTCCAATACACCGAGTCTCAAAATATGTGACACTAACGGCCGTATCTTTTGTTTGCATTGACGTAGAAGCTTAATTCTTTTTTTTACAGAGCCAAGGAAACGTAGACCTAAGTACGTGACACAAATTTCAACTCGGTACCTACACCTGTTTCTGAGGAAAAAGGGATCTTAACAGTTGCGTGGACAGACAGAGAGACAGACAGGCAGGCAGACGGACGGACAAACAACAAAGCTATCTCATGAGGCTTCCGTTTTTACAGACTGAGGTACGGAACAGTAAGAAAAGAGCTTCCTACCGCAGGGCGGTCTGTTTGCCGCGGGCTAGTGAACTGTCAGCGGGCGCCGACGACGCCGCGATAGTCGCACAAGGCCACGGCCGCGGTGCCGGAGAATGCGATGCGGCGCGATGTGTATCCTCGGCATTGTCGGAGCGCCGTGCGTGCCCGAGGCGTCCCCGGCTTCCACGCTCGACCGGCTCCGCATAACGGCGGCTGCCGGGTGGTCTCCGCCCCACGTCACTCTGTGTTCCTGCCCTGCTACCGCCTCTGTGCTGACTGGCGGATCTGCCGTTCACGTCAGCTCGTCTGTAACGAGCACAAACTCGTCCTCCCGACTCACTGTCTGTCTCTCGCTGGGCCTCTTCTTCCTCTGGAACGCCAAGTCTGACGCTTCACGTGACTGTCTAACGCAGAGCTTTCCAAATCAGGTATTCCGACACCGCGGGGTATCGTGTAATACAGTGGCTCCCTACCTGGGAGTAATTACCCCCTGAGGGTAAAAAGAAATTTTCTGAGGGGTAGCAACTAAACGATTTGATTCTGTTTCAGTCACAAAACTATTTACAAAAGATCATTACTATTATCACAATTTTGTAAGACTCTAATATTAATTATATGAGTTATCAATAATTACTTTTTCTTAATTAGTAGCATTAATGGGGTGGAGATTACAAGTTCCTCAGATAGTCCACCCACTACACACATATGTTGTGCTTTGTCCCGTACTTCGCCGGCCGGGGTGGCCGAGCGGTTCTAGGCACTACAGTCTGGAGCCGCGCCACCGCTACGGTCGCAGGTTCCAATCCTGCCTCCGGCATGGATGTGTGTGATGTCCTTAGGTTAGTTAGGTTTAAGTCGTTGTAAGTTCTAGGGGACTGATGACCTCAGCAGTTAAGTCCCATAGTGCTCAGAGCCATTTGAACCATTTGTCCCGTACTTCGCTGATGATAAAAGTGAGACTACACGTAACAAATGCTAAAGACCTCAATAAATTGTCTTCTCCAAGTTGTAGATAGTACTTGTAATAGTCCAGAAGCTACTTCATTACTCGCTTCAAAACAGGTAAATGTATTAATTAACAGCATGACAGAGCAGTCTCTACGTAAGGGCTACTATAGTGCTGTATGCAGTTTATTATTATTATTATTTCTTTCATTTCTCAGACGTTATGTCTGGTTAAAAATGGAAAGTGACGCGGACCTTGATCAAGCGTAACTTCCTTTTAACTGTACGGTATATGGTACATTGCATTTAGGAACTTTCGGGTAATTGATTTCTGTAGTTGTATATATACGTTTGGATGTAGCTGTATTGCTTTGATGTACTGGTGGATATTGTGTGGTATGACTCCTGTAATTGATAGTATAATTGGTATGTCAACTTTATCCTGATGCCACATGTCCTTGACTTCCTCAGCCAGTTGGATGTATTTTTCAATTTTTTCTCCTGATTTCTTCTGCATATTTGTTGTATTGGGTATGGATATTTCGATTAGTAGTATTAACTTCATCTTTTTATTGGTGAGTATGATGTCAGGTTCGTTATGTGGTGTTGTTTTATCTGTTATAAAGGTTCAGTTCCAGGATAATTTGTATTCATCATTCTCCAGTACATTTTGTGGTGCAGACTTGTTTGTGGGAACGTGTTGTTTTATTAATTTATGCTGTATGGCAAGGTGTTGATGTATTATTTTTGTTACATTGTCCTGTCTTCTGGGGTATTCTGTATTTGCTAGTATTGTACATCCGCTTGTGATGTGATCTACTGTCTCTATTTGTTGCTTGCAAAGTCTGCATTTATCTGTTGCAGTATTGGGATCTTTAATAATATGCTTGCTGTGATACCTGGTGTTTATTGTTTGATTCTGTATTGCAATCATGAATCCTTCCGTCTCACTGTATACAGGGTGAGTCACCTAACGTTACCGCTGGATATATTTCGTAAACCACATCAAATACTGACGAACCGATTCCACAGACCCGAACGTGAGGAGAGGGGCTAGTGTAATTGTTTAATACAAACCATACAAAAATACACGGAAGTATGTTTTTTAACACAAACCTAGGTTTTTTTAAATGGAACCGCGTTAGTTTTGTTAGCACATCTGAACATATAAACAAATACGTAATCAGTGCCGTTTGTTGCATTGTAAAATTTTAATTACATCCGGAGATATTGCAACCTAAAGTTGACGCTTGAAACCTCCGACGTTCAGTTACGTGTTGTAACAAACACGGGCCACGGTCGGCGAGCAGCATCTGCAGGGACATGTTTATGATGACGACCGTGTTTACGAGTGTGGCTGTAGTGCACTGTTGTGGTTTGGTCTAGCTGTCGCAGTGTCCGCATGTAGCGCTTGCTGCTATTGTTATTCTGCATTCGTCTCCGCACGCAGTCCAACTGTAGTACACCGTGTTACCAGACGTCTGTGATAGTGTAGTGTTGTAGGAACTGTGACCATGGTGTATTCGAACTCTGAAAAGGCGGAGATGATACTCATCTATGGCGAGTGTCGACGAAATGCAGCTGAAGCCTGCGGGATCTATGCAGAACGGTACCCGGACAGAGAGCATCCAACATGCCGCACATTGCAAAACATCTACCGCCAACTGTATGCAACAGGTATGGTCGTAGCAAGCAAACGGGTCCGTAACAGGCCCGTCACAGGAGAAGCGGGTGCAGTTGGTGTGTTAGCTGCTGTTGCCATGAACCCACACATGAGTACACGGGACATTGCGAGAGCCGGTGGACTGAGTCAAAGTAGTGTCATGCGCATACTGCATCGTCACCGCTTTCACCCGTTTCATGTGTCGCTACATCAGCAATTACATGGTGATGACTTTAATCATCGAGTGCAATTCTGTCAATGGGCATTAACAGAGAATGCGTTGCAGTTCTACCTGTTTACCGATGAAGCGGGTTTCACAAACCACGGGGCAGTGAATCTACGGAACATGCATTACTGGTCCGTGGACAATCCTCGCTGGCTCAGACAGGTAGAGCGACAGCGACCGTGGACTGTAAATGAATGGTGCGGAATCATTGGCGACCACCTCATTGGTCCTCACTTCATTGCAGGGGCCCAAACAGCTGCAACATACATCGCGTTTCTACAGAATGATCTGCCAACGTTGCTCGAAACTGGAAACGCGTCGACGTATGTGGTATCAGCATGATGGTACACCTGCACATTCCGCAATTAACACTAGGCTGACCCTTGACAGGATGTGCGACGGGCGTTTCATAGGACGTGGAGGACGCATAAATTGGCCATCCCGTTCTCCTGATCTTACACCTCTGGACTTCTTTCTGTGGGGTACGTTAAAGGAGAAAGTGTACCGTGATGTGCCTACAACCCCAGAGGATATGAAACAACGTATTGTGGCAGCTTGCGGCGGCATTACACCAGATGTACTGCGGCGTGTACGACATTCATTACGCCAGAGATTGCAATTGTGTGCAGCAAATGATGGCCACCACATTGAACATCTATTGGCCTGACATGTCGGGACACACTCTATTCCACTCCGTAATTGAAAACGGAAACCACGTGTGTACGTGTACCTCACCCCTCATGTGCGTCAGTGAAAAAGACCAATAAAAAGGTGTTAGCATGTGGACGTAATGTGCTGTTCCAGTCTCTTCTGTACCTAAGGTCCATCACCGATTCCTTTGGATCCCTACGTAATTCGGTGCTCTCCGATACACACGATCGAACAGCGGAGGAGTGGTACTCAAGCGTCAACTTTAGGTTACAATATCTCCGGATGTAATTAACATTTTACAATGCAACAAACGGCACTGATTACGTATTTGTTTATATGTTCAGATGTGCTAACAAAACTAACGGGGTTCCATTTAAAAAAACGTATGTTTGTGTTAAAAAACATACTTCCATGCATTTTTTTGGTTTGTATTAACCAATTACACTAGCCCCTCTCCTCACGTTCGGTCTGTGGAATCGATTCGTCAGTATTTGATGTGGTTTACGAAATATATCCAGCGGTAATGTTAGGTGACTCACCCTGTATATTGCCTTTTCTTAGCCATGTGTTGGTTGCGTCTTGATCGATGTGTGGCTGTGTTAGATGATACGGGTGCTTGCCATGTAGTGTTGTCTTTTTCCAATTTACTTTCTTCGTATCTGTTGATGTTACGTGATCTAAAGGTTTGTAGAAGTGGTTATGAAATTGCAGTGGTGCAGCCGATGTACTTATAAGAGTGATTGCTTTGTGTATTTTGCTAGTTTCTGCTCGTTCTATAAAGAATTTTCTTAAATTGTCTACCTGTCCATAACGTAGGTTTTTTATGTCGATAAATCCCCTTCCTCCTTCCTTTCTGCTTAATGTGAATCTTTCTGTTGCTGAATGTATGTGATGTATTCTATATTTGTGGCATTGTGATCGTGTATGTGTACTGAGTGCTTCTAGGTCTATCATCATTATTTTTATTATTATTATTAGAGTGATTAGACACAAAGTTTAACAGCCTTAAGTCGTCCAATTTCTTCCAGTTCAGAAGTTCCAAGTTCAGAAGTTCTCCAAAAGGTACACAACGTGTGCTAACCGCTGTGGTGCACGCTCGACGATTTCGATTAAGAGTTAAGGACTTTTGATCGACGCTAAATATTCTCCCAGTAATAACAAATGCGAAAAATATGTGCGAGAATTCTTACGAGCAAGTCTTACCAGAGAATTGCTATTAGCGGAAGAGAAGATATGACCGATGGTAATGCCCGCACTTGTGTCATCTAGATCTAAATCTACATACATCGCAAGCCACCGTACGAATGCCGGAGGGCACATTTCACCACTAATAGTCATTTCCTTTCCTGTTCCACGCGCAAATAGAAATAGGGAATAACTTCTATTTCCCTTCTTATGACTCATTTCTCTTGTCTTCTTGGTCCGTACGCTGGTGGCAACACACTGTCACAACAGTCAGCTGCAAATCGGCCAGAATTCAATAATTCTGCACTTAAAGGGTGGTTGGCTGAATGGCCTCAATATATAGTGTGACTTAGTTCTTGCGAAAGCTGAGAATCGGGCGGCAGATTTCGTGGATGTAAAAGCTGAATTGTGGGTCGTCTGGGCCCAACATCATATCCGAAAGTTGAAAGTTTACCGTTATGTTTCGTCATATCATAGATATAGAGGGTGTTACAAAAAGGTGCGGCCAAACTTTCAGGAAACATTCCTCACACACAAATAAAGAAAAGATGTTATGTGGACATGTGTCCGGAAACGCTTAATTTCCATGTTAGAGCTCATTTTAGTTTCGTCAGTATGTACTGTACTTCCTCGATTCACCGCCAGTTGGCCCAATTGAGGGAAGGTAATGTTGACTTCGGTGCTTGTTTTGACATGCGACTCATTGCTCTACAGTACTAGGATCAAGCATATCAGTACGTAGCATCAACAGGTTAGTGTTCATCCCGAACGTGGTTTTGCAGTCAGTGCAATGTTTACAAATGCGGAGTTGGCAGATGCCCATTTGATGTATGGATTAGCACGGGGCAATTGCCGTGGCGCGGTACGTTTGTATCGAGACAGATTTCCAGGTGTCCCGACAGGAAGACGTTCGAAGCAATTGATCGGTAACTTAGGGAGCACGGAACATTTCAGCCTATGACCCGCGACTGGGGAAGACCTAGAACGACGAGGACACCTGCAATGGACGAGGCAATTCTTCGTGCAGTTGACGATAATCCTAATGTGAGCGTCAGAGAAGTTGATGCTGTACAAGGTAACGTTGACCACGTCACTGTATGGAGAGTGCTACGGGAGAACCAGTTGTTTCCGTACCATGTACAGCGTGTGAAGGCACTATCAGCAGCTGATTGGCCTCCACGGGTACACTTCTGCCAATGGTTCATCCAACAATGTGTCAATCCTCATTTCAGTGCAAATGTTCTCTTTACGGAAGAGGGTTCATTCCAACGTGATCAGATCAACATGTGTGGGCTGACGAGAATCAGCACGCAATTGTGCAATCACGTCATCAACACAGATTTTCTGTGAACGTTTGGGCAGGCATTGTTGGTGATGTCTTGATTGGGCCCCATGTTCTTCCACCTACGCTCAATGGAGCACGTTATCATGATTTCATACGGGATACTCTACCTGTGCTGCTAGAAGATGTGCCTTTACAATTACGACACAACATGTGGTTCATGCACGATGGAGCTCCTGGACATTTCAGTCGAAGTGTTCGTAGGCTTCTCAACAACAGATTCGGTGTCCGATGGATTGGTAGAGGCGGGCCAATTCCATTGCCTCCACGCTCTCCTGACCTCAACCCTCTTGACTTTCATTTATGGGGGCAATTGAAAGCTCTTGTCTACGCAACCCCGGTACCAAATGTAGAGACTCTTCGTGCTCGTATTGTGGACAGCTGCGATACAATACGCCATTCTCCAGGGCTGCATCAGCGCATCAGTGATTCCATGCGACGGAGGGTGGATGCATGTATCCTCGCTAACGGAGGACATTTTGAACATTTCCTGTTACAAAGTGTTTGAAGTCATGCTGGTACGTTCTGTTGCTGTGTGTTTCCATTCCATGATTAATGTTATTTGAAGAGAAGTAGTAAAATGAGCTCTAACATGGAAAGTAAGCATTTCCGGACACATGTCCACATAACATATTTTCTTTCCTTGTGTGTGAGGAATGTTTCCTGAAAGTTTGGCAGTACTTTTTTGTAACATCCTGTATACTGAAACTTCTGGAAGATTAAAAATGTTCTCCGAATCAGGATCCAGACTTGTGAACTTCGCTTTATCCACACAAGTGCTGTATTTTTCGCGAGTCATACAAACTCCGACCCGCCCTCAGGGCTTTCGTTCCACCACTATGTCTCTCGTATGTTTCAAAATTCACAGGATGTCTCCTGTATACACTGCGGGTGTAGGATGTTTACGTCGCCGTTGCAGACGACAGATTCGACAGCCAACTGTCTTTTCACAAATCACTGCCTGCGTATCTCTCTACCTCCCTATTGGGTCAAATGTCTGAGCGGAGTGAAAACAAGTTTCGCTATAAATTACTCAATGGGTTTTTGTCCGAAGTTTCATAGCCGAACGAAGAGTGACAAATGAACAACCGGTGCATCAAACAGAGCAGTTTACCTAAGACAGTATTTAATCACTCGAAAGTAAATCGGTAAATGAGAATAACTTAATTAGTGACTTCAGTGGAAACTGAAATATTTCAGGAGCAGCTGCTGCTTGTTGTGTAAATGAAGTTCATCTCTTCAAGACCTAGCTATTTTGAGCATACAAAGTTGTGATATTTGAGTATCAAAAGACTTTCTTCGAATCAAGCACTAAATTTAGAGCATTTCGACAATGCAGGTAATAAGAAGGCAAATAAGCTACCAAAAAGTTGCTTTAAAGTTCGTCTTTGGGAAGTTGATGCAACTGTGACAAAACAAAGACAAAAACAATAACAATAAGTGTACTTGGTGAACGATAGATTTGACCCATTTGTGTCATTCTGCCAGTCCTTTAAAGCACACACACACACACACACACATATATATATATATATATATATATATATATATATATATATATATATATATATATATATATATATATATATATAGACTGAAAAACAACAAGGCATCCGGAGAAGATAATATCACTGCAGAACTACTTAAAAATCTTGGACCAAATTCCCTCAAAGAACTCACTCAAATCATCACAGACATTTGGCAGACAGAAAAACTACCAGAAGATTGGAAATGCGCGCTAATTCATCCACTGCATAAAAAGGGAGACATGGCAGATATAAACAACTATCGAGGAATCTCCCTTCTCCAAGTCACTTATAAAATCCTCTCAGCTTTTCTTCAACGAACACAAGAACAACTCGAACACAGTATTGGTGAATACCAAGCTGGCTTTCGCCCTCACCGATCCTGTGCAGAACAAATTTTCAATTTGAAGACAACACTAAAATACAAAGCAGTCAGAAACAGTCCGATCATTTGTTCCTTTGTTGATTTCGCAAAGGCTTATGATTCAATTGATAGGCAATCTCTCTTTATTATCCTTGAGGAGCTAGGACTCGATCCGAAAACCCTCAACCTTATCAAAGAAACGCTCACAAACACAACTTCTTAGATAAAATTCCTGGGTGAAATATCAGAGCCCTTCCTGATCAAAACCGGCGTCAGACAAGGTGACGGCTTGTCTCCACTCCTCTTCAACCTTGTCTTAGACAAAGTCATCCGAGAATGGGAAAAAGAACTGAAGAATCAAAATTACTGGAATCCTATACAACTAGGAAGATCTAAAGATGGTATTAAAATTTCATGCTTGGCATTTGCAGATGACGTGGCCATTCTAGCAGAAAACGAGACCACAGCAATTAAACAGATAGACATTCTCAAAGAATGCGCCGAAAAAGTTGGGCTACAAATTTCCTTCCACAAAACCAAATTCATCTGCTCAAAATTTGAAACTCAAAAACTGACTACAAAATATGGACAAATTGAGAGAGTTCCAATCTTTAAATACTTAGGCGAGGTCCTAGAACCCACAGGGGGAGAGAAAACTGCACAAAATGTTCGACTGCAAAAACTGAAAAGAGCATACTGGAAAACCCACAACATCTACAATAAAAAGTGTCTCTCCATTCACTCAAAAATACGACACTACAATACAGTAATCAAGCCCGAAGCACTATATGCCAGCGAAACACTCACATCCATAGAAAAGGCGACCTGGAAGGCATCCTGAAAGAGGAACGCAAAATTATCAGAAAGATTCTTGGCCCAAAAAGAACTGAAGATGGATACAGGTTACAGTCTCGGAAAACTACAGAAAAATTATCTAACCTCGCCGCAGACATCCGGAAAAGAAGACTAAAATTTTACGGTCATATCCACAGACTCCCAACACCCAGACTCTCCCACAAAATTTTAATATACATTGAAAAATTGAAAACCATACCCTGGATACAAGAAACCAAAACAGATCTAGCAAATGCACAAATAAATTCTTCAGAAGTTATAAACAGAAATGTATACAGGTAAAAAATCAATAGTTGGAAAGTACAACCCGAGAATGAAGTTTGCAAGAGACAGGGGACAAAATGGACAGAGGAAAGAAAGAGAATTCATGGGGAAAGAATGAGAGAAGTTTGGAGAATTAAAAAATTGAATCGGAAAAGCTTTGCGTGATCCGTATGGGTCCAATCGCACATAATATATATATATATATATATATATATATATATATATATATATATATATATATATATATCCTTGTAGGCCTACAGCATAAATTATTTCGTCTGAGGTCTTGTTCAGGTCACTTCTCGATATGAATTCGCACAGTTCCAGGCCTGTCCTGACAACAGTGGAGTAGGAGCTATTGATTAAAACTTACGATGTTTGCGATCACTCAGCATCCTGTCCAGTCCAGCCACGGAAACGTCTTGCCGTTTTAAAGGGAGGGCACGTAATGTCCCAATTAAACCTCTTTCACGAGTTAAGATATAAATCAAGAGAGAGAGTGTGTGTGTGTGTGTTTGTGTGTGCGTATATGCGTCTAAGTGTAGCAGAAATCAATATCCAAACGAAGTCAATTCTAGATCTCATCCGTGTATGAATCATTGGCTAATGGAAGACTACGCGGTCTTTGTCACGATACTGCACGCCGCCAAGATCTGAACCAAAATTTCGGGTGAATGTGGTCACCCAGCAGAAATTAACAGTGTGGAAACAATATTTTATGAATATAATAACCGAACAGACTCACAAAGAACCAAAATTTTTCCACCGTGCACTCCATTTCAAATCATTTCGCTTTTTCTGTATCACTTTACAATTTCGAAATGCCCGCTGGTTAAATCAATTACTGTAGGCAATGTTTTTCAAAGCAGGCTGCTGGAAATTAATTTCGTTACTAGAAGTTCTACCACGAAGAAAATATTCCACTTTTAAAAACTTTGTTCGCTTGACTGGACTTCTAAAAAAAATCAGAAACGACTAAAATAAAAAGGTGATACGGCAGCGGAGGTATAACGTTTACAAAGGAACAAATTACTTTGTGTTTAGTGTACGTTCCTTTGTTTGTCTCTTGACGTTTAAAAGAATTAAATGCTTTAGCAAATTAAATGTGAACGTTAGCATAATTACGCAGAGCTCTGAGCAGTTGCACACATCACGAATTAATTAAAAACTGGCTCTGATTGTTTCAAAAAAGTGAGCCTCAGAAATTCCTGCTGAAGATGAATTGGCGCAAAAAAGCCACAGACAAACGATTATCTGTGCCAGCTCTTTGAAGCAAAACGTGTAATTCTTTAACAGACGTTTCCAGAAAAATATGTATGAATGCGCAATGACATTTCGGAGTCACTGACCTTAGAATTCTAGTAATGCTGCTTTTACTCTTGTTTTTGACTTGTGCTGAGAAAGCTTGTACTTGAAGGACAAAAGACATATACATTAATTTAGAATTAGTCTGCATAGTCTACCTAGTAAACCATCAAAACAATTGAAAGTTATAGCCAGGATTTTATATTAGTGTCCTGCACCGTCAGTCAAAGTAGTTGATCGTTCCAGAGCGAGTCGTGGGAATACTTCGTTCAAAATTGCAGAAGAGACAATGGCCACAGGGTGATCTCAAATTGCCGCCTGTAGACTTGAGAGCCATGTCTTCACTGCGGAGGACAGGAATCGTCGTTGAAGTCATTCTGGGAACTGAATGGCCTGAATTAATTAACATAGTAAATATGAATTTGAAGACCTGGACCATAAATCCGTCACATTGATTACTAACGTTAGAAAACCTACTGTCGTTTTTAAATAATTTGATAAAAGACAAGTTGTGGTGGTCTACTGACATGGTCAGTACCAATTATTAGGTTACGATGAACAACCATAAGAGGCTCATCGGCTCAGAGTTAAATGAACTATGCGAAACGCATTGGACTTTTATCCTAACCAAGACAAAGCTTTAAAAAATAAATTACCCCATAAATTTCCGAAAAACGGAAGAGAGCAGCACCCCAATTTCAAATGAACATGTCAAAGCTTGCATAAATGCATGCAAATGAAATCAAATTCATTGCTACAAATACTATGACACATGACTTCGACTCATTTGAAAATTAAATTCTACAAATATTTATAGAAGACTCAAAGAAGAAAAATTTAACGTTGGATTATGTCAGCCAATGAAGCAAAATCGAACGTCTAGCCTCTTCTCGATTTGGTGTGGGTGAGTGTAAAGTAGTATTATAAATTCCAAATGATTTCTTAACACAGTTCGATTACCGACATTCATTATAGACAGTGGAGGCTCTACAACATATTGAAATTATTGTAGCTTACAATCCGTCTGAGGTGACAAAAGTCATCAGATGCCTCCTAATATCGTATGGGACCTCCTCCCTCCCTGCGTATTGCAGCAGCTCGTTGTGGCATGGACTCAACATGTCGTTGGAAGTTCAAAATGGTTCAAATGCCTCTGAGCACTATGGGACTCAACAACTTAGGTCATCAGTCCCCTAGAACTTAGAACTACTTAAACCTAACTGACCTAAGGACATCACACACACCCATGCCCGAGGCAGGATTCGAACCTGCGACCGTAGCAGTCCCGCGGTTCCGGACTGCAGCGCCTAGAACCGCACGGCCACCGAGGCCGGCGTTGGAAGTACCATGCAGAAATATTGAGCCATGTTGCCTCAACAGGTTGGTCCATTGATAGTGAGCGGGCCAAATTCACTCCTGGAAATGGAAAAAAGAACACATTGACACCGGTGTGTCAGACCCACCATACTTGCTCCGGACACTGCGAGAGGGCTGTACAAGCAATGATCACACGCACGGCACAGCGGACACACCAGGAACCGCGGTGTTGGCCGTCGAATGGCGCTAGCTGCGCAGCATTTGTGCACCGCCGCCGTCAGTGTCAGCCAGTTTGCCGTGGCATACGGAGCTCCATCGCAGTCTTTAACACTGGTAGCATGCCGCGACAGCGTGGACGTGAACCGTATGTGCAGTTGACGGACTTTGAGCGAGGGCGTATAGTGGGCATGCGGAAGGCCGGGTGGACGTACCGCCGAATTGCTCAACACGTGGGGCGTGAAGTCTCCACAGTACATCGATGTTGTCGCCAGTGGTCGGCGGAAGGTGCACGTGCCCATCGACCTGGGACCGGACCGCAGCGACGCACGGATGCACGCCAAGACCGTAGGATCCTACGCAGTGCCGCAGGGGACCGCACCGCCACTTCCCAGCAAATTAGGGACACTGTTGCTCCTGGGGTATCGGCGAGGACCATTCGCAACCGTCTCCATGAAGCTGGGCTACGGTCCCGCACACCGTTAGGCCGTCTTCCGCTCACGCCCCAACATCGTGCAGCCCGCCTCCAGTGGTTTCGCGACAGGCGTGAATGGAGGGACGAATGGAGACGTGTCGTCTTCAGCGATGAGAGTCGCTTCTGCCTTGGTGCCAATGATGGTCGTATGCGTGTTTGGCGCCGTGCAGGTGAGCGCCACAATCAGGACTGCATACGACCGAGGCTCACAGGGCCAACACCCGGCATCATGGTGTGGGGAGCGATCTCCTACACTGGCCGTACACCACTGGTGATCGTCGAGGGGACACTGAATAGTGCACGGTACATCCAAACCGTCATCGAACCCATCGTTCTACCATTCCTAGACCGGCAAGGGAACTTGCTGTTCCAACAGGACAATGCACGTCCGCATGTATCCCGTGCCACCCAACGTGCTCTAGAAGGTGTAAGTCAACTACCCTGGCCAGCAAGATCTCCGGATCTGTCCCCCATTGAGCATGTTTGGGACTGGATGAAGCGTCGTCTCACGCGGTCTGCACGTCCGGCACGAACGCTGGTCCAACTGAGGCGCCAGGTGGAAATGGCATGGCAAGCCGTTCCACAGGACTACATCCAGCATCTCTACAATCGTCTCCATGGGAGAATAGCAGCCTGCATTGCTGCGAAAGGTGGATATACACTGTACTAGTGCCGACATTGTGCATGCTCTGTTGCCTGTGTCTATGTGCCTGTGGTTCTGTCAGTGTGATCATGTGATGTATCTGACCGCAGGAATGTGTCAATAAAGTTTCCCCTTCCTGGGACAATGAATTCACGGTGTTCTTATTTCAATTTCCAGGAGTGTATCTCACGAAATAAGCATCAAACGAAAAAACTACTAGGAACGAAACTAGTCTAGCTTGAAGGGGGAAACCAGATGGAGCTACGGTTGCCCCGCTAGATGGCGCTGCCATAGGTCAAACGGATATCAACTGCGTTTTTTTTAATGGGAACCCCCATTCTTTATTACATATTCGTGTAGTTCGTAAAGAAACATCAATGTTTTAGTTTCACCATTTTTTTCGCTTTGCTGTAATAGTCACAAACGTGGTATCACGTAACATTCCGCCAGTGCGGATGGTATTTGCTTCGTGATACATTACCCGTGTTAAAAAAATGGTTCAAATGGCTCTGAGCACTATGGGACTTAACATCTATGGTCATCAGTCCCCTAGAACTTAGAACTACTTAAACCTAACTAACCTAAGGACATCACACAACACCCAGCCATCACGAGGCAGAGAAAATCCCTGACCCCGCCGGGAATCGAACCCGGGAACCCGGGCGTGGGAAGCGAGAACGCTACCGCACGACCACGAGATGCGGGCTTTACCCGTGTTAAATTGACCGTTTACCAGTTGCGGAAAAGGTCGATATCGTGTTGATGTACGGCTATTGTGATCAAAATGCCCAACGAGCGTGTGCTGTGTATGCTGCACGGTATCCTGGACGACATCATCCAAGCGTTCGGACCGTTCGCCGGATAGTTACGTTATTTAAGGAAACGGGAAATGTTCAGCCACATATGAAACGTCAACCACGACCTGCAACAAATGACGATGCCCAAGTAGGTGTTTTCGCTGTTGTCGCGGCTAATCCGCACATCAGTAGCAGACAAATTGAGCGAGAATCAGGAATCTCAAAAACGTCGGTGTTGAGAATGCTACATCAACATCGATTGCACCCGTACCATATTTCTATGCACCAGGAATTGCATGGCGACGACTTTGAACGTCGTGTAAAGTTCTGCCACTGCGCACAAGAGAAATTACGAGACGATGACAGATTTTTTGCACGCGTTCTATTTAGCGACGAAGCGTCATTCACCAACGACGGTAACGTAAACCGTCATAATATGCACTATTGGGCAACGGAAAATCCACGATGGCTGCGACAAGTGGAACATCAGCGACCTTGGCGGATAATGTATGGTGCGACATTATGAGAGGAAGGATAATTGGCTCCCATGTTATCGATGGCGGCAGTCTAAATAGTGTAATGTATGTTGATTTCCTACGTAATGTTCTACCAATGTTACTACAAGATGTTTCACTGCGTGACAGAATGGCGATGTACTTCCAACATGATGGATGTGCGGCACATAGCTCGTGTGCAGTTGAAGCGGTATTGAATAGCTTATTTCATGACAGCTGGATTGGTCGTCGAAGTACCACACCATGGCCCGCACGTTCACCGGATCTGACGTCGCCGGATTTCTTTCTGTGGATAAAGTTGAAGGATATTTGCTATCTTGATCCACCGACAACGCCTGACAACATGCGTCAGCGCATTGTCAATGGATGTGCGAACATTACGGAAGGCAAACTACTCGCTGTTGAGAGGAATGTCGTTACACGTATTGCCAAATGCTTTGAGGTTGACGGACATCATTTTGAGCATTTATTGCATTAATGTCTTATTCACAGGTAATAACGCTGTAACAGCATGCGTTCTCAAAAATTATCCGTTAACAAAGGTACATGTATCACATTGGAACAACCGAAATAAAATGCTCAAACGTACCTACGTTCTGTATTTTAATTTAAAAAACCTACTTGTTACCAACTGTTCGTCTAAAATTGTGAGCCATATGTTCGTGACTATTACAGCGCCATCTATCACAAAGCGAAAAAAGTGGTCCAACTACAACATTCATATTTATTTACTTACTACACGAATATCTAATAAAAATGGGGGTTCCTATTTAAAAAAAGATGCAGTTTATATCCATTTGACCTATGGCAACGCCATCTAGCGGGCAACCATAGCGCCATCTGGTTTCCCCCTTCAAGCTAGACAAGTTTCGGTCTTCGTAGTTTTTTCGTTTGACGCATATTTCGTGAGATATTTGGCCCGGTCACGGGGAGGTCTGGGTGGCCAGATCATTTGCTGGAATTGCCCAGAATGTTCTTGAAACCAGTCGCGAACGGTTGTGGCCCGGTGGTATGGCATATTGTCGTCCATGAAAATTCCATCGTTGTTTGGGAACATGAAGTCCATGAATGCCTACAAATGGTCTTCAAGTAGCCGAACATAACCAGGACTCAGTCCATTCCGTGCCGGCCGATGTGGCCTTACGGTTATAGGCGCTTCAGTCTGGAACTGCGTGACCACTACGGTCACTGGTTCGAATCTTGCCTCGGGCATGGATATGTGTGATGTCCTTAGTTAGGTTTAAGTAGTTCTAAGTTCTAGGGGACTGATTACCTTAGATGTTAAGTCCAATAGTGCTCAGAGCCATTTGAACCAAGTCCATTCCGTGTTAGAAGAGTCCACACCATTATGGAGCCCCCACTAGCTTTCACAGTGCCTTGTTGCGAGCGTGAATCCATGGCTTCGTGAGGTCTGTGCCACACTCGAACACTACCATTACCTCTTACTAACTGAAATAGTGACTCACGTGACCAGGCCACTGTTTTCCAGTCGCCTAGGGTCCAACCGATTTGGTCTCGAGCCTAGGAGAGGCACTGCAGGCGATGTCGTGCTGTTAGCAAAGGCACTCGCTGCGGTCGTTTACTGCTAATACTGTAAGTAGGCTGTTTAGGTTTTTATGTTGGTAACGCCACGTAGCGTTCTGTATCAAAATAGCTGACTGTGGTGTGTGCAGTCTGTGGCTGGTTGGCATTGTTGAAATATTCGCTATTGTAGTGGTTGGAAGTTGGATGTGAACAGCGCATAGCGTTGCGCAGTTGGAGGTGAGCCGCCAGCAGTGGTGGATGTGGGGAGAGAGATGGCAGAATTTTAAGAGCGGACGATCTGGACGTGTGTCCGCCAGAAAGAATGAATTTGTAATACTGGATATCATGAACTGATATATACCGGTTGATCAAAAAGTCAGTATAAATTTGAATAGTGGATAAATCACGGAATAATGTAGATAGAGAGGTACAAATTGACACACATGCTTGGAATGACATGGGGTTTTATTAGAACAAAAAAAAAAAGAAAAAACAGAAATACAAACGTTCAAAAAATGTTTGACAGATGGCGCTTCATCTGATCAGAATAGCAATAATTAGCATAACAAAGTAAGACAAAGCAAAGGTGATGTTCTTTACAGCAAATGCTCAATATGTCCACCATCATTCCTCAACAATATCTGTAGTCGAGGAATAATGTTGTAAACAGCACTGTAAAGCATGTCCAGAGTTATGGTGAGGCATTGGCGTCAGATGTTGTCTTTCAGCATCCCTAGAGATGTCGGTCGATCACGGTACACTTGCGACTTCAGGTAACCCCAAAGCCAGTAATCGCACGGACTGAGGTCTGGGGACCTGGGAGGCCAAGCATAACGAAAGTGGCGGCTGAGCACACGATCATCACCAAACGATGCGCGCAATATGGGTTTCGTTGTTGTTGTTGTTGTTGTTGTTCTAATAAAACCCCATGTCACTCCAAGCATGAGTGTCAATTTTTACCTCTCTATCTACATTATTCCGTGGTTTATTAAGTTTTCAAATGTATACTGACTTTTTTATCACCCAGTATATTATGACTTTTGAACACTATTAAGGTAAATATATTGTTTGTTCTGTATCAGAATCTTTCATTTTCTAACTGTGCCTATCAGTAGTTAGTGCCTTCAGTAGTTAGAATCTTTTATTTAGCTGGCAGTATTGGCGCTCGCTGTATTGCAGTAGTACGAGTAACGAAGATGTTTGTGAGGTAAGTGATTCATCAAACGTATAGGTTATTGTTAGTCAGGGCCATTTTTTTTAGGGATTATTGAAAGTCAGATTGCGTTGCGCTAAAAATATTGTCTGTCAGTTTAGTATTGATCAGAATAAGTAAAGAGAGAAATGTCTGAGTAAGTTCAGTTTTGCTCAGCTGTTGGAAAATCAAATAACGTAGAGGTTTTCCAGCACTGTCATTTATAAATTATTTCTAAGGGCATGTTTCAGTACCATTAAAGCCAGATTTTGCCACACTCTCCTAACAGATACGTTCGTTATACGTCCCACATTGATTTCTACTCTTCTTTCACGTAGTGTTGCTTGTCTGTTAGCACTGACAACTCTAAGCAAACGCAGCTACTCTCGGTCGTTAAGTGAAGGGCGTCGGCCACTGAGTTGTCTGTACTGAGAGGTAATGCCTGCAGTGTGGTATCTTCGGCACACTCTTGACACTGTGGATCGCGGAATATAGAATTCTCTGACGATTTCCCAAATGGAATGTCCCACGCGTCTAGCTCCAACTATCATTCCGCGTTCAAAAACTTTTAATTCCCACCGTACGGACATATTCACCTCGGAAACCTTTTCACACGAATCATCCGAGGACAAATGACAGCCCCGCCGATAGACTGCCCTTTTGTAGTGTACGCGATACTAACGCTATCTGTTATATGTGCATATCGCTTTCCCATGACATCTGTGACCTCAGTGTACCTCGTAGATGACACATTCCCCATGGTGTGCATTTTTTCATATTCCACTGCTGTACTCGCCCCATATCCCAGGTGAACTGAATCTAAACATTACCTACCCCCACTGCATTTCATGTTCTCGAGTATATCTGCACAGCCGGCCGGAGTGGCCGAGCGGTTCTAGGCGCTTCAGTCTGAAACCGCGCGACCGCTACGGTCGCAGGTTCGAATCCTGCCTCGGGAATGGATGGGTGTGATGTCCTTAGGTTAGTTAGGTTTAAGTAGTTCTAAGTTCTATGGGACTGATGACCTCCGATGTTGTCCCATAATGCTCAGAGCCATGTATCTGCACATGTTTGTGAACTCACGCACCGCATAGAGAAGCCTCTCGTTGTGTTAGTTGCTACCCATTACCACTCACAGTCTCTCCAGTAAAATGCCATAACTTGCACTCAGCGTGATATTCAACTAAATATACCGCACGTTGGCTAGTAAAAGGGAATATGAGGGAAGGATTGTAAACGACAAATGCGTTCTCCCTTAACAATGCGTTCTCGGTTAGGTTAGAAGACCTGCCAATGCCACTGACAAACTCTTTTACTAGTCGGTTTATATCTTTCTACTACTTATATCCATTTTGTAATAACAAACACATTTTATCAGTTGAGTTGACACGGTCATTATCAATCGAGAGAAAAGTGCACAAGCAGTCCAAAATTTCTTTAAATGTTTGTGTGGCTCAAGAGGTGAAGCAGAAACACAAATGGATAATAATGATAACAACGAAACTCAAGAAGTAATGCCAAACTGTATGAAGTATTCGACGTATGTAAAAAGGAACTGAACCTGAAGTTGGTTTAGTTTCGGTAGATATCGCGAAGCTCAAGGAAAAGTAATACACAAAGACAATACAAGTTTTTACGCAATTTCTGTAGATAAGTTAAGTCCCTCACATTAGGACAATGCTGTAACTTCTGCTTTGCAGGAAATGAGACAGACGAGATAGAAAAATAAAAATGCTGCAGAACTACCACTCTTCTTTCGATAATTTGCAGGACATCAACTGAAATCGTGCCAACTGTATAGGAAAAATACTGCGTTTTAATGAATCTAAGAAATAAGAAGGGCTTACAAGTGGCTACAGCAAGCGCACAATTTGCAACTAACCACGAAATATGAGAACGGAGCAAAGAATATGACTAATGGCTTTGTCTATCTGCCGACTAAATTTCAATAAACATCTTATCGGCAGCCGTTTAGAACAAAATAGTGGCTCAAACTATGCTGGTATACTAAAGAACATGTAGTCCAACGCTGCAACGTACCTTAAATATCATCAGGATAGTGAGATCAGACACACAACTAGATTACATACCATCAAAACTGTTCTCAATAGTCCTACGTAAAGTTTCCAGCTACTTTAACTTAGAAATTCAAGAAGGTAATCGTCTTAATGAAATGTATCTAAACCATCACAGTTTCGTTGAAAGTTGTACAATTTGTCTCTAACATAGGAAGGCCTCAACAACGAATGGAAGAACTTACAGAATAAATTTGGAAAGTGGCCTTAATATCAATTATAAGAACTGTGAAAGAACGTGTAATCAACACAACAAATGACAAAGAAAACAATGAAGTTATAGAACCAGTTGACAAATTTTGGTATTTTTGGGAATTGAAGACAACGATTGCCTGCAGAAAAAAGAGATACGAACGTGGCAGTAAAACTATAGTGCATTTGATAAATTAAATAGGATTATGAAAATAAGAAATTTTCCAGTGTGGTTTAAATGGAAAATTTACGATCAGTGTGTAGTAACAGGTCCGACTTATGACAGTGATACAAGGAATTTTAATGCAAAGAGATGCCAATAGTTAGAGGATTTTTCAGCAAGTAAAGGAGAAATGTATGTTAAGAATTGCTAGCAGAGACAGAGAATAAAGTAATGGGCTAGGAAAGAACTCTGGTGGAAGACGTAACAGTGGATGTCAAAAATACTTATGGGAAATTAAAAAGAGAATCAAGTTTTAAAATGGTAAGATAGCTTGTTTGATATTTTTAATCAGGTGCATATTACATGGTCAATTTATTTAAAGATTTAGGGGCGTTTTGGTGCAACCAAACACATTGCACCTTTTGGAGGCATGTGTGTAGGTAGCACCAGTTACTTATAGCGTATGTAAGAACGTTACAAACACGCTGCAGGATATGAAAGACATCGTCAGCCCTGTGCTGATGTAAAACGCTGGGAAATTAAAAAACACTCCAAGATAAAAATGACGAGATAGCGTGCTTAACGAATTTCAAACAGTTGCATATATAAGAGAGAGAGAGAGTGTGTGTTGATGCTTATACTGGTATACTGGGACATTTAATTTCTTTCTGTGCTGTATCTTTATGAAATACTTAGATTTAGTTGTTTCGGCACGCTCAAACAAACAGCAGAAAATCATTTCGCTATAAGTTTCAAATGTAATAAACAGCGCCCTGAAAGATAATAAATAAATCGAAATAAAAAAAAGCGTTCAAGTTATTTGTTCTCTAACTACAGCTGAAATACAGTTATAAAAGATCACGGTATTAATTAGGTTTCTGACCAACTACAGAAATACACAGAATTTGCGTCTGATGTTTTTTTTAAAGAAATGAATGATGCATTACCTGGCTATCAGCAGAATGCTGAATGCTGAATTCTGCCGAACAAGATGTAAATGCATTGCAAAACACTGCAAGCCTATGCGTCGCATACGATAATGGCTTGCATTGCCTGCTGCATTTGAACCATACCACCAGTTAATTCACCAAAGTATCATTGAAACAAGCACTACTAAATACAAGAGAATAAAAAGAAGAAATAGGCTGAGGCTTGCGCTGGCGTGAGGTGCAAATCCTACGAATGATTCTGATGTTGCGCATTTTACTTCAGTGTACAACATTAGCAGTGTCGGTCTGTATTTGGATGTGGCATCTCCAGAAACGAAGCAGTGCTTAACTAGTAACCAGACATTCAAAAGAAGTGCTACTCAGAAAGTTGTTGTTGTGTTCTTCAGACCGAATACCGGTTTTATGCAGCTCTCCATGTTAATCTCTGCTGTGTAAACCTCTTTATCTGTGCAGAACCTTGTATATCCACTTGAACCTGCTTATTGTAGTCATTCCTTTTCTCAATTTACAATTTTCAGCCCCCCCCCCCCCCCCACACGCCACCACAATCACCTTCCACCCCACACCGACCCCTCCACACACATACACATATACATACACACACACACACACACACACACACACACACACACACTCACACACACACACACACACTCACACACACAAACACAACACACTTCAGCCGGCCGCGGTGGCCGAGTAGTTCTAGGCGCTTCATTTCCGGAACTGCGCGACTGCTACGGTCTCAGGTTCGAATCCTGCCTCGGGTTAAAAAAAATGGTTCAAATGGCTCTGAGCACTATGGGAGTTAACTTCTAAGGTGATCAGTCCCCTAGAATTTAGAACTTCTCAAACCTTACTAACCTAAGGACATCAAACACATCAATGCCCGAGACAGGATTCGAACCTGCGAACGTAGCAGTCGCGCGGTTCCAGACTGTAGCGTCTAGAACCGCTCGGCCACCCTGGCCGGCCCTGCCTCGGGCATGGATGTGTGTGATGTCCTTAGATTAGTTAGGTTTAAGTAGTTCTAAGTTCTAGCGGACTGATGACCTCCGATGTTAAGTCCCATAGTGCTCAGAGCCATTTGAACAACACACTTCCCTCCCTTACTGTGAGAACTGACTATGCAATCGCACGCATCGTAGGCACCAGACTTAATGACCGTTAGGAATTAAAGTACAGATAATCACAGATTGCGCATTATCTTATTTATTTCGAGCTTCACTCATGAGACGCGAGGATCTTCAGACGTTCAAAGCTCAGATCTCCACCTTCGTCATGAGAGGACTTCGTATTGACGATAGTGCAAAAGTAGATCTGGAAAACTTTAATGTGTTTCCATCGGGACAATGAAAAGATGCTCGCATCTGATGAACGAAACTGCACTGGTGTGCCAAACTGAAGAGCGAAAGTAGCTCTGGCGTCATGTGTCACTGCGAAGTAATATGGCTTGACGAAACTTGGACCATTCATGAAAAGAACTACTAGAGTATAGCGCAGAAGCTAACTGAAAGCTATAGACAACGAGACGAAGATAAATGACCCTTTTATTCAAAGTCAGTAATTCCGCTGAAGTCATCGCGATTCATGATGGTCCTCTGGACAGTACAAAAGGCGGGAAACGTTTCTTAGTAGGCTGTGTGATCGCCATTGACGGCAGAGCACGCTCTGCCATAGTGGTCACAGGGATGGTAAGGAGTTATTGTGGCATGGCGTGCCATTCCTCCGCTAGCGCAGAGGTCGTTCGTGCATGTGGACATTCTGCAGTACTGCTTACCAACGCATTCTACACGTGATCGATAGAACTTACTTGTTCCCACCTCACGCCATATGAGGTTACGTAATGCATCCATGAACACTGTCGAATAATAAAGATAATAATGAGCGTATGGCATTGGTGGCCGGTGAGACCCCTCGCGGGGCGGTTCGGCCGCCGCTCCACAAGTTCTTTAACGCCACTACGGTGACTTGCGAGTGAATGAGGATGAAATGATAATGAAATACACACAACACCCAGTCATCTCGAGGCAGAGAAAATCCCTGACCCCGCCGGGAATTGAACCCGGGGTCCTGTGCACGGGAAGCGAGAATGCTACCGCAAGACCATGAGCCGCGGACTAACACTGTCGAACGTGGTCACTTAGTGGTCCAGGTGCCATGGTGGGAGGCATAGAGTTGGATGGGGGCTACTGACCTCAAAATTTCTGAACACAGTGACTGTATTCCTTTCCCATGTGCATCTTTACAGGAGTGCATTCGGCCCTGGAGTCATTTTTATGGGTGACAGTGTGCGATCGCATTGAACAGCTCAGGTGGAGCTCTTGGAACGAAAGGACATTCGGCGAATGGACTGGATTGCCCGTTCCCCAGACTTACATCTCATCGATCACGTCTGCGACGCATTGGAGAGACGTACTACAGAACGTCCACATTCACCAACAACCATCGACCAGCTGTCAGCGCGCTAGTGGAGGAATGGATCGGCCAGCCACAAGAACTCCTTACCAACACCGTGGCCAGCATGAGACCTCGTTGCAGAGGCTGCACTGGCGTCCATGGTGATCACATACCCCATTGAGAATCATGTCCCGCCTTTTCTGATGTCCAGGGCACAGTCACAAATCGTGATGGTTCAAATGGCTCTGAGCGCTATGGGACATAATAGCTGAGGTCATCAGTCCCCTAGACTTAGAATTACTTAAACCTAACTAACCTAAGTACATCACACACATCCATGCCCGAGGCAGGATTCGAACCTGCGACCGCAGCAGCAGCGCGGTTCCGGCCACAGCGGCCGGCAGTCGCCGTGGCTTCATTGTAATTGTTGTTGTTGAATAAAAATGTCATTTCTGTACGTCTCATTGCGTATTTATTTCAGTTACCTTCTGTACTATAATGTAGCAGTTCTTTCTAGGTATGGTCCATGTTTCCTCTAGACATGTTACTTTGCAGTGAAATATCATGAGAAAGTTACTTTCGTCCCAAGTTCTGCACAACACTTTAGTAATGGATCAAATAATACGTATCTCTGGATCTCTGACGCTTCACCTCGAAATCAAAGTGACCAATAACATGCCACCCCCCCCCCCCCTCCAACTCGATGCGGTAACTCTTTATTAGCTTTTAGATCTACACATTTTATTTTCAGCATTCTTTTGTTACACCACTACTTCTTGTCTATATTGCTTATCGTCCACGTTTCACTTCCTTATAAGAGACAACACTCCATACAAATACTTTCCAAAAATCCACTTAACACTTAAATTTGTGCATTAACTTTCACCAAGGCTAGGGTTTGAACGCGGGTCTGCTGCCCGGTAGGTAGATATGCTAACCACTACGCCACCCTGGCACAGTGTCTCAGCAGAACTGCATGGATTATCCGTGCACACGTTTTTCCTCAATCCAAATTCCCTGCCGCGCGGGGTAGCCACACGGTCTAGGCGTCCTGTCACGGTTCACGCAGCTCCTCCCGTCAGAGGTTCGAGTCCTCCCTCGGGCTTGGTTGTGTGTGTGTGTTGTCCTTACGGTAAGTTAGTTTAAGCTAGATTACGTAGTGTGTAAGATTAGGGACCCATAATCTCAGCAGTTTGGTCCCGTAAGATCTTACCACATTTTTCCAAATTTTTCCAAATTCTCATTCGCGCTTAGCCCACTTGGTATTCCACCTTAACGCGAATAGAATTGGAGAGGTTCTACAACTGCATCGAGCAAAATGGGGCATCCTGCCCTAAAGGCAGGGATAGGTGCTTTGAACAAATGAAACTACACTCCTGGAAATGGAAAAAAGAACACATTGACACCGGTGTGTCTGACCCACCATACTTGCTCCGGACACTGCGAGAGGGCTGTACAAGCAATGATCACACGCACGGCACAGCGGACACACCAGGAACCGCGGTGTTGGCCGTCGAATGGCGCTAGCTGCGCAGCATTTGAGCACCGCCGCCGTCAGTGTCAGCCAGTTTGCCGTGGCATACGGAGCTCCATCGCAGTCTTTAACACTGGTAGCATGCCGCGACAGCGTGGACGTGAACCGTATGTGCACTTGACGGACTTTGAGCGAGGGCGTATAGTGGGCATGCGGGAGGCCGGGTGGACGTACCGCCGAATTGCTCAACACGTGGGGCGTGAGGTCTCCACAGTACATCGATGTTGTCGCCAGTGGTCGGCGGAAGGTGCACGTGCCCGTCGACCTGGGACCGGACCGCAGCGACGCACGGATGCACGCCAAGACCGTAGGATCCTACGCAGTGCCGTAGGGGACCGCACCGCCACTTCCCAGCAAATTAGGGACACTGTTGCTCCTGGGGTATCGGCGAGGACCATTCGCAACCGTCTCCATGAAGCTGGGCTACGGTCCCGCACACCGTTAGGCCGTCTTCCGCTCAAGCCCCAACATCGTGCAGCCCGCCTCCAGTGGTGTCGCGACAGGCGTGAATGGAGGGACGAATGGAGACGTGTCGTCTTCAGCGATGAGAGTCGCTTCTGCCTTGGTGCCAATGATGGTCGTATGCGTGTTTGGCGCCTTGCAGGTGAGCGCCACAATCAGGACTGCATACGACCCAGGCACACAGGGCCAACACCCGGCATCATGGTGTGGGGAGCGATCTCCTACACTGGCCGTACACCACTGGTGATCGTCGAGGGGACACTGAATAGTGCACGGTACATCCAAACCGTCATCGAACCCATCGTTCTGCCATTCCTAGACAGGCAAGGGAACGCTGTTCCAACAAGACAATGCACGTCCGCATGTATCCCGTGCCACCCAACGTGCTCTAGAAGGTGTAAGTCAACTACCCTGGCCAGCAAGATCTCCGGATCTGTCCCCCATTGAGCATGTTTGGGACTGGATGAAGCGTCGTCTCACGCGGTCTGCACGTCCAGCACGAACGCTGGTCCAACTGAGGCGCCAGGTGGAAATGGCATGGCAAGCCGTTCCACAGGACTACATCCAGCATCTCTACGACCGTCTCCATGGGAGAATAGCAGCCTGCATTGCTGCGAAAGGTGGATATACACTGTACTAGTGCCGACATTGTGCATGCTCTGTTGCCTGTGTCTATGTGCCTGTGGTTCTGTCAGTGTGATCATGTGATGTATCTGACCCCAGGAATGTGTCAATGAAGTTTCCCCTTCCTGGGACAATGAATTCACGGTGTTCTTATTTCAATTTCCAGGAGTGTATATGATACGGAGACCTTTTCAGTATATGCAGACTGAAGCGACGAATGAAAATTTGTACCAAGGTTGGGATTCTAACATAGGCCTGTTGCTCACTAAGTAGATGCCGTTAGAATGTAGGGGGGGGGGGGGGGGGGGGGGGCGGGGGATACCTTGTGAGATCTTGATTGTGGACTGAGAAAGATGGCGTGCTAAGGCTATCCGTGCAGTTCTGCAAAGCCACTGTGCGAGGTTGACGTAGTGGTTAGTACATTTGCCTACTAACAAGGGAACCTCCCCATCGCACCCCCCTCAGATTTAGTTATAAGTTAGCACAGTGGATAGGCCTTGATAAACTGAACACAGGTCAATCGAGAAAACAGGAAGAAGTTGTGTGGAAGTATGAAAAAAATAAGCAAAATATACAAACTGAGTAGTTCATGGGCGACATAGGCAACATCATGGAGACAGTCAGCTCAGGCGCGCCGTGGTCCCGTGGTAGAGTGAGCAGCTGCAAAAGGAGAGGTCCTTGGTTCAAGTCTTCCCTCGAGTGAAAATTTCACTTTCTTTATTTTTGCATAGTTATTATCTGTTCATTGACGTCTCTGTTCACTGTAATAAGTTTAGTGTCTGTGTTTTGCGACCGCATCGCAAAACCGTGCGATTAGTAGACGAAAGGACGTGCCTCTCTAATGGGAACCGAAAACATTTGATCGCAAGGTCATAGGTCAACCGATTCCTCCACAGGAAAACACATCTGATATATTCTATACGACACTGGTGACGGCATGTGCGTCACATGACAGGAAAATGTTGTCGACCCACCTAACTTGTACACTTGACGAATGGGTAAAAAGATTCTTGTACCTTGCCCGATTTAGGTTTTCTTGTGAATGTGATAATTACTCCCAAAAAAGTGATGAAAACATAAGAGTTTGTCACATAAAATGAAAATAAAAAATTAAACTCTTCACTCAATGGAAGATTTGAACCAAGGACCTTTCGTTCCGCAGCTGCTCACGTTACCACGAGACCACGGCGCTCCTGCGTTTCCAATGTCCTTGATGTTGCCTATCTTCCCATGAACTACTCAGTTTGTATGTTTTGCTTATTTTTTCACAGTTCCACACTACTTCTTCCTGTTTTCTCAGTTGATCTGTGTTCAGTTTTTCAAAGCCTATCCATTGTGCCAACTTATAACTAAATATGAGGGGGGTGCGATGGGGAGGTTCCCTTGTAAGCAGCAGCCCCGTCTTCGAACTCTGGCCGTGGTACCAATTTCAATTCATCGCTTCAGTCTACGTATATATTTATATGTATACACACATCATAGATGTTTGAGACTTTAAAAGATCTCTGGAACAATATAGTTTCATTTACTTAAATTTGTGTTATATATTAAAATATTCCTCGTTTACAGAAATGGTTTCCTTACTGCTGCCAATCTGCATTTTTCCTTCTCTAAAACGTTTCTTTCTCGGAGCCTTGGAGCTTCCACGGCGTAATGCAGAGTCACACTCGCTGCCGTGCCCAGAATCCTCAGACTCTTGAAAATGCGCAGCGTGAGATATGGTTCAAATGGCTCTAAGCACTGTGGATCTTAACATCTGAGGTCATCAGTCCCCTAGACTTAGAACTACTTAAACCTAACCAGTCTAAGGACATTATACACATCCATGCCCGAGGCAGGATTCGAACCTGCGACCGTAGCAGTCGCGCGGTTCCGGACTGAATCGCCTAGAACCGATCGGTCACAGCGGCCGGCTCAGGGTGCGAGACAAATTACGCAATGCCCTGCTCTGTGTATTTAATCGGAGAGGTTTAGCAGTTTCACAAGAGTCACCGTCCTTCCTTTGACCCGCATGACACGGTTAGACTTCTCACTACTCCAATGTCAACAATCTAAGCCCTGACACACCCACCGTATTCTCCTAACCTGGTTCCTTCTGATGAGTACCTGTTCGGCGCTACGTAGAAACTTCTGCTCGGATGTCATTTCTCAGACTTCCAGCAGCTGTCCTGCGGTGGGTTCTATAGGGTCAAGAAGAGTGGTTTGAGGGAGGGCTACAGAAGATAAAGGGGCCAAGTTAGGAGAATATAGTGGATGTGGTAGTACCCAGAACCCCATTTCAGCGATGGCAGCCTTGGTTTTCGGACTCCTATTGGCACGAGCGGTTTCGTGTTCACAGGACCGCTTTTCGTGACGATGCATACTCTCCACACATGCCAGCTATCGCCTGTGAATATCCACGCTGTTTACACCCCCCTTGCACGGAAACCACGTTGTCCAGCGCTGTCCTTGTTGGTCACACTCCAGAGTGTCCGCTCACGTAATGACAGCAGTTTGGACATTGAGCTGCACTGCGTAGGGATTACGTTTCTAGTGATTATCCCAGTCACTGCACTTAAACCAAGATACTTGCATCTATAGCGATGAGTAAACGGCGCCCCTTGAGTGGTGGAAAAAAAAATAAAGCGTAAATCAGTATGACACGCCCATCATAGTAGCTTCGTCGGATAATTATCATAATAAAAAAAAAACAGGATTACAAGACTTTCACTGCGCGCTAACAACGGTGAAGTCACTGATGACAGTGCCACTAAAGCAGAGTTATTGAGTACGATTTTCCGAAACTCCTTCACCAAAGAAGACGAAGTAAATATTCCTGAATTCCAATGAAGAACATCTGCCAAGATGAGAAACACAGAAATAAATGTCCTATGTGTCGCAAAGCAGCTTAAATCACTTAATAAAAGCAAGGCTTCCGGTCCAAATTGTATACCAGTTAGGTTCCTCTCAAGAGAATGCTGATACAATAGCTGTATATTTAGCAATTTTATACAAGGCTCGCTCACAGAAAGATCTGTACCTAAAGACTGGAAAATTGCTCAAGTCACACCAACGCCCAAAAATGGAAGTAGGAGTAATCCGTTGAATTACAGGCCCATATCACTAACGTCGATTTGCAGTAGAGTTTCGGAACATATACTGTATTCGAACATTATGAAGTACCTCGAAGAAAACGATTTATTGACACGTAGCACGGATTCAGAAAATATCGTTCTTGCAAGACACAACTAGCCCTTTATTCTCATGAAGTAAAGAGTGCTATCGACAGGGGATGTCAAATTGATTCCATATTGTTAGATTTCCAGAAGGCTTTAGACACCGTTCCTCACAAGCGTCTTCTAACCAAACTGCGTGGCTACGGAATATCGCCTCAGTTGTCGACTGGATTCGTGATTTCCTATCAGGAAGATCACAGTTCGTAGTAATAGACGTAAATTCATCGACTAAAACAGAAATAATATCCGACATTCCCCAAGGCAGTTTATAGGCCCTCTATTGCTCCTGATCTATATTAGCGACATATGAGACAATATCAGTAGCCGTCTTAGATTGTTTGCAGATGACGCTGTCATTTATTGTCTTGTAAAGTCATTACATGACCAAAACGATTTGCAAAATGATTTAGATAAGATATCTATATGGTGCGAAAAGTGGCAGTTGTCCCTGAATAACGAAAAGTGTGAATTTATTCACATGAGTACTAAAAGAAATCCGCTAATTTTCGATTACGCGATAAGTCACACAAATATGAAGGCTGTAAATTCAACTAAGTACTTAGGGGTTACAATTACAAATACCCTAAATTGAAACGATCATATAGATAATGTTGTGGGTAGAGCCAACCAAAGATTGCGATTCATTGGCAGAACACTTAGAAGGCGCAACAGGTCTACTAAAGAGACTGCTTACACCACTCTTGTCCGCCCTATTCTGGAGTATTGCTGTGCGGTGTGGGATCCGCATCAGATGGGACTGACGGATGACATCGAAAAAGTACAAAGAAGGGAAGGTCGTTTTGTATTATAGCGAAATAGGGGAGATTGTGCCACAGACATGATACGTAAACTTTAGTGGCTATCATTAAAACAAAGGCGTTTTTCGTTGCGATGGGATCTCCTCGTGAAATTTCAATCACCGATTTTCTCCTCCGATTGTGAAAACATTCTGTTGGCACCCACCTACACAGGGAGAAATGATCATCACGATAAAATAAGAGCAATCAAGGCTCGCACAGAAAAAATTAAGTGCTCGTTTTTCCCGAACGCCGTTCGAGAGTGGAACGGTAGAGGGACAGCTTGAATGTGGTTCATTGAACCCTCTGCCAGACACTTCATTGTGAATAGCAGAGTAATCATGTTGATAAAGACAATTCAGAGTCAATAGGGAATGATGTATCAGTAGTTGACGAGGTCAACACATTAATAAGCTCTTTTATCATACGTACACTTAATAACTTAGATATATATTTCCATAACTGTAGGTTCTTCTGTGGTGCTGAGTTGTAAAGGTTGATTCAGCCTAAGAGGTTTTATGCAACCCACAACACCTATACATACCACGTGCGAGATTTTCATATTCTCTCGCTTACTACGTGTAATACATTGGTTCTACAGAAAAAAAGGAACCGGCTTTTTGTAGAAAATTTTAACGAAGGTAAATTTTATACTGGGATACGTTTCAGCTACAAACTGTAGTTTTCGAATTATTCAAGAAAAAAGTACAAAAGTAACCTTCAATCGCGTCTTCCTCGAATAACTTGAAAATTGTGACGTCCAATGAAAACGTATCACAGTACAAAATTTAACTGCATTAAATTTCCTGATAAAGGGACAGGTTAGTGTTCATCTGGTACTGCGTAAAGGAGTGATTCATTAGTCGCTGGAAGAAGTAGTAGGCGCTATAGACAACGACCAGAAGACGCAAAACAGTTTGGCGAGGGTTCGGTTACTTAGAAGTGCAAAGATTACCACAGGAAAAGGCAGCATCAAACAGGACTGACGGGACAAAAACAGAAGAAAGGTGTTCCACGCTTTGTAATCAGTGATAGAAGCCCTGTTGCTCGCAGAGAACAGTGGCCACAATCTGCTGGAAAAAGAAGTGGACTTTATTGACGCAGGGGCACTCGCTTTAATTGGTGTAGGCGTCAGCTGGCGGTCCATGTCTCATTCTCAGTAAAAAAAAGGTCAGGTGTATCGCATTTAAAACAGTGCAAGCACTTCTGAAACATTTGCGTTCACATTGCTTTTACTCTTCAATGAACAAAAGTGATTTACGCCATTTGAAAGTTAGCTTCACTGCATTCACGGTTTTTATACTAACAACCCTCCCACAACAAAGGTAAAAAATTAATTATGATTGTAGTGTTGCTCACGCTGCTAAATATTGCATTTCGGGCAACAACAAAGTTATATTATGTGGCAGGTGTCATTAGAGCACAGTTAATAAAGTCATTTCTTGAAATAATGGATAAACTAGGCACTCATCTTTTCGTGTTTCCCACGCTGGTCTCGTTGTGAACTCATGGCTCAATCGTCGAAAATCTAGGTAGTGATGATTCCAAGCTCGGATGCAAAGACGCCTAGGTGTTATTCTGCGATATTCAAAAGTTTTATAGATGTGTTTCATAAACCATTCTTGAAGATTAAACTTTTGCAAGTTAGGACAATGGAGATGTAAAAAAAGTAATCAGCACTCCGAATCTAAGTTACACTTCTTTTTTATTACTCGTTCCAAAACATCACTTCACAATATAAAACATACTTCAAAATATCTTCCTCACTGTTAAAGTTCACATTTCATAAACTGACTACAATGTGCGTCTTTTTAACATGACGACCAAAGCTTGACTCCCTAATAACCGCTTACGCGCCCAAAAATCAGAGTTACAAGAAGTCAATGATCATAGTGACAAAGGAAAGAATACACATAAGAATAATATCATTGCAATATATACATATTGTGGTGTCACCACCAGACACCACACTTGCTAGGTGGTAGCTGTAAATCGGCCGCGGTCCATTAGTACATGTCGGACCCGCATGTCGGCACTGTCAGTGATCGCAGACCGAGCGCCACCACACGGCAGGTCTCGAGAGACGGACTAGCACTCGCCTCAGTTGTACGGACGACGTAGCTAGCGATGCACACTGACGAAGCCTCGCTCATTTGCAGAGCCGATAGTTAGAATAGCCTTCAGCTAAGTCAATGGCTACGACCTAGCAAGGCGCAATTAGCATGTATCTACAGAGTCTCACTTGTATTGTCAAGAGCGATGTACAACAAGGATGGATTAAAGTTAAGTATTCCAGAAGCTACGTACTTTTCTTTATAGCATTCATTACGTATCCTGTTTCAGACCTCTCTAGCCTGCGTGAGTTTAAGCGCGTGCCTTTCGGTTACCCGTCACTGTGGACTGGCTGTCTTGTCAGTTCACAACACATATCAATGTATCGAAGTACCTCTACATTAAAGAAATCAAATCTGAATGTTGTCGCAGAAATATGTTAACTATTTTACAGAAACACAGTAGAATATTGCTGGTATCGAGAGGTTGAGGTGAGGTGCCGTAATGGTTACGTAATTCAAGTACCATTACAACCTACATAACTGAGTAGCAGTTTCATAACACTTAACAACACGCAGTCGCGCTCCCTGCCGATAACCTCTCCCTCCGATCCTTCTCAAAGGACTGCGAAAGGCTGGTCTCCGATGAATACGAGGGCCGTTCAATAAGTAAGGCAACAAATGTTTTTCTCGGCCAGTTCCAGTTCAAAAAATGTGGAATTTCTTGTGGGACATCGTGGAATATTCCCGATTCAGTCCCTGTAGGTTCTTATAGTGCTGATACGTGGCGGCCCTTTACATAGTCTTCAAAGTGGTGACTGTAATGGAGGTGCATTCCAAGCAGAGGGCTGTCACTGTGAAAGGTCTCTGTTGGATTCCTTTCATGTTAATTTCTTAAAACTGTTGTCATTTACGGCATACATTCCACTTCTAAATTTCCTGTGGTGTTTCTGACTATCTGGGAGGAGACTGAGCAGTGGAACGTGTTACTTTTACACATAAACAAGAACGATCTGTCACACTACTACACTTTAAAACACAGTTTATATGTAATCCATGTCACACAGTCTCATACAGAACCTAAATCCGCTTTCTTTTATTTACTGTATATGATAAGATACTGTCATCCCCCTTCCCGTCTGTGTGAGAGGATGAATGAGCAAATGTATTTCTAGTTGCATGCTTGATGGTAGCAGACAAGCCTGTCTGCTAGAGAACAGTAGGACCAACGTCGGAACAGGTAGCTACGCTTTCTAAAAGCAGGGAGGTTTCTATTCTTAATATGGTCCTATCCGTCCCTTGTCATGTTGGTATAGAAAGCTGTCCCCTGGTCACTTCCGTTTTGTATCTGTGAAGCACTCTCAGTACGGGCCCAGGTCAGTATGTCCGCGGCGAGCGTCTGAAGTGGTAAGATCTCCGGCTAAGCGCGTGTCTGCTAATTCCGCAGGACAATGGATTTCTTAAGTTCAACCTAACTGAAAACTTAATCACCTGTATTTCAGGTTTAGATCTAAAATATCTAATGTTATCTTAAATTGCAATGCAGTGTAATTCGAGTGTGAAGTTCAGAATATCTTCCAGTGGTTGCTTTGTCACTACTTTGTGAGTAAAGTGGAACCACGTGTGGATGATCCGTAACTCTAAGATCGTCAATCTTAAATGCGAATGTGCGTGAGATTATAACGTCTCGTCTTGACAATATTTTTCAATATAGCAACTTTTCTTTATGCTCAACCCACATGGGGTGTACTTTGTGAGACCAGTACCACGTGCTTATACAATTGTTTGACCCATCAAGTTAATAGTAAGACGATAGTAACCAGTTCGAGGTTTTTCTTTTGTAATTTGTGTTTCGATGTAATTTATTTTAATTATCAAAATTACTGTGGAGCTACACTCTTTCTGTAAACCAAGTTGACCACGTGAAGCATGTAGTGTAATCATCAAAGTAGCCCTCAGCTATTCTTTTCAGAAAGATTTCACAGAGAGTTAGTATGAATTTAGTATACCAGTGTGTGGTAATTTCATGACGGACAGGATTGCGCTACGAACGTAACTTCTTTCGGTGAAAATCGAATCGGTTGGTTGTGGTTAATTTCCTCTTGCATATGTTTCAACGTTCTTCGTGTGTTATTTTATGAATTCAGTGTTGTATACAATCTCCCAATCTTGGCTCCATATTTGATGTGTTCCGTAAGATTACAAACTCACATTTTCACAATCCTAAATAAGGCACCAGATTAGTTACGAATCAAGTTTAATATGCTGAAATTTTAACGGAACAATGATCAATGTTAAAATAAATGTCCAAATATAAACTGATTTATTTCTTTTTATTTAAATTGTCCTTGTGCCGGAAAACCCGAGCATCGTAGATATCCATAGGCACTTACAGAATGCCTTCGGAGACCTGGCAGTGAACAAAACCGCCGTGAGCCGTTGAGCGAGCCGTCTGTCATCATCGCAACAAGATTGCGTGTGTCCGATTCCCCGCGTGCCGCTCTATTAGCGTCAGCAGGAAATGCCGGTGAAAATGCCTACATTCTGCTCAGTTTCGTGGGAAATCAAGGAGTTGGCTGCCGTCTCTCGTGAGGTTGAGGTGGCAAATCCTGGGCCCTCTGGGGCAGACTTCGTGCTTTAAAGTAGTTATCATTTCAGTTGCTACTGCTTCATCAGTTTATCATCCAACTGGCTGTCCAACAACTTCGAGCAGCCGAAACTTTCCAGTTTGTAATGAAGACGGAATAAAAGTTATAACAGCTGATGCTGTAGATTGTTGCCATTAGAAGAAATTATTTCGACTGTGGACCCCGCTACATTTAAAACATTGAAAGGGCATTGATCATAATTGGGACTGCGTAGAAAAATAAAGGCATTTTTTCACCTATAAGAGAAAAGTCTTAGCTGCTACTCGGAGGAATATTCATATCGCCTTTATGGATGAGGAACTACGGTTTCCAGGTGTTCGTCTGTAGCCGGACATGACCGGTTTTTTGTCCGGACTGTCCGCCTTTCGTTAGGTTTTTTAGTGATGACGTACAGAAAACACAAATAAGGCCCATTGCAAGCCAATGACGTAAGCGCAAGGAATAAGTTCAAATGGTTCTAACAACTATGGGACTTAACATCTGAGGTCACAGTCCCCCAGAACTTAGAACTACTTAAACCTAACTAACCTAATGACAGCACACACATCCATGCCCGAGTGAGGATTCGAACCTGCGACCGTAGCAGCAGCGCGGTTCCAGACCGAAGCGCCTAGAACTGCTCGGCCACAACGGCCGGCAAGGAATAAGTATAAGGAGGAATAAAAAGATATATCACAAGAATATTTAGATTTACCAAGCAATCACATTCTTAAATGTGTGTCCTATGTTTTTCTTCCTAGGCCGAATGAGTCTAACACACAACGTCCAAAGGGCAGAGTGAGAGAGGTAAAGTAGAATGTGCTAAAGAGCCATTGCCAACCCGCCACGCCCAACCACTTGGATGACAGTAAATTTTTAATCCGCAGCAAAATCAGACGAAATTCATGCAAGAACAGGAAAAGACTACTGTCTGTCTGAAAAGCTTTTCATAAATGAAAAATGGATAGCTTATATCATATCACAGCATAATGAACAATTTCATACGGAATTATTGATAATGGCTTTATATCACTTTGCAGTTCCAGGCTATATGACCAACGTCCAAAGGGTGTTCTCTTTCGCAAGAGTCCAGTGGACAAAGAAATGCAATAAAGTACAAACCGACACAATCACAAAGATGAAGTTGTGGTTGTGTAACTTAAATTACCTTGTCAAGAGTTCCACGAAATCATTTCCAAGAAAAACAACGTTCTTCATAAAGTGGGTTCGAATGAGAAATATTTCTATTTAAATTAAACATTATTTACTTATAAGTGTAACCAAAATGAGCGGATTTATTGAATATCTTTTCATTTTCCGCCCCAGAACAATAGGTAAGTATTTTGTTTAATGAAGAAATTTTAATTTATTTTGACATAAGAACGCCGTATGAAGAAGACTGAGCAATGAAGAACTTTGGGCATCAGGTGCTATCATGTATAAGGCTGTGTACTAATTCTTTTCCTTTTTTTAGTTTATGCTCTTTTAATGTTGATTTGGCAAAAAACTTACTGTGATTGATTATTAATAAACGACTGAAAATATTCACGTGATGCCACTTGTATTTAAAGTAGGTATTTCGGCTTTTAGTTCAAAATGTGCGAGTAGTTAAATATAATGCCTAGCCCGACTTTTCTATATTCGGTTCTGACAACTCGATATGAAATGGAAATAGTAACTTAGGGATGATGTAGCGGAGAGACTGGCTCTCAACCTTTCTGTGACCATTCCCGCTGAAAGCAATAAAATATCCAACCCCCCTCCTCCCCCCACTAACATTAGCTCTTTACTAAACTTTGGAATGAAGAAGAATTTCTTTGAACATTTTTATTGTTAAAACGACGAAAGATAAATGATTTTCAGTTTTTGTTTCAGCCCATGAACTAATGAATCAATGAGACGATTGGTATTGCTTCTTTCTGACAACATTTTTTTCTAGAATGATGAAGCAGTTCTAACTGCCTGGTTGTGCTAGCTACAACTCCTTTTCAGAAAAGAAAGCTAACTGACCACAGTGATGGTAGGCACTTGTTACAAAACATGTTTCTTTTGCGCCTCTCCTCTACTTAGTGACACTAGCTTCACCCACCGACTGCACCCTCACTAAGAATCAACCAAATTAAAATGTGTACTTCTTTGATTTCTGGACATCGTAATTCTGAACTGATCGAAATTCGAAGGCTACAAGCAGTCAGTCCTTTGTACCTGACCTCCACCACTAATAACAATAATAATACTGTGTACGCCATTAGCAGGACAGAGTGAGGTGGCGCATCGGTTAGCACACTGGACACGCATTCAGGAGGAAGACGGTTCAAACCCCTATCCGTTATTTCCTTAAATCGCTTAAGGCAAATGCTGGGATGGTTCCCTTGAAAGGGCACGGCTGATTTCCTTCCCCATCCTTCCCTAATCCGATGGGACTGATGACCTAGCAGTTCGGTTCCCTTACCCCTTACCAACCAACCAACCATTAAGCGGGGTAGTAACCATTAAATAGTTACTGTTAACTTATGCTGTCAATTAGTTCGTTTATTGTTATGAGGTGAATAATGAAGGGATTTCTGATCTATTGCGGGAATTCCCTACAACTTTAAGAGAGTCAGTTTCATCAGATATTTATGCATATCTTACTGTCACAGATGCGTGGTACATAGTAGCCATGCCAAGTTTGTGTTTAGTGAACATAAATTCGTTTCAGAAACTATAAAATTCGCCACATTATGTCACGCGTTAGTGCTAGTATTTGAAAAACTTATGTAATCAATATTAAAGCCTTAGGAAATAGTGATAATACTAATGATCTTTTAAAAATCTTTTATTTTTGTCAGCCAAACACAGTTTACCCTTTTTGTTTTTACTCCTCGGAAAATTTTATGTCATCCTTCAGGGGTAAATACCCCCACGTTGCTAAACACTGGTGTAGGAAGTCGTCATAATATTAGTTTAGCAGGAAAGTAACTTCGGTTTCTTACATTACATTCAAAGAGATAAATTGTTAACTAGTTTTTATTTTTAAGCAGTTATGTAACAACACTCATCTTTTCCCACTTAGTGCGCAGTTTTCAATTCCGGATGAATAAAAATCAATTGGTTTTTGAGTAAAATATCTGGAAATGACATTTTGTCATCATCCACATTTTCACTTTTTTTGCCATTTAGAAAATGTTGTACCGATCGGAATAAACGGAAATCCGATGGCGCCATGTCGGGTGAGACCATACTTCCCATCCCACTTTATAATTTTTTTGAGGGTTCATCTTGCACAGTGCCGTCTCCCATTATCGTCTTGCAGAATAACGCCTTTATTGTTGACAATCGCTGAGCACTTTTCAATTAAAGATTGATTTACTTGATCCAATTGTTCAATTACTTGATTCAACTGATCATAGTAAAGGTCTGCATTCACAAGTATCCAGGTTTCAGCACTTCAAAATGAACGATCCCGTGAATACTCCACCAAACGCACAAAAGCGACATGTTTGGGTTGTAAACCTGGCTTAGCTGCACTACGTGGCCATTTATTCGGAGAGAGCCACTGCCTTTTGCGCTTTTGATTCTCACAGTGGACATATTTTTCATCTCCAGAAACCAACCACTCAAAAAACGCTTCTGTATTGTGCCGCGGAAGCAAAGTTGCATGCGGTGCAACGGTTGTCATTATTTATCTTTACCAACATGCTGCAAATGTTCTTGGATTGTTGACGGAGGTTGGCAGTTCTTCGGTTGTATGTCACGGGTTTGCTTCCACTTCTGGAGTTAACATTTCATTGTCTAAAGTTGTTTGTCTTCCTGATCGATACGGGCCGGAAAGATCATAATTACAGAATTTGAATTTAAAAAAAAAAAGCCTTAAAGACGTTTACGAACGTTGGACAAACATCGCAAATGTTTGCGTTATTAGGCTTACCCTTTCGAAACACAAAAAGCATATGCTGCCGGATACGTATGCAAAGGCTACTTACCAATGTGCGGGCTCTTTCGATGGGCCAACTCTACTTTTTTGTGGGTACTGAGAGTAGGCGCCCTCTGCTGGTCATTGTGTACCCTTGTTGCCAAAGATTCGACATCTTAGTCGAGAATTGTTCCACGAAGACACAAAGCAACAGCGAAAAAAGGTAGCATTTGCACTATGTTCTTGTAATTGACTATTATTAGTGACTGAAACGTCATACTTATATGACAATAGTGATTAAGTTTCTGCAGTCGTCTTGGGAAGGTACGACCTATTCACACGACTTAGCCATACTCACAATATAAAGTAGTGTGCTGTGGACGGAGACTAGGTATTGTTAAACCTAACAGTGCGAGTTGCCTTGAATGAATCACCTCGAATTTAATCTGAATTTACCCCTTAGTAGGCCACTACGATCAAACTTTAAGTAATGGTTTTCGTTATATTTTTTCTAGTAGCAAGTAAGTTTTTTGATAATCAGTCAAACATTTATACTTACAGCCAATTTCGTTTCGAATACATGTTCGTCGGTTTCAGATCAGAAAAAACTCTTAAAATAAAAAAATAATGTATTGACACTTATTTAGATTTTTACATTATTTAACAGCTATTACACTATTGCACATTCACGAAAACTGCCTAATTCAATGGTAGAAACATTTGCTTTATTGTTACGGAATGTTGATAATTTTTGCTTATGGACCGTCTGACACAGCAACTGAATAAAACACAATTTTAGTGCCAGTTTATTCAGTTGCTGTCAGACGGTCCACAAGTAAAGATTATCAACATACCGTAACATTACACGCAACTGAGGAAGACAGGACTACAAAAGTCGATGATTTGCTTTATTGCTTTGATTGGTCCCACGTCACGTATCATATTTCAGATATTTCGTTAACGGTGAATTAATTACTTTTGTGTCCACGATAGCGAAATATAAAAGATAAGGTTCAATTTACACAGGAAATAAAATATTTATTACGATATCGGAGGAGTTTATAACACATTTTATTTACGTAGCTCATTGATAGCAACTGTGCACTGTTTCTGGCTGGCCATTTCACCATAAACTGCAAAAGAAATTTGAGATTTAGTTATTTACGAGTACAGAAGTCTGCCTTAAAATGTCGTTGGTACGACTTTGAAGTAAAAAATGAGTTGATAAATAACAAACGAATATCGAGATGGACAAAAATGACATTATTTCAGGTCTACCTAATAATAATTGTAATAATAAGGGAAGTGTGTGGTACAGCGTCACTGCGTATTATAGGGAAGAAAGAAACAGCGCAATACGAGAGCAGCTGCGCGCGTCTTTGTGGAGCGGGATTATGTAAGCGGCGATGCTGCGCGCGCTATGGACCGGCCTGGGCAGCGTGGCAGTGCCCCTTTAAGGCCGGCTGATCGACTTCCCCCGCCCTCCCGGCGGGCGTGGCCTGCGGCGCGCGGGCCACTCGCGGCCGGCCCGGGGGCAAGCGCGCCGCTCATTGGCCCGCCCGCAAGCATGGCGCGAGGAAGCGGCGCTCCTCTTTAAAGCCGGCGACGGCGCGCACATCTTTAATACACGCCACGAGCGCGCCGCCGCCGCCGCAGTCGGCACGTAATTAGATCGGCGGCCCGCGTCTGCACAAACAGCCACAGCAGCCAGCACAAGCCGTAGCGGGCTGCACAGCTTGCGTACATCAGGCCGCGCAGTTGCCGGCGCGTCGTTTCTGCGGGCGAGCTTACACACAGTTGCAGGCTTCGGAGCTCCCTTTAACTCGACTGACCCGAGCAATAAATTTTGTGTCATCACTGTATCTAAACACACGCAGAAACTACCAACAAAAGCTTGTTTGTTCGCGGAATGACAGCTAAGTGTTTTATATTTAGAGAGTGTGAAATCAGTCACTTTTTGGATACAAGGGGGAGTTATAATTGAAATATCGCTACTTGAGCCAGTGTAGAGAGAAAACTATTTACCGTATGGGCACACAAATTTGTAGCAATGATGTTCAGACTGTACGCTGCGTGATTTGCGCTGTTACTAGCGTCACTTACGTTAGGCGCCTTTAGTCCTGGAACGGCGACCTAGGGCTGAAACACAAGCATCTTTGTGGATTACTGTTGAAAACGGTTAACGTGGGCCAGGACAGAGTGAGCACGGCTTAACTCGTAAACCTGTTTTATCAGACCAACACCAATAGTGTTGCTGCTCTTTGCGCGTATCGACGCATGAAAGGAATTCGAAGAGGTCCTCTTTGTGCACCAGGATTGAAGAACGTGATTCGGAAGTCTGGATTAACTGCGATTTGGAAACTGCTCCAGGAAGAGACCGACTGCCAGTTGCGCTGTAAATTGTTGAAGAAGTTTTGCCGGGATTGATAATGCTGGGCGCAATCTGAGATCTTCAAGCAGTGCATAAGCTGTGTCACGACATTTGGGCATTCTGTGGTGTCACCGCCAGACACCACACTTGCTAGGTGGTAGCTTTAAATCGGCCGCGGTCCATTAGTACATGTCGGACCCGCGTGTCGCCACTTTCAGTGATAGCAGACCGAGCGCCACCACACGGCAGGTCTAGAGAGACGTACTAGCACTCGCCCCAGTTGTACGGACGACGTAGCTAGCGATGCACACTGACGAAGCCTCGCTCATTTGCAGAGCCGATAGTTAGAATAGCCTTCAGCTAAGTCAATGGCTACGACCTAGCAAGGCGCCATTAGCATTACATAGCTTGTATCTAAAGAGTCTCACTTGTATCGTCAAGAGCGATGTACCAAAAGGATGGATTAAAGTTAAGTATTCCAGGAGCTACGTACTTTTCTTTATAGCATTTATTACGTATGCTGTTTCAGATCTATCTACTAGCCTGCGTGAGTTAACGCGTGCCTTTCGGCTACTTCCAAGTGGCGTGGTTGTCTTACTACGCCACAACACATTCCACAACCTGCTGTTGTTTCGGACAGCAGAAAAGCATTATCTATCACGGTTCCACGCTGTCATTGATCCAGATGGTTCTCACATTAAGTCACGTTGCAGCTTGAATCTAAATATGATACATAAATAACAAATATTACCCTGTCATGTGGAAATTAAAATGTGTTTCTTTCAAAGGTTTATTTGTTATTTCTCTTCCGCATGTCCTTAAAAATGTTTTCACAAAGCTTCATTGCTCTACGATCACTTGTTTTTCACAAGGGCCTTCTCAATTAGCGAATGATCTCTCTCAGTTATGAATGATCAATATTCAGGGATATGACAAGAACCATCTTTCGAAGCAGCAAACTGGACCCTAAAATGCATTTCCTAAGAGGCATGGGCACTTCTTCGTCTTAGATAATGTGAAACACATCGCTTCAGCTCCAAGTTCTTTCGTTCCAATATTTTGCGAAGAACAAGGAAAAATTTTCCCGTAAGCATGGGCTGTAAAATCCATACCTTAAGAACTAGGAGCAATTGCTCAATAGAAGAGGTGTGTTTCACACTAACGAATCCAAACAAGCACTCATAGCTTACTCTTAAGGTATGCATTTTTTCATAGCATTTTTTGCTTCGAATGATCTTTGCATTGCATCCCTAAATATTGACCATTCTTCCTGGGACACTTTGTACAATGCTTTTACATTTAACTATTGTAGCTGGTTATAACCAATGTTTATCTTTAGCCGATCTTTCGCGATACATTAAAAATTAATCACTTTTTCAACATTTACAAAGTCTGAATACTCGTTAAGTTCAGTAGCACCGTCGTCCAAAGGTTTTAATTGTGATTATTGCATTTACTCAATCATGAAGTTAATGTACAAAATACTGAAGTTCTGACACAATATAAAGAATTAACTGCATTGCTCCATAAATATATTTCGCAATTTAATTCAATATTTCTTTATCGTGAATGGCCCCTGAAGATGATGGTAGGCTCATTTTGTGCCATATCGACATTAAACGCCCATTCCTCTAATATATAAATCATTATATCTTTAGCACATACAAAAATATCTGCATCTGCATGGCCACTCTGCACTTAAGATCACACGATTAATCTGCACTTACGTGTCTTGTAGCGGGTTCGTTGAATCACATTGAGACTAATTCCGCTTTCGAACAACGTGCGGGAAAAACGAAAACTTAAATCTTTCCGTCTGAGCTCTCATTTCTCTTATTTCATTCCGTTGATCATTTCTCCCTATGAAGACGAGTTTAAAAGAGTATTTTCGCTCTCAGAGGAGGAAATTGGAGATGTAAATATCATGAAAAGATCTCGCCTCAACGAAAACGCCTTTGCTTTGATTATCACCCCAACTCGCGTATCATCAGATAGGATTGATGGGGATGTCGAAAAAGTTCAAGGTAGGGCACCGCGTTTTGTATTATCGCGAAGTAGGGGAGAGAATGCCACAAAACACGGTGCCCTACCTTGAACTTTTTCGACATCTCCATCAATCCTATCTGATGTGGATCCCACACCGCGCACCAATATTCCACAAGACGATGAACGCGCGTAGTGTAGGTAGTCTCTCTAGTACACCTGTTGCATCTTCCAGCTGTTCTGTGAATAAATCGCAGTCTTCAATTAGCTTTCCCCGCATCGTTATCTAGTCTATGTGATCGTTACATTTTAAGTTATTCGTAACTGTAATCCCTGATTACTTATTTGAATTTACAGCCTTTAGATTTGAGTAATTTCTCACGTAACCGAAGTTTCACTAATTCTCTGAAGTTTTGATGTGAAAGAACTAATACATTTTATTATTTAGGGTCAACTGCCACTTTTCGCACCATATTGATATACTGTCTAAATCATTTTGCATTTGGTTTTGACCTTCTGATGGCGTTACTAGACGGTAAAAGACAGCATCGTCTGCAAACAATCAAAGAGAGCTACTCAGATTGTCTACTAAATCGTTTGTTAGGATTAGAAACAACATAGTGCCTTAACACTTTCTTGGGGAACGCATGATATAACTTCAGTTTTACTCTAGGACTTTCCGAGAATTACCACGAACCTTTCTGAGAGGAAAATACTTATTACACTCCTCCTTTCTTTCTTTTGCATGATATTTATCCCGACCAGTCCGGGACCTGCTGTTCTCAAGGATTTGGCAAACCTTCTTTTGTTATTTAACTTTGTGGCCGGATGCCCTCACTTAGAGCTGTAAAACTACCGTAGGCTAACGTAGACTACCGTAACTAAGCTTCGGTCAGTTAAGGTCGCACCCACATTACCTGTTTATGTTAGGTGTGTTGCGTACCTACCGGGCATTACCTCATAACGATCGCTTTCTTTACGTGTGCGATCAGTAGAGTCCCCTAACAACCGGAAGCGGTAAACCGGCTAGAAACTGAGCAAGGATATACAAAGGGCCGTGTAACCTACGGAACATTTTTGTTCTACATAGCTATCCTCTTGTATCTTAGTTAAGAATAAACAGTATTTATTGCAAAACTGAAATTGTCAATGTTTGATCTAGGTTTTATCCGAAAATTGGTGATTTGTAACGTGAAACAGAGGTATGTTGTAATAAAAATAAAAAAAACGATACAGATTTACCATATAGCGCTAGAAAATGCAGTTTAAAAAACGCAAAACAAAAAAAAGCACACATCGTTTCAGTACTTTGCCGAAATTATATCAAACATGTTTCTGGTATTCATAAACAACTTTCGCATTTACAACAGGAAACTCTTGCCTTTGATCATAACGAAGAACGTTCTGTTGAGTATGTTTGCGTAAACTGCATTTGCATCAAAAGTAACAGCTTTGGTTTCATAAACGCGCAGAAGTTACGCGATCAACTGATTTTTAACATTTATAAAATGCAATTTATATTACTTATGGATAAAAATACGCAATGGTCTAACAATGAATTATGTATAGTTCTAATTACGTGAAAAAAAAAAAGAGAATTCGTCGGCCCCAATTTTGTCTCTTATACATTCATTTATGTTTCTTTCCGTACGAATACTACCGGTAAGCCTACCATTTAGTACGTCATTTATGTAATGTACCAAAACTATCGAACCGTAGTTTTGGTAGCAAGCAATTCTAGCCTTACCCCAAGGTAACCTAAGTGAGGGAAGCAGTCTGCGCTATTTGGTTGCGTATCATGTAAACTGTGTTCCGTGTGTTACCGTTCAGTAACTGTTTGTGTATGGAATTCCCTGAAGCTGATTTTGGGGACCGGATCAGCATCTACCTAAACGAGCCTGGGAAGCCACCTAAAAACCACAATCGGGCTGGTCTGTGAACCAACACACTGTCGTCAGTCCAGCACTCAAATACGATCCAGTTCTGGATCACCTCCGGATCTCACAAGTTAGCATGCTGCGCGTTACTCAGTTCGAGCAGGGAAAAATACAGCCAACACTGAGCATCATTTATGTATTCCGCAAGGCAATTCATTGTTGATTCATCATGAATGCACCGCTAGTGTTGATTGTATGCTCTAGACAGTTGCGACCATACGAAAAATACATAGGACAAAAATTAATATGTACTGTGACTAACTCGACCTTTTCATTCGTACCCATTATAGCAGCTCTACCCCTACATAAATATGATAAATTCCTTCCTCCTTAGATGTGACAGCTGGCCAGGCTGCGAAGAAACCAGTTTATTTCTCACCAATGAACAATTGCAGTCCGCTCGGTATTGTGGTATGACGAGCGGAAGAATACATAATGTAATACACTCCTGGAAATGGAAAAAAGAACACATTGACACCGGTGTGTCAGACCCACCATACTTGCTCCGGACACTGCGAGAGGGCTGTACAAGCAATGATCACACGCACGGCACAGCGGACACACCAGGAACCGCGGTGTTGGCCGTCGAATGGCGCTAGCTGCGCAGCATTTGTGCACCGCCGCCGTCAGTGTCAGCCAGTTTGCCGTGGCATACGGAGCTCCATCGCAGTCTTTAACACTGGTAGCATGCCGCGACAGCGTGGACGTGAACCGTATGTGCAGTTGACGGACTTTGAGCGAGGGCGTATAGTGGGCATGCGGGAGGCCGGGTGGACGTACCGCCGAATTGCTCAACACGTGGGGCGTGAGGACTCCACAGTACATCGATGTTGTCGCCAGTGGTCGGCGGAAGGTGCACGTGCCCGTCGACCTGGGACCGGACCGCAGCGACGCACGGATGCACGCCAAGACCGTAGGATCCTACGCAGTGCCGTAGGGGACCGCACCGCCACTTCCCAGCAAATTAGGGACACTGTTGCTCCTGGGGTATCGGCGAGGACCATTCGCAACCGTCTCCATGAAGCTGGGCTACGGTCCCGCACACCGTTAGGCCGTCTTCCGCTCACGCCCCAACATCGTGCAGCCCGCCTCCAGTGGTGTCGCGACAGGCGTGAATGGAGGGACGAATGGAGACGTGTCGTCTTCAGCGATGAGAGTCGCTTCTGCCTTGGTGCCAATGATGGTCGTATGCGTGTTTGGCGCCGTGCAGGTGAGCGCCACTATCAGGACTGCATACGACCGAGGCACACAGGGCCAACACCCGGCATCATGGTGTGGGGAGCGATCTCCTACACTGGCCGTACACCACTGGTGATCGTCGAGGGGACACTGAATAGTGCACGGTACATCCAAACCGTCATCGAACCCATCGTTCTACCATTCCTAGACCGGCAAGGGAACTTGCTGTTCCAACAGGACAATGCACGTCCGCATGTATCCCGTGCCACCCAACGTGCTCTAGAAGGTGTAAGTCAACTACCCTGGCCAGCAAGATCTCCGGATCTGTCCCCCATTGAGCATGTTTGGGACTGGATGAAGCGTCGTCTCACGCGGTCTGCACGTCCAGCACGAACGCTGGTCCAACTGAGGCGCCAGGTGGAAATGGCATGGCAAGCCGTTCCACAGGACTACATCCAGCATCTCTACGATCGTCTCCATGGGAGAATAGCAGCCTGCATTGCTGCGAAAGGTGGATATACACTGTACTAGTGCCAACATTGTGCATGCTCTGTTGCCTGTGTCTATGTGCCTATGGTTCTGTCAGTGTGATCATGTGATGTATCTGACCCCAGGAATGTGTCAATAAAGTTTCCCCTTCCTGGGACAATGAATTCACGGTGTTCTTATTTCAATTTCCAGGAGTGTATTTGCATACCGTTTATTCTTACGATGAATGCAGCTGCCACACAGTTCGTCCTCAATGGTAGCAAGAGTCGCAGTGCTCAGCATCCAGCACGGATAAGATAAATTTTATACGTGTGTGTGCTCTGACGGTGAGTATCTTTACTGTCCCATTGATCAAACAAGGATCGAGGCATATATGCGTATTGTAGCTATAAACTACACCCTGTGGAAAGCATTCCTTACATCTTTTTCCGTCAATAATTTAAAATATTTATATTTGTTACTGATGACTAAGACGTGTTGTATGAATCGTTATCAGCTATTCTGTGCTATGTATGCCCTCATATAAAATTTTAATGAACAGCTGTGTCCCCTACGGAATAAGGTATTGTGTCCATCGTATTTGTACCGAACACTAGGAAGTAAAAACAATTTTAAAAAATCTTAGCGACCGGTGCTTGCTTATAATGACTGTATAGTTGTAGTTGAGCATACACTCTAAGCCGAGAAAAAAGAACTGAAGAAATTGATTAAAATTTGTGCCATAGTTGGGACTTGAACTTGGGTCTGCATGTGTTAGCCTTGCACCAGCATGATACTTAACACAGCTGCACTGTCTGCCCTGGTCCATTGCCCTCCCTAACACAAACTTCAATTCTCGCCTTCAGCCCATTTTCCCCTTCTTAAATCGACAGTACTGCTAAGACTCTTTGGTATTGGAATAGCATCCCAGCTTTGTAGGCAATGGGAAAATCCTGCCTGTACCTCAGGTGGGTTATTCTAGGAGAACCTTGACTATGCTAGCGATTTAAGAAGGGGAAAATAGGCTGAAGGCGAGAATTGAAGTTTGTGTTTGGGCACTGGAATAGGGTTGTCCATGTAGGTATGTCATCTGTACTGCTACGGCAGTGTAATGGCTAGCACATCTGCCTAGTAAGCAGGACACCCGGGTTCAAGTCCCGGTTGTGACAAAAACTTGAATTCATTTCTCCATCTTCTCTCATTAAAACATTATACTCGATATTTTACGCCACTGAGTGATAACAGCAGCAAACAGAATTCACGTTAAATTATCTTTCAAAAACGAGCTCTTTGTCCATCACGTGAAGGCTCAAGGGTTGTCGATCGGCCGATCTGGCTTTCGGCCTCAAGTGGATGCGGTATGTAGGGTTATATCTTCAGCGCACCGCTTTTCCGGCTATTTTGCCACGGAGCTGCTACTGCTTCGGCAAGCAGCTTCTCGACTGATATCACGAGGCTTAGTGCATCCCATACCAGTGCTTCCAGCATGGAAAAGTCCTTGGAAATACCAGGAATCAAATCCGGATCCTTCGCACAGCAGTCATCTACGCTGACCAATCCGCTACGGAGACGGCCTAGATTAGTCTTGGGAGGGCTCGAAACCTTGTACCTCGAGTAATAGACTACTCAGATTGAGAAGTAGAATTGTTATATAGAGGAAGTGGCGCAAATTTTGGCAAGGTTCTAAATTTGGGCTAGCTAGATATTAGGTACTGGGATGTGCTGCAGCGTTGGCGGAATAATGTAAAACAGCGCTCCATGTCGCGTCAGTTGCACTGTAAAACTGGAACATCACTTCGTTGGCGCATGCGATTGTTGTGGTTGTGGTCTTCAGTCCTGAGACTGGTTTGATGCAGCTCTCCATGCTACTCTATCCTGTGCAAGCTTCTTCATGTCCCAGTACCTACTGCAACCTACATCCTTCTGAATCTGCTTAGTGTATTGATCTCTTGGTCTCCCTCTACGATTTTTACCCTCCACGCTGCCCTCCAATGCTAAATTTGTGATCCCTTGATGCCTCAAAACATGTCCTACCAACCGATCCCTTCTTCTAGTCAAGTTGTGCCACAAACTTCTCTTCTCCCCAATCCTATTCAATACCTCCTCATTAGTTACGTGATCTACCCACCTTATCTTCAGCATTCTTCTGTAGCACCACATTTCGAAAGCTTCTATTCTCTTCTTGTCCAAACTGGTTATCGTCCATGTTTCACTTCCATACATGGCTACACTCCATACAAATACTTTCAGAAACGACTTCCTGACACTTAAATCTATACTCGATGTTAACAAATTTCTCTTCTTCAGAAACGATTTCCTTGCCATTGCCAGTCAACATTTTATATCCTCTCTACTTCGACCATCATCAGTTATTTTACTCCCTAAATAGCAAAACTCCTTTACTACTTTAAGTGTCTCATTTCCTAATCTAATCCCCTCAGCATCACCCGATTTAATTTGACTACATTCCATTATCCTCGTTTTGCTTTTGTTGATGTTCATCTTATATCCTCCTTTCAAGACACTGTCCATTCCGTTCAACTGCTCTTCCAAGTCCTTTGCTGTCTCTGACAGAATTACAATGTCATCGGCGAACCTCAAAGTTTTTACTCCTTCTCCATGAATTTTAACACCTACTCCGAATTTTTCTTTTGTTTCCTTTCCTGCTTGCTCAATATACAGATTGAATAACATCGGGGAGAGGCTACAACCCTGTCTCACTCCTTTCCCAACCACTGCTTCCCTTTCATGCCCCTCGACTCTTATAACTGCCATCTGGTTTCTGTACAAATTGTAAATAGCCTTTCGCTCCCTGTATTTTACCCCTGCCACCTTCAGAATTTGAAAGAGAGTATTCCAGCTAACGTTGTCAAAACTTTCTCTAAGTCTACAAATGCTAGAAACGTAGGTTTGCCTTTTCTTAATCTTTCTTCTAAGATAAGTCGTAAGGTTAGTATTGCCTCACGTGTTCCAACATTTCTACGGAATCCAAACTGATCTTCCCCGAGGTCCGCTTCTACCAGTTTTTCCATTCGTCTGTAAAGAATTCGCGTTAGTATTTTGCAGCTTTGACTTATTAAACTGATAGTTCGGTAATTTTCACATCTGTCAACACCTGCTTTCTTTGGTATTGGAATTATTATATTCTTCTTGAAGTCTGTGGGTATTTCGCCTGTCTCATACATCTTGTTCACCAGATGGTAGAGTTTTGTCATGACTGGCTCTCCCAAGGCCATCAGTAGTTCTAATGGAATGTTGTCTACTCCCGGGGCCTTGTTTCGACTCAGGTCTTTCAGTGCTCTGTCAAACTCTTCACGCAGTATCTTATCTCCCATTTCATCTTCATCTACATCCTCTTCCATTTCCATAATACTGTCCTCAAGTACATCGCCCTTGTATAAACCCTCTATATACTCCTTCCACCTTTCTGCCTTCCCTTCTTTGCTTAGAACTGGGTTGCCATCTGATCTCTTGATATTCATACAAGTGGTTCTCTTCTCTCCAAAGGTCTCTTTAATTTTCCTGTAGGCAGTATCTATCTTACCCCTAGTGAGACAAGCCTCTACATCCTTACATTTGTCCTCTAGCCATCCCTGCTTAGCCATTTTGCACTTTCTGTCGATCTCATTTTTGAGACGTTTGTATTCCCTTTTGCCTGCTTCATTTAATGCATTTTTATATTTTCTCCTTTCATCAATTAAATTCAATATTTCTTCTGTTACCCAAGGATTTCTATTAGCCCTCGTCTTTTTACCTACTTGATCCTCTGCTGCCTTCACTACTTCATCCCTCAGAGCTACCCATTCTTCTTCTACTGTATTTCTTTCCCATATTCCTGTCAATTGTTCCCTTATGCTCTCCCTGAAACTCTCTACAACCTCTGGTTCTTTCAGTTTATCCAGGTCCCATCTCCTTAAATTCCCACCTTTTTGCAGTTTCTTCAGTTTCAATCTGCAGTTCATAACCAATAGATTGTGGTCAGAATCCACATCTGCCCCTGGAAATGTCTTACAATTTAAAACCTGGTTCCTAAATCTCTGTCTTACCATTATATAATCTATCTGATACCTATTAGTATCTCCAGGATTCTTCCAGGTATACAACCTTCTTTTATGATTCTTGAACGAAGTGTTAGCTATGATTAAGTTATGCTCTGTGCAAAATTCTACAAGGCGGCTTCTTCTTTCATTTCTTCCCCCCAATCCATATTCACCTACTATGTTTCCTTCTCTCCCTTTTCCTACTGACGAATTCCAGTCACCCATGACTATTAAATTTTCGTCTCCCTTCACTACCTGAATAATTTCTTTTATCTCGTCATACATTTCATCAATTTCTTCATCATCTGCAGAGCTAGTTGGCATATAAACTTGTACTACTGTAGTAGGCATGGGCTTTGTGTCTATCTTGGCCACAATAATGCGTTCACTATGCTGTTTGTAGTAGCTAACCCGCACTCCTATTTTTTTATTCATTATTAAACCTACTCCTGCATTACCCCTATTTGATTTTGTATTTATAACCCTGTAATCACCTGACCAAAAGTCTTGTTCCTCCTGCCACCGAACTTCACTAATTCCCACTATATCTAACTTTAACCTATCCATTTCCCTTTTTAAATTTTCTAACCTACCTGCCCGATTAAGGGATCTGACATTCCACGCTCCGATCCGTAGAATGCCAGTTTTCTTTCTCCTGATAACGACGTCCTCTTGAGTAGTCCCCGCCCGGAGATCCGAATGGGGGACTATTTTACCTCCGGAATATTTTACCCAAGAGGACGCCATCATCATTTAATCATACAGTAAAGCTGCATGTCCTCGGGAAAAATTACGGCTGTAGTTTCCCCTTGCTTTCAGCCGTTCGCAGTACCAGCACAGCAAGGCCGTTTTGGTTAATGTTACAAGGCCATATCAGTCAATCAGCTAGACTGTTGCCCCTGCAACTACTGAAAAGGCTGCTGCCCCTCTTCAGGAACCACATGTTTGTCTGGCCTCTCAACAGATACCCCTCCGTTGTGGTTGCACCTACGGTACGGCCATCTGTATCGCTGAGGCACGCAAGCCTCCCCACCAACGGCAAGGTCCATGGTTCATGATGGAAGTGCATGCGATTATAGTCAACATAAACTCAATTTCGACCATTTTGAATCTTTTGCAGTTATCTATTCCTTTTTTTCATCAGTTTCTGTGCTTAAGTAAAATTTTTCTCTAGTATACTACGTTGTAGTAATGGTCTAAATTCAGGCTATTACGTAAAGTCTAATTTTGGGCTATAGCTAGATTTCGGACCATTCTGACAATGTGGCTAACCTGTTTTCGTGCTAGGATACCTAGAGTAAAGCCAAAATATGTCCGTTAAGGAAGAGGAAGAAATGGAACGAAACAGATGTAACCAAGGCAATGAAGCTACATGGATGCTGAACGTATTGTTGACGTTGCAAGCATTTAGCAAGACTTAAGTTTCTGTTTTAGGAGCAGCAACATCATAAGAAGGCCAATGGTTGATAAAGATATTTATATTTGAGATTTTTGTCAGTAAAATAGAATGTTTCACATTACATGACCATATTTTTTGATAAACCACAGTTATTTAAAAGGAAAAACTTACCACATTATTTTCCAAATACTTTATGCAATGTTTCTTACATATTTTCTTAAATAAACTGTTTTTCATTCTTATTACAGAATTTTTCAATGATATCTCAATATTTTTAGGACTAGCCAGAATTTAGACCACATCTCTCCGTTGATTCAGTCTGACAATATCTTTTTAAATCAAAAATAGGAAAAGATAATGAGAGTACGTTTCATTTAACCATAATGGCTTAAAGCAGAACACTTGAAAGTGTTGTTTACTGCAACTTTCATTAATTTATTTTCAACAGAATGTGAGTTACGTCTTAAAAAGTAAATGGTAGCCAAACTTTAGACCACTTAACTCAAATTCGACGTGTGTCACTGCGAGCGGAAGGGCATAAACGACTGTTTGAAAATAAACTATAACAACAGTGAAATTCAGTGCTAAAATTGGCCTCCTTCCACGTTTTCGTTTGATTCATAATATGTAATATTCATGGAAATCTAACCGTGGGAGTGTTTGTTAAGACACACGCTAGAGAACTGAAAACAGATTGGCAGAAATTTGGCAGTGTCCTCGGGAATTTCTTAGGCGATTTACACAGTCTAGTCACATTAATGTAACCACCGCCTATGTTCGATGTCGACTTGCAGTAACCACTCACAGAAGGCACGTGGCTGTACTAGTACTGGTGGGTCTGGAAAGTGTGTCGGACGAGTCGTAATGCGGAAATGGAGCAGTTTATCTGACATCCTAAAGGGCAGATCATCAGCTTTCGGGCCAAGGGTGGAAGCATTTCTGGAACTTCAAAAATGGTTCAAATGGCTCTGAGCACTATGGGACTTAACATCTCAGATCATCAGTCCACTAGAACTTACAACTACTTAAACCTAACTAACCGAAGGACATCACACACATCCATGCCCGAGGCAGGATTCGAACCTGCGACCGTAGCGGTCGCGCGGTTCCAGACTGAAGCGCCTCTAACCGCTCGGCCACCAGACCCGGCATTTCCGGAACTGCAAAGTTGTAAATTGTTCGCGTGCTGCCGTGGTTAAAGTATACCGTGCATGGCAAACTGCCGCTAACCAAAACCAGCACCGAGGCAACTGTAATGCACGACTCGCTATAGATAAAAGGGGTGAACGACTGCTGTGGAGACGTGTAGAGCCGAATAGATGTGCAACTGTTGAGCAACTGACCGCCAGATCAATCAAGGAGCTACGAACAGTGTCTCCTAAACTATCGTTCTTTGAACGGTCCTGCGTTTGGGCCTCCACAATAGGCGCCTGTTCATGCACCCTTGCTGACTGCTGTACGGCTACGAATGCTGTAATCTGCAGGCCAATACCGCAAATGGATGTCCACTGAGTGGCCTTCTAAGATGAATCATTTTTTATGCTCCTTCGACGTAAACATCTGAAAGCAACCACCAGCAACAATTTTCTTGGATCCATCATCGACTCGTGACAGTGCTGATCAAACAGTACGTAGAGCAAAAAACAAACCACAGTCGTATTTCAATCAGTACTTATTTATTTTTCTTTAAGCTACAAATTTTTGTGCTAGTGCAGTGTAGAACCTTGTAGCTTAAAGAAGAATAAATAACAACTGACTGAAATACGACTATGGTTTGTTTTTGCTCCACGTCCTGCGCCAGGCCGAAGAAAGGAGCGCTATGGTCTCGGGAATGTTTTCGTGGCATACTCTGGGTGATCTTGTTATTCTGGAAGGCACATGGTTCAACACAAGTATGCATCTATTCTTGAGACCCACCATGTTGTTGTTGCGGTCTTCAGTCCTGAGACTGGTTTGATGCAGCTTTCCATGCTACTCTATCCTGTGCAAGCTTCTTCATCTCCCAGTACCTAATGCAGCCCACACACTTCTGAATCTGCTTAATGCATTCATCTCTTGGTCTGCCTCTACGATTTTTACCCTCCACGCTGCCCTCCAGTACTAAATTGGTGATCCCTTGATGCCTCAGAACATGTCCTACCAACTGATCCCTTCTTCTAGTCAAGTTGTGCCACAAATTCCTCTTCTCCCCAATTCTATTCAATACCTCCTCATTAGTTACGTGATCTACCCATCTAATCTTCAGCATTCTTCTGTAGCACCACATTTCGAAAGCTTCTATTCTCTTCTTGTCCAAACTATTTATCGTCCATGTTTCACTTCCATACATGGCTACACTCCATACAAATACTTTCAGAAACGATTTCCTGACACTTAAATCAATACTCGATGTTAACAAATTTCTCTTCTTCAGAAACGCTTTCCTTGTCATTGCCAGTCTACATTTTATATCCTCTCTACTACAACCATCATCAGTTATTTTGCTCCCCAAATAGCAAAACTCCTTTACTACTTTAAATGTCTCATTTCCTAATCTAGTTCCCTCAGCATCACCCGACTTAATTCGACTACATTCCATTATCCTCGTTTTGCTTTTGTTGATGTTTAACTTATACCCTCCTTTCAAGACACTGTCCATTCATTTCAACTGCTCTTCCAAGTCCTTTGCTGTCTCTGACAGAATTACAATGTCATCGGCGAACCTCAAAGTTTTTATTTCTTCTACATGGATTTTAATATCTACTCCGAATTTTTCTTTCGTTTCCTTTACTGCTTGCTCAATATACAGATTGAATAGCATCGGCGAGAGGCTACAACCCTGCCTCACTCCCCATACAGTTCGCTTTTCCTCGGCACGATGGCATCTACCAGCAGGACGGTTCAACATATCCCACAGCTCGCAGTGTTCGTGCGTGATTCTGAGAGCACCAGGATGAGTTAACTGTACTTCCCTTGCCACCAAATACCCTGGATTTCAACCCAATCAAGAATCTGCGGAACTACCTCGATTAGGCTTTACGCGCCATGCATCCTTAGTCCAGAAACCTAGCGCATCTGGCCACTGCACTGGAGTCGCCATGGTTCCACAACCCTCTCGATACCTTCCAGAACCTCACTGACTCTGTTCCTGCAGTTCTCGCAGCGGTTTGCGCGCATTCAGGCTTTTGACTGGTGGTCCCATCAATTTCACTAGACAGTATAGTTAACCTCAGAAAATCTACTCCGAGATACCCAAAGGAGAGTCTAAGCCGACTCATTCCCTATTACCAGTCACGTGTCTTAACCACCGCATCTCCAAGCCCGGTCCAATGACTTCGTCAATGACGGCACATTAAACTCCTACCTTTCTCTTTGATCCTTCCAGAATAGTAGACCAGGGGTCGACAGAAGCGTCCGATCCCACGCGTCGGCTTTGACCCGTGACGTAAGGGTGTTGTAGCGTGTGACTTCATGACGGCGCGGAGTTTGGTTTGTGAGTGTGGCGTATTTGTAGATGTCGTCGTGTTGTGGTTTGTTGTGCCCTCTGTTGGTATGTCTAGGGTTTTCGTTTGTGTGGTGTAATGGACTCAGTTTGCTCTTGCTCATTATCCAGAATTGTTCGTGTGTCGACTGTGTTTGTAGTGGAATTTGTTTCAGTGTGTTAACGATTTCGTGGTTTTGTGTGAATGTTAATTTAGTGTTGTTCGCTGTACGTCGTGTGGTAATTTTAGTAACATTAATCGGTTGTTGTTTTTGTTCAGGAATGGATATGACAGACAAAATTAACAGTGCGCGTCTCAGGAATATGATGGGGAACACTCCTTTGGAACATCAAGTTTTTGCAGCATTTCGGTTTTATTGCCGAGGTTGTGAAATGCTCTATTTGTGGCGAAGAAATGAAGTTGGCTAACGTTCCGGCGTCTCGGACCAGGGACGGTTATATGTGTGTCCGATTCCAGATGATATTCTGTTTAGTGGTATTTGGGGAGTTATGTGATGTCGGTTTTTTTCGTCGTTTTGTGTGGTTTTGTATGGGGATGGGTGTCTAAATTTGTTTATATTTAGTTTGTCCCCACCCAAAAATCCCCCATTTCCCGCGCTTGTCCCGATAGTGTCGTTAGGCTTTTTGTGGAAAGTGTGTGTCTTTGATTTTCGACGTATTTTCGTCCTCATAATGTGTACGTAACGACTTTATATGCGCCATATTGGAAACGTGGTTTATGGTCGTTTCCGCCATATTTGTGACGTCATGGGTCAAAGCAGACGGGTGGGATCGGACGCTTCCGTATTTCCGTAGACCAGTTTACAGCGGTCTCATTTGCAGGTCCGCTGCGCTGTTGGCTGGTGCAGCCAGACGTCAGTGGAGCCGGCGCTAGGGACGCGGCGTGAGTCAGCAGAGCCGGCAGCTGGTTGCCTAGCAACGCCATGCAGCCCAACGGCGCCCGGGGGCACTGGCTGGCTGCCGCCTGCTGGCTGCGGAAGGCGAAGGAGGGCCCAGACTGCTTCGCTTCCCTGGCCGCCTACCACCGCCATACAGTACCGTACCGTCCTCTTACCACCGAGCAGTATAGCACCGGTTTCCATATATTGCAGAAAAAAGGCGAAATATCTCGAGAAAACAAAAGTAACTGGAACAAAAGTCTAGTAAGGGAGAGTCATGCGCATACAGAGATGGTAGTAGTATCGCGTACACAAGGTATAAGAGGGAAGTGCGTTGGCCGAGCTGCCATCTGCACTCACAAGGAGACGGCACGACCGTGGGGTCGGGGATTTGTCCGAAATTTTGTGTCGTGAAAGAGGACTCCTAACACCTCACGTGGTTAAAATCTTAGGACGCACTACCCGGAAAATCCCGAGAAAAATCTATCCAAAGTTTCTTAGGTGACTTATGAGTATACAATGTTAGTCCATTGCAGAGCCGCCGTCTGGCCTGGATGGTAGGGCTCGGACCCTTACGCCAGACGTCTCGGGTTCGATTCCTCCTCTGGCACTTTTTATTCTTCTGTTTCATTTTCTTTTGTTATTCCACCAATTATTCAAAAAGTTTCTCAAACCTACATTATTTTAGCTCAAGAACGTAAAGTTTTTCATTCACTGAAAAATATTCGTGCTCGTTGTTCTATTTCGTTTTATGGGGTTTCAAGGTTTAAAGGGGCTTTGTAAGGGTCCCCTTGGGATTATAACGGTCATCTGCGCATAGGACTGCGCGAGCCGTGAGAAGTAAATGGCAATTTGTTTTTCGATTTCGTCGTGAGCAGACGTGCCTGTTACAAATTTTAATGTCTTTTTCCGATCCGAGGTTAAACATGTCGACTGAAGAAGTTACTGGCTCGTCTGGAATAGGAGAAGAAATTCCTGAAGAATCCATTCATAGTGATCTATCAAAATTACGCTTAAAGGACGCAGTGGTGTATTATGAAAGGATGTTGATGGAAAATAATTTAATTGCATCGACGTCTTCGGAAGAAATCTCTCGCGATGCGATGTTCTTGTTTATAATTATTATATGTATAAAAATTGAATTTTTCCCAATCGATGTCGTTATTCTGATTAAAAACCCAATGTTCCTCCTCATATACTTTACAACGAAAAATGGAAAACGCACCGCCATGAATTGTGTTGTTGGACAAAAAGAAAATAACTTTTATTCAATAATGTAACTAATTTGATAAAGACAATGTAGGTTTTGGAAACTATCTGAATAATTGGCGGAATAACAAAAGAAAATGAAACAGAAGAAAAAAAAAGTGCCAGAGGAGGAATCGAACCCGAGACTTCTGGGGTAAGCGACCTTTTTTGTAATTCTCATTTTGTTCGTTGAATGTGCTCGGGGCGGATGTCAAAAGCCACCAATGTCAGTTCGTTGTTGATCGATGAGCTCAGTATTTTTATTACAGAGGGCTGCTAACCCTCTGACCGAACACGCTGAGCTACCGTGACGGCTACCCACCTAGGCCAGACGGCGGCTCCGCAATGGGCTAACATAGTATACTCATAAGGCACCTAAGAAACTTTGGATCGACTTTTCTCGGTATTTTCCGGGTAGTGTGTCCTAATATTTTAACGACGTGAGGTGCTAGGGGTCCTCTCTCACCACACAAAATTTCAGACAAATCCCCGACCCCACGGTCGTGCCGTCTCCTTGTCAGATGATTTACGCGGAAAGCTTTCCGACTTGATTCTGGCAGCACGACGTGAATTAACAAACTTCGAACACGGAGTAGCAGATAGAGCTATACACACGTGACATTCCACTTCCTAAATCGTCACAGAATTTAGTGTTTCGCCGAATGGTATCTGTGCGTGAAGGGTGTGGTTGGGGATCGGTGCTCGTGATGAAGGTGTCCATAGAAATGAGGTATCTATTAACATGGAAGGTGGGAAGATGTGGATATACATGAAAGAAAAACCTTTGATGTTTAAATGAACTGAGTTGCCGGATCTGCACATTTATGACAGTTGAATACATATTAAATAAGAAATTTGACCGCACTTATCTCTTGCACAACGGATAGCAGTAAGACGTAAAAACGGAAGTTTGCGTAAGCACGTGCTCTGGTAAAAATATCACGTATATTGAAAAAAAAATGTTAAAATGTGTGTGAAATCTTATGGGACTTCACTGTCAAGGTGTCAAGCTCATCAGTCCCTAAGCTTACACGCTAGTTAACTTAAATTATACTAAGGACGAACAGACACACATGCCCGACGGAGGACTCCAACCTCCGCCGGGACCAGCCGCACAGCCCATGACTGCAGCGACCAAGACCGCTCGGCTAATCCCGCGCGGCCGTTTATTGAAGACACAACGGAAAAAACTAATAAACAACTAACAAATGGGTGATGTTTGCTCTTTTTCATAACGCTCTCGGCTGACTTACAATTACAGTTGCGTCTTGGAGACCCTAGATGATTTATCATTAATTATTACTTATCGAAGGATCATTGGAATCTTTCAATGGCGACATTCACGCACATATACACACATAATAGATATTCAGGACAAATATAAGCATAAACAAAACTTCGCCACTACGCACGTGGTTGGTAAACTGTCGTTCCCTTGGCTTGAGTGAACGAAGCAAGTGAATAAGAACTCATCGATAAGAATAAACTGTTAACAGTTACACATAAAAAAAGTTCTGAAAATAATTTGGAAGTTTTACCACGAGAATCAGTAACTTTGACATGTAACGATTCTCTCAGTCCGCGAGCATGTGACCGTCACAAACAAAAATTCTGCATAAAATTACTGGTAAAATCAGAGTAGCTAGCAAAACTGGATACGATACATTACTGTGAGACACGATCTGCGAACATAAGACTCTCAGATCCGTACTTAACACGTGCTGAGACAACGAAGACATGTGAAAATTAGATTGCGAACTGAAATCGAAATTGTTTTCAGAAATTACTGCAACCAGTCGCCTTTTATGTAGATGTATTTTTTATTTAACCATGACCGGTTTCGAGCTGCCTAGCAACTCATCATCAGATGGTATATACATTTAGTGCTTTTTTGTACCCATTGTGTGGGTGGTTGAGTATCTGTGGCTAGACAGAAACGAGAACAAATAATCGCTACATGTGGTACAGTAACACGAAATATTTACAGCATAATTTATGTTTAACGTATAAGAGCAAATAATCACTACATGTGGTACAGTTACATGAAATATTTACAGTTTAATTTACGTTTTGAGGTGTTACTTACAGATAAATCTTTCTGCAGGTATATATATCTCTTTTAGGACGTATTTTTGAAACCATTGTGTCTTGTTTTTCACAATTTCACAAGTTAAAACTTTCACTAGATGTATATTACTTTTATGAGGCACTGTTGGAAACATATATCTTGTTTTTCGTAAACATCGCTGAACACACTTAGCCACAGATACGAATACAGGTTTTACACATTATAAACAAGCCAAAGATTGCAATATAACTACAGTATCAACTTGAAATCTTTGATACTGTAGTTATATTGCAATCTTTGGCTTGTTTATAATGTGTAAAACCTGTATTCGTATCTGTGGCTAAGTGTGTTCAGCGATGTTTACGAAAAACAAGATATATGTTTCCAACAGTGCCTCATAAAAGTAATATACATCTAGTGAAAGTTTTAACTTGTGAAATTGTGAAAAACAAGACACAATGGTTTCAAAAATACGTCCTAAAAGAGATATATATACCTGCAGAAAGATTTATCTGTAAGTAACACCTCAAAACGTAAATTAAACTGTAAATATTTCATGTAACTGTACCACATGTAGTGATTATTTGCTCTTATACGTTAAACATAAATTATGCTGTAAATATTTCGTGTTACTGTACCACATGTAGCGATTATTTGTTCTCGTTTCTGTCTAGCCACAGATACTCAACCACCCACACAATGGGTACAAAAAAGCACTAAATGTATATACCATCTGATGATGAGTTGCTAGGCAGCTCGAAACCGGTCATGGTTAAATAAAAAATACATCTACATAAAAGGCGACTGGTTGCAGTAATTTCTGAAAACCTTTTCACACCACAGTCGCAGTGCTCCACATCCACAATGGATAAAAGCCTGAAATCGAAATTAACGAAGTTTCAGAAATCTATTCGATTACAATATACTGGTGTGATCACCAGCGAACCAAATCAGAGTGAACTGAGAAGATACGTCACACACGTCTGAACAGAGATAGAGTAGAACAATGGCTTGCACGCGTGGCTAAGCGTAACTGGTTTTAATGTTCCAAAATAAACAAGAAAAATTCCGTATACCGCTGAACGACCAATCACCGATAAGAGCAAGACATTAGTTTTGACTAGAGTTGAAATCTACAAAAATAAGATAATGAATTAACCGTGGAGAGGCAGACTCACAGTCTACGTCGCCCGCCTCGCGTCTCCCGGAACACTGCCGAACGAACCCTTTTGGAATCCACTCTTCCCATTCCACCGGAAGTGCACAGAGAGTTCCCTATTGCGTGGAGCCGTACCCAGAGAGCTCCCTATTTCATGGTGCCAACTTGTACAAGAGCTTAGTAGAAGGCGAATAGAAACGTCTTTGCTACCTGGTATGTGCTTTATAGGGTTGGTTCTTCTACCACAGTAGCAGACTACTTTTACTCCCACAGACCTAGATACTGAAATTCATTTTGTACACTCTCATTCATGTTTTTTAGTCATCAGGTGAGAGGACGAAATGATGAATATATTGACATACTGCACGTACACTACTGACCATTAAAATTGCTGCACCAAGAAGAAATGCAGATGATAAACGGGCATTCATTGGACAAATATATTATGCTAGAACTGACAAGTGGTTACATTTTCACGCAATTTGGTTGCATAGATCCTGAGAAATTAGTACCCAGAACAACTACCTCTGGCCGTGATACCGGGCTTGATACGCCTGGGCATTGACTCAAACAGAGCTTGGATGGCGTGTACATGTACAGCTGCCCGTGCAGCTTCAACACGATACCACAGTTCATCAAGAGTAGTGACTGGCGTATTGTGACGAGTCAGTTGCTCGGCCACCATTCACCAGACGTTTTGAATTGGTGAGAGATCTGGAGAATGTGCTGGGCAGGGCAGCAGACGAATATTTTCTGTATCCAGAAAGGCCCGTACAGGACCTGCAACATGTGGTCGTGCATTATCCCGCTGAAATGTAGGGTTTCCCAGGGATCGAATGAAGGGTAGAGCCACGGGTCGTAACACATCAGAAATGTAACGTCCACTGTTCAAAGTGCCGTCATTGCGAACAAGAGGTGACCGAGAAGTGTAACCAATGGAACCCCCATACCATCACGCCGGGTGATACGCCAGTATGGCGATGACGACTACACGCTTCCAAAGTGCGTTCACCGCGATGTCGCCAAACACGGATGCGACCATCATGATGCTGTAAACAGAACCAGGATTCATCCGAATAAGTGACGTTTTGCCATTCGTGCACCCAGGTTCGTCGTTGAGTACACCATCGCAGGCGCTCCTGTCTGTGATGCAGCGTCAAGGGTAACCCCAGCCATGGTCTCCGAGCTGATACCCCATGCTGCTGCAAACGTCGTCGAACTGTTCGTGCAGATGATTGCTGTATTGCAAACGTCCCCGTCTGTTGACTCCGGGATCGAGACGTGGCTGCACGATCCGTTACAGCCATGCGGATAAGATGCCTGTCATCTCGACTGCTAGTGCTACGAGGCCATTGGGATCCAGCACGGCGTTCCGTATTACCCTCCTGAACCCACCGATTCCATATTCTGCTAACAGTCATTGGATCTCGACCAACGCGAGCAGCAATGTCGCGATACGATAAACCGCAATCGCGATAGGCTACAATCCGACCTTTATGAAAGTCTGAATCGTGATGGTACGCATTTCTCCTCCTTACACGAGGCACCACAACAACGTTTCACCGGGAAACGCCGGTCAACTCCTGTTTGTGTATGAGAAATCGGTTGGAAAATTTCCTCATGTCAGCACGTTGTAGGTGTCGCCATCGGCGCCAACCTTGTGTGAATACTCTGGAAAGCTCATTTGCATACCACAGCATCTTCATCCAGTCGGTTAAATTTCGCGTCTGTAGCACGTCATTTTCGTGGTGTAGCAGTTTTAATGGCCAGTAGTGTAGGTACATTGAATATACAAGTGGGGCTCCGATAATTACCAAAACTCTCAGTAAAATGTAAAGTAAAATAAAGCTAATATACTTTGTGGCCACTATAGATACAATCAGCTGCTCAGTCGTCTTTTTCTGTTGTTTACAGTTTGCGTGCAGAAATGTCACGGATTGCGTGGCCCCTCCCGATGGAAGTTCGAGTCCTCCCCTTGGCATGGGTGTGTGTGTTGTTCTTAGTTTAAGTTAGTTTAAGTAGTGCGTAAGTCTACGGACCAATGACCTCAGCAGTTTGGTCCCTTAGGAATTCACATACATTTCAACATTTGAACCAATGGTGGGTACATTAAGTTAAATGTTAAGCAAACTGATGAAGAGTCTCATGTAGAGACCCTTCGTCGAGATCCACAGTGTTAAGAGTGTGCCGAGAACACCAAATTTCAGACATTACTTCTCACCACAGACAACATAGTGCCCGACGGTCTTCACTTAACCACCGAGAACAGCGGCGTCTGTGCGGAGTCGTCAGTGCTAACAGTCAAACAACAGTGCCTGAGCCGGTCGGAGTGGCCGAGAGATTCTAGGCGCTACAATCTGGAACCGCGCTACCGCTACGGTCGCAGTTTCGAATCCTGCCTCGGGCATAGATGTGTGTGATGTCCTTAGGTTAGGTAGGATCAAGTGGTTATGAGTTCTTGGGGACTGATGAAAAAATGGTTGAAATGGCTCTGCCGGCCGTGGTGGCCTAGCGGTTCTAGGCGCTACAGTCTGGAACCGCACGACCGCTATGGTCGCAGGTTCGAATCCTGCCTCGGGCTTGGATGTGTGTGATGTCTTTAGGTTCGGTAGGTTCAAGTAGTTCTGAGTTCTTGGGGACTGATGAAAAAATGGTTGAAATGGCTCTGCCGGCCGTGGTGAACGAGCGGTTCTAGGCGCTACAGTCTGGAGCCGCACGACTGCTACGGTCGCAGGTTCGAATCCTGCCTCGGGCATGGATTTGTGTGATGTCTTTAGGTTAGGTAGGTTCAAGTAGTTCTGAGTTCTTGGGGACTGATGAAAAAATGGTTGAAATGGCTCTGCCGGCCGTGGTGGCCGAGCGGTTCTAGGCGCTACAGTCTGGAGCCGCACGACCGCTACGGTCGCAGGTTCGAATCCTGCCTCGGTCATGGATGTGTGTGATGTCCTTAGGTTAGGTAGGTTCAAGTAGTTCTGAGTTCTTGGGGACTGATGAAAAAATGGTTGAAATGGCTCTGTCGGCCGTGGTGGCCGAGCGGTTCTAGGCGCTACAGTCTGGAGCCGCACGACCGCTACGGTCTCAGGTTCGAATCCTGCCTCGGTCATGGATGTGTGTGATGTCCTTAGGTTAGGTAGGTTCAAGTAGTTCTGAGTTCTTGGGGACTGATGAAAAAATGGCTCTGTCGGCTGTGGTGGCCGAGCGGTTCTAGGCGCTACAGTCTGGAACCGCACGACCGCTACGGTCGCAGGTCCGAATCCTGCCTCGGGCTTGGATGTGTGTGATGTCCTTAGGTTAGTTATCTTTAAGTAGTTCTAAGTTCTAGGGGACTGATGACCTCAGCTGTTAAGTCGCATAGTGCTCAGAGTCATTTGAACCATCATGTTTAGGGTATGATCCACCTATAGTGCCTACGAAAGCGCCAAACGCGACAGAATATGAATACATTTGACAGCACTCTAAGATGCGTACAGTAAAAGAACAGTTCAGAGACGATAATTGTTTCTACGGTTGTAACAATGCACGATGAGAAAATTAGCAACTAAGAGGAATTGATTTGTGGAAAAGAACACTTCTGAATTCGACTGGTCTGGTCAGAGACCAGACATGGAACCAATTGAATACTTTCAAGGTGAGTCAAATCCTCGACTTCACTTTAGACCTCAACGTCGAACTTTACAACCTTCTCTTGAGGAACAATGAGTTGCCATTCCTGTGCGGCTGGTCCTGGCGCAGGTTCGAGTCCTCCCTCGGGCATAGGTGTATGTGTTTCTCCTTAGGATAATTTAGGTTAAGTAGTGTGTAAGTTCAGGGACTGATGACCTTAGGAGTTAAGTCCCATAAGATTTCACACACATCTGAACATTTGAAGTTGCCATTCACCCGCAGACGATCAGACAACCCTCTGAAAGTGTCCCCAGCAGACATCAAGCTATCATAAAAGGGACGTATAGACGCACGCCATATTAACGTCCATTAGTAGGCTTCCGGCTATTTTTGATCAGATAGCGCAAATGAGAATCTTAGGCAAGCAGTCACACGAGTTCAGTAAGGAGGTGAGTCTGCCATATTTGGCCAGGTATCATATAACGAATATCAGGACGCTTATGATCACTGTTGAGCATAGTTTTGATCCGGGCATCATCATCTAATTTATTGTCCATCATCCCAAAAGTGAACATTTGGTCGATGGGCTGGTCATATAAGACACAAATACACCAGCGCAAAAGTCGTGAAAAACTTTCTCTATGGGCAGAAACCAACCGATTAGAACCTTCCGTCATGAACCCAACAGTCGTTGCGTGTGTCCAGTTGAAACTTGTGTTCGTCGGTGCTCCTAACCGACCTTACACACTGGATGTCCTCTGGAGGGCGCCATAGAACAGTCAAAGAGGCTTGACCAGCAGCATCTGAACAATCTTCTGAGAAGATGTCACGGAGGTTCCAAACATTTAAAATACACTGGGTGGAGCTACACTGTACTGATTGCTACCGAGGAGCAGATTTTGATTTCACAGTTATGTAAACAAGTGCACTTGTTTTTGATTTTACAATGCTTCATTCTTTTCCCCTGCTGTCCTTGAATCTAAATCCACATACGTTCGCAGATGACCAGGTGTTGCAAAACTGTCTTTGAGCAGTTTATAGGTAGACGTTGTCATGCTACGACGTTATTAATGGACTATTTCTATGGAGTCTTCTGTGTACGCCTACCGTTTGGCGCTATTTTAAGTTAGCAGACATTGTGTGACCACACTCCATAGTTGAGTCCTGACCTCATTGCCAACCGGATCGCAGACCTCACAAGAGCAAAGAGAGACAAGAATCATACCAGAGCAATAAAATGTAAACTCTCTAACCTCAAGCGCCGGCCCCTGGTGGCCGAGCGGTTCTGGCGCTACAGTCTGGAACCGCGCGACCGCTACGGTCGCAGGTTCGAATCCTGCCTCGGGCATGGATGTGTTTGTTGTCCTTAGGTTAGTTAGGTTTAAGTAGTTCTAAGTTCTAGGGGACTTATGACCTCAGCAGTTGAGTCCCGTAGTGCTCAGAGCCATTTGAACCATTTTTTTCTAACCTCAAGCGCAGTGCCCCAAGAAACGATGCGCTTTCCAGGCCCCTCTCCATAGCGGAAGTAGAAAGTGCTATCAAGCAACTGAAAGTCGGCAAGGCTGCTGGCGCCGACAACATCTATAATGAATTTATTAAGAACATGGGCCCACACTGCATACGCTGTCTCACTTCGCTCTTCACTTACATACTCAAAGAGAACAAACTTCCCAGACAATTCAAATTGTCGAAATTTATAGCCACTCTCAAACCTGGCAAGCCTGAAGACAGCCCTGAAAGCTACCGACACACAGCACTGCTCAGCTGTACATTCAAACTTTTGGAACGAGTCCTCCTAACCAGAATAGCGCCGGTCATCGAAGCTGCTACCCCTCCTGAACAAGCTGGCTTCGGACAAGGACGCAGCTGCACCGATCAAGTTCTTGCCCTAACTACCCATATTGAAGCAGGTTTTCAAGGCCATCTGAAAACAACACCTGTGTTCATCGACCTGACAGTCGCGCATGACACTGTCTGGCGACAGGGACTGATCTACAAGCTACTGCAAGTTGTACCAAGTCGAAAAATTGCGGATCTAATATCCAGCATGCTTAGTGGAAGGCAATTTGAAGTGTTTCTAGGCAGCTCTAAAAGCCACAAACGGAAACTAAATAATATTCTATCACAGGGTTATGTTTTAGCCCCATCACTATTCAATTTACACATTAATGATTTACCAACCACAATATCAACTAAATTCATCTATGTCGATGACATTGCACTGGTAGCACAGAGCAGTAATTTCGAAGATGGTGAACGAATTCTTACGGAGGATCTGGAGAATATGTCAACTTTCTTTAAGACCTGGAGATTGATCCCAAGCACATCAAAAAGTGGAGTCTCTTGTTTCCATCTAGCGAATCGTGCTGCGAACTACAAACCAAGAGTTCTGCTCAATGGACAAACTTTGAGGTACTATCCTTTCCCAAAATATCACGGAATCACTCTAGATAGAACCCTGAGCTGCAACGAGCAAATCACCAAGCTTTCTCATAAAGTTGCTGCAAGGAACAACATACTACATACGCTCAGTGGTACCACCTGGGGAACCTCTGCTGACTGTCTGCGTTTAACTGGCATCAGTCTTGTGTACTCTGCTGCCGAGTACTATGCACCTATCTGTTTGGAAAGTGTACATGTGAAGAAGGTAGACACAAAACTTAACGACACAATGCGCTGCATTACTGGTTCCATCAAATCAACCCCATGCCACTGGTTACCTGTACTGTGTACTGTGTCACATCCCTCCACCTCACTTAAGGGGGAAACAAGCTCTACCGAGGGAGGCCAAGAAAATCTCTGTATCACCTTCTCTACCACTGCACCAGGAATTCTGCCTTCCACCACAGCAACGATTGTGATCAAGAAGACCAGCAAGTATTACTGCAGGACGACTAATTGCGGATGGTTTTGATCTAAATGAAAGCTGGAAGCATGAATGGTCAACAAAAACATTGTGAAAAAGAGCCCATCACCTTGATCCCACAAAGAACCCAAAAGGTTTTGACCTACCGAGGAAACTTTGGTGCCGCCTCAACAGGTTAAGGGCTGGACATGGTTGTTGTAGCTACTTCAGGTACAAATGGGGCTGGATCAGTTCACCAAAGTGTGAATGTAATCAAGAAGAGCAGACAATTGAACATTTAGTCCAACGCTGTCCACTTCATTCATACCCCGGAATTCCCAATGACTTGTTCACTCTCACACTCAGCTTAATTAACTGGTTGGAAAACACGGACTTTAAGGTTTAATCTTGTCTTATATGTATATTATATAAAATCATTTGCCTTATATCAGCTGTATATTGTATAAAATCACCATACGATTAAGTAAATAAAACTCCGTAGTTTCTGTGTTTCCGACCACATCCTCCTTTCTTCACTACAGAGGAGCGGTCCTCCGTGTGTGGCGAGGCTAGAGTGTGGCAGAGGGTGCTGTGGGCCCGGCTCGCTAATCGATCCCGAACAGAGGGGCAGGTAGTAGCTGAACAGCGGCGTCGCCTCCGCCACTGAGAAACGAGCACCGGCGTTAATGCCGTCGCCGGCCCGCTGATGGAGCATCCATTGATTTATCGCTCGTGGCCCCTGCTGTCACCCGGGCCAGCCCAGTCCGCCTTTATTAAATGCCGCCGAGGAAAATATTATTCGCGAAGCGTCAGCTTCATTAGCCACAGGTCACCTCGGGCGGAGCGTGAAATTATATCTTCTAACTAAATCGGGCGGTTTTTATTTTACCTTTTTTTAAAGGCACGTCATTTCGCTCGCTCCGACTATGAAAACTGTTCAGATGCTGCGATAGGGGAACGTACGCGTTTGACAAAGCAGATATATCATACTCCTACTTTGCTTAACGCAAAGACACAAATCTATATCTGTATCTCCATACGTTTCTGCAAGCCACCATATGGCGCCCGGTGAAGAGTACCTTGTTCTAGCCTCTGAAGCGTCAGACTTGAGTTCCAACAACACAACAGTAAAATGTATTCAAATAGTATTTTTACAAGAAATGTAAGATCTGGCAAGAATGCAGGATGGAAGTAGTGAATATTTTTGCAATAACACAGTAACAGCAGAATATTTGGCTAGGTAACAATTTCAGTTACTATGGTAATGACTTGTCTCATGACTGTGGAAACGATGTACAAAATGATGTGAACACGTTTAAAGTGGCGCGTGCGCATAAATTCACTGGTAGCCAAAACCTAAAATACGAAGAGAAACGCGAATACTCATTTGTAATACTTTTTCTTTCCCAACGGTGTTAAACGTAAGGAAGTCGTGAACATTAAATAAGGGACAAGAACGGCACTCTGAAATTTTTTATTGAAAAGTCATGGTTGCACACACCTACAGGCAATTACTCAGTTTTTACCGTACAATAGTTTCAGTCACTAACATACCATCTTCAGGTATCTACATCCAACGAAAAAACAAAATAAGACACAACGAGTCATTACGAAAATAATTGTAAATATGTGTGACTTTTTTCAGAGTAGGAAAATCTTGAGTAGTTCTCGTGTGTTCAGCCGGATGGTGTTGTCTAAAAGGCGCGATATTTTGGCAACTCGACTTCTTCATGAACGCCTGAAGATGACAATAAATCGGCTTCCCGAAATATCGCGCCTTTCAGACGACGCCACCCAGCTGAAAACCCGAGAATTATGCAAGAAAATTGTAAATATAGTGCTCAACATTCATAAAATTTTGATTTTTCGTTGGTTCCAGACACCCGAAGATGGTCTGTTACCGGCTGGTGCTGGATGTGTAATAAAAACAGAGTAATACAGCTGTGTGCAAATATTATCGAGCGAGGTAGCGCACCGGTTAGCACACTGGACTCGCATTCGGGAGGACGACGTTTCAAACCCGCGTACTGCCATCCTGATTTAGGTTTCCCATTATTTCCCAAAATCAGTTCAGGCAAATGTCTGGATAGTTCTTTTCAAAGGGCAGGGCCGACTTCCTTCCCAATCCTTCCCTAATCCTAAGGGACCGATTAACTCACTGTTTTGCCCCTCCCCCAAATCAGCCAACCATTATTTTTCAACAAATTTTACAAGCTGTTAATCACCGTCTCTTCAAAGTAATGTTAAAATTTTTAAGTATTCCCAAAAGATGCAAAACTGCCTAGTCACAAATGAAGACATTAGGAAACATCTTTGGATATATAGTGGACAGGATGAGTTAGATTCGTCGTGGTAGCTGCGCGATCAGCGTGGCGAATTTCTAACCAAAGGGGCCTTGGTTAGATTCCGGACAAGTATAGATTTTCTCCCCTCGAGGATTGGGCGCTGTGTTCTCCTTACGATCGTATGGTCAGAAACAACATTCCACTGTTGAGTTGGCTGTCTGGGCATGTCCTAAAAGCCAATTAAAATCAGTTAAAAAAGAGAAAGGTTAGGAAATACAAGTCTATCGAATGAACACAAGCAGAAAGTAGTAGGTGATGCATTCGCCTTTAGTGGTGTACGTTTACCAGTCGTCTGGCCAGATCACTAAATCTTTGTAAATTCTGTTAGAATACTAACTGGCATTATCAAATGGTTCAAATGGCTCTGAGCACTATGGGACTCAACTGCTGTGGTCATAAGTCCCCTAGAACTTAGAACTACTTAAACCTAACTAACCTAAGGACAGCACACAACACCCAGCCATCACGAGGCAGAGAAAATCCCTGACCCCGCCGGGAATCGAACCCGGGAACCCGGGCGTGGGAAGCGAGAACGCTACCGCACGACCACGAGATGCGGGCTAACTGGCATTATCATGCTATTGTAGTGGGTATTTTCACCTTGACATGTAGATAAAAACGATGTTGAAAGTCCTTATTAAGACTGATTTGTAATTGCAGCAGAGTCGAGAAGCGAACCGGATTCACCGATGAATGTTTCCTTCTCCGACCAGTAGTGTAACACGTCATATAACTTGCCTCTTGGAGAGCGCACTCGTAGGATCTCAGCCAGTGCCACGCCATCACGATTGACCAATTTCAGATGTTGAGTGATCATTGTGAAGGAGACAGAGATGCCACGTACTCGTGAGAGACACGGGTCTCCATTGGGATAGGTGGCCAGATCGTGCAGTGGGGAGTTCCGGATATGACAGGGGCCCGATGCTAGACTGCATGGGAATGTGAGGGCAGGCACATTCGCTGTCAAGGTTTCAGTCCACCACGACTGACCACCACGTGGGAGGGTCACCATATTGAGCATAAAGCACACTCGCTTATATCTGGGCCTACTAGCCGAGAACGTGTAGTGGAGTCCCTGCGACATTCTGTGTCTTCTCACTCCATTGATCATTGATGGGTGACTAGCAGCAGTCGGACTAGGGAATTACCGTCCCATATGTAGGCTGCCGTTAACACCACGACAGAAGTGGCAGCAACTGGACTACAGCCGTGACCAGGAAGCATGGAATGCTGATGAATGGGGTCGCATTGTGTTTAGCGACGTATCACAGTTATGCACTGCCGTAGTCTTCGACTCCAGCGGAGACTTGGGGAGAGGTCCCATCTTTCCAGCGTTTGGGAGAGGCATGGCAGTGTTGTTCCTCGGGTCATGGTGTGGAGAGAAATCGGGTACGACTGAGGGAATTCCAATGACACAACGGTGCTTCGGAAACATTCTGCGTCCTCGTGTGTTACCTTTCTTGCGACAGTATCACTGTGGCATTTTGCAACATGATCAGCTTGCCTCAGGAGCAGATACAACGCTTGTATGGCACTCTTCCCAAATGCATCAGCACATGCAGCAAGAAGTGGGTGCAACGTCATGATGATAAGTAGGCTCATACTGCCAAGTTCTTTGTAAATTAACTCGACATCGAGGTCACTGAAGTAATATCACATATCCTCTCAACCCATGAATTGCTAGGAGAGCCTCAGCAATAGTGACGATCTAAGAAGGGGAATGTAAGCTGCAGATGTGAATTGAAGTTAGTGTTGGGGATTGCATTGGACTTAAGTAGTCCGTGCGGCAGTGTTAGCTATAGTACTGCGGTGATATTTTAAATCATTTCGTCAGCTTCCATCAATACTGTAGATAGAGATCAGACTCAAATATCTCTAGAAAAATTTAATTGTAAATCTACAGATCACCTACACGTGAGGTATAGGATTTCCTCATTCCATCCAATGCTAGGGTGTTATTCCAAAGCCTGAGAGCCTCAGCAACAGTGACGATCTAGGAAGGGGAAAATAAGCTGAAGATGTGAATTGAAGTTTGAGTTGGGAAGGGCATTGGACTTGGGCAGTCCATGCAGTAATGTTAGCTATAGTGCTGCGGTGGTGTCATGGCTGGCATTCATGTCTAGTAAGTAAAGAGCTCCGGGTGGAAGTCCCGGCTGTGACACAAATTTTAATCCATTTCTTAAGCTTCCATCATTACTATGAATTTTCATTTCGTTTCTTCGTCCTGTTCTGGGTTTTTGTCAGGTGTGCATTTTTTCTAGAGGAACCACTCCAACATTTTCCTTAGTGAAACTATTGGGGACCTGCATCTTAATGGCTGAACTAAGATTTGAGATCCACTCCTCACAAAAATGAGTCCAGTGTATTGGTTTTTGCTCCACCTCGCTGCGTACTTCTTCTCAGGCATCCATTAAGAACATAACCAAATACCTGTAATACGTATGGCGAGAGAAGATCCATTTATAACTAGCAGCTTTCGTCAGCGATGCGCAAACGGTTGCCGCAACACTGCCTGAAAACAACGCATAGCTGCTTAACACTGTAGCAACCCGAGATGTTGCTACAGAAACGTAAAACCGAGCGATGTGGTGCAGTGGTTAGTACACTAGACTCGCGTTCGGGAGGACCACGGTTTAAACCCGCGTCTGGCCATCCTGAATTAGGTTTACCATGATTTCCCTAAATCACTTCACGCAAATGCCAGGATGGCCCCCCGGCCGATTTCCTTCTCCATCCTCGACACAATCCGAGCTTGTCCTCCGTCTCTAATGACCTCGATCTCTTTCTTTCTTTCTTTTGCTACTGCCTTTATCCCGCATTGTGTGCAGGGTCGGCAGGGTTAAGTACGGAACTGGCATGGTTAATTTGAAGGGGTGGCCAGATGCCCTTCCTGCCGCCACCCCATACCCCTCGGGACGGGAGTAGTGTATCCCAGCTGTCTGCATCTAGTGTAAATCGTGAAATAGTGTGAATGTGTTGCAAATGTCTGCGAGTCGTGTAACTAAGGCGGGACGTGGGGACCAGCCCGGTATTCACATAGGAGGATGTGGAAAACCGCCTAAAAACCACACCCAGGCTGGCCGGCACACCGGCCGCCGTCGTTAATCCGCCGGGCGGATTCGATCCGGTGCCGGCGCGCCTACCCGAGTCCAGGAAGCAGCGCGTTAGCGCTTTCGGCTACCCTTGCGCGTTAATAACCTCGATCTCTACGGGACGTTATACCCAATCTTTCTTTCTCATTTCTAGAAACGTAAACAAAAGCGCTTTACGTAACAGGTCGTAGCAGACGCGTGAAGCAGCCTCGTAAAGTACACTTTCTTCGTCGCACTGACTATAGGCAAGCAATTTTTAATAACACGGTGGTAACTTGAACTCTGTCGAACTGTTGTGTTACTATAACAGTATCCTGCAGTTTTGTTATTATTTTGATGATTTCTAATTACATATTTTATACAAAGTCGTATGCCATGTGTCTTGTGATTGGTATTTACTCGTTGTATATAGCTCCTACCAATTTATTGCTCTGGAAATACTTACTTGATTGACACTTATCTACCGGCCGGAGTGGCCGAGAGGTTCTAGGCGCTATAGCCTGGAGCCGCGTGACCTCTACGGTCGCAGGTTCGAATCCTGCCTCGGGCATGGATGTGTGTGATGTCCTTAGGTTAGTTAGGTTTAAGTAGTTCTAACACGGAGACGGCGCGACCGTGGGGAAGGGGATTTGTCCGCAATTTTGTGTGGTGAAAGAGGACCCCCAACACCTCACGTGGTTAAAATATTAGGACGCACTACTCGGAAAATCCCTAGAAAAATCGATCCAAAGTTTCTTAGGTGCCGTATGAGTATAAAATGTTAGTTCAGTGCCGAGCCGCCGTTTGGCCTACACGGTTAGCGTTCGGACCCTTATGCCAGAGGTCTCGGGTTCGATTCCTCTTCCACCACATTTTTTTCTTCTGTTGCTTGCAAAATTGCAGAGCATTGTTACAGGAGAATCGTGAAATTAATTCAAATGGTTCAAATGGTTCTGAGCACTATGGGTCTTAACAGCTGTGGTCATCAGTCTCCTAGAACTTAGAACTACTTAAACCTAACTAAACTAAGGACATCACACACATCCATGCCCGCGGCAGGATTCGAACCTGCGACCGTAGCAGTCGCGCGGTTCCGGACTGCGCGCCTAGAAACGCTAGACCACCGCGGCCGGCGTGAAATTAATTCCCTGGAAGATTATATAAAAATTCATTCTATAATTCACCATCAATTATCGTCACAAATATTCCGATACATGATTCAATATTCCTGGTTTGCCTCAAAATGATCAGAAACTCAAAACATTTTCGTAAATGTTAATGGGGCATGTTTTTGTACAGATTTATTGCAAACACCCTGTGATTGTAAAAAATCCCTTTTCATATGTTGCGGAAGATGTCGCAAAAACTATTGCTTTGTTTGTTTTTACGATAATTACCACTGCGGTTCTTGTTTATAATTATTATATGTATAAAAATTGAATGTTTCCCAATCGACTTTGTTATTCTGATTAAAAACCCAATGTTCCTCCTCATATACTTTACAATGAAAAATGAAAAAGCCACCGCCATGAATTGTGTTGTTGGACAAAAAGAAAATAATTTTTATTCAATAATGTAACTAATTTGTTAAAAATGTAGGTCTGGGAAACTTTCTGAATAATTGGTGAAGTAACAAAAGAAAATGAAACAGAAGGAAAAAAAAGTGCCGCAGGAGGAATCGAACCCGAGACCTCTGGCGTAAGTCCGAGCACCAATCATTTTTTTTTTTTTTGAGAATAATACTGTTATGATTAGAGCATTAAAACACTACAGAAGAAATGAGTTTATTTTTTCAGAATGTTCAGATTTGACGCTTCACACACCATCAGTCGGGGCATAAAACTGCCAGTCACTAAAGAACCAACAACTCCGCTGAATTTGAGAGCAGTTTGTAAAAGCAAAAACACTTATGAAATTACTGCCTTTTCTTCTAAACACTTCCTTACGTTTTCGACACGTTCTTCATTTGCCAATGCTACGTCGTTTTTAAACTTCCGCCATTTTTGTTTCAGACTCTCCATTTCGTGACAAATACAGCCTCCAATTTGCAGTTCAGGTTTCTTGTGCCTTGTTCTAAACATTCGCGCTGCGAGCGGTTGCTTCCTTCTTTCCAATGCTGAGCGCAGTTCTTCATCGACTTGCTTTTTAATCTTCATAAGGTCTTCTCGCCTAATTGCCTGTAGTTTAGCCCTGTATTCGTCTTTCGACAGCCTTCCCTTATACTTACATACGAGTGAGTCCACCGACAATTGCCCATAAATTTCACGCTTCCTCTGAATTTTGATTTTCAGCTCTAAGGACCTGGGCAGTGTTCCTGCTGGAAGCGATATGCTACGACTATCCTCACCACCGCAGACAGGACAGCCCTTCTCAACAGCTTCAACCTGCGCACCTCCGATTATGATTTAGCCGTTGAAAGCTTCCATGGTTTACTAGTGTTACGAGTAGTTCCCGAGAGAAGATCTGCTGCTACGAGTGTTCTGTCAACCAGACGCTAAACAAAACCAAACGGAAGAAATGCAGATGCTTCCAACAGGCCACAGTAAACGTAGAGAATAAAACGTATTTTAGAGTTCACAGTTACCAGTACTCTATGAAATTGAAGACGCTTGCTATTCCCGTAGGCCAGTCGGCGCCTCGGAATGCGCTAACATTTTATACTTATATGGCACCTAAGAAACTTTGGATCGATTTTCCCGGGATTTTCCGAGTAGTGCGTCCTAATATTTTAACCACGTGAGGTGTTAGGGGTCCTCCTTCACCACACAAAATTTCGGACAAATCCCCGACACCACGGTCGTGCCGTCTCCTTGTAAGTTCTAGGGGACTGATGACCTCAGAAGTTAAGTTCCATAGTGCTCAGAGCCATTTGAACCATTTTTGACGCTTATCTTTTTGGCAGTGAGTGTAAGAAATCAACAAGTGCGTGCCATGTTAACGGGAGGTGGGGGCGTTAGGTGTTGGCGACACGCAAGTGGGCGGCGCGTGCGCTGGCAGGTGGCGCGTCATCAATCATTCAGGCGCGCCGCGGTCAACGGGCGGCGACATGTGGCGGCCGGGACACCGCCCTTCTGGTGGCATTCATCGGCGGTCTTAACTGGCTCCTGCTCTGCTCCTGCGAGCCGTGCTGCTGTGCCCTGGCGAGTTGCGGCGACAGTTTAAATGCACGACACAGCCTTAACGACCGTCCTATTGTAGCAAGCCGCTTATTTCGAGCTGTTCGGCGTCAGCAAGACATAACCACAACTACACTCTCTATTACAGCACGCTTGTTCTAAGAAGGCTTTTTACACAAATGAGAGAGATGGCATTGGACACTCCTGCCTACTGAAACAGCAGCACCATGAAGGACATTCGAAGTTTTTTAATTTATTTGGAGACCTGTTGCAAAAATGGCTCTGAGCACTATGGGACTCAACATCTTAGGTCATCAGTCTCCTAGAACTTATAACTACGTAAACCTATCTAATCTAAGGACATCACACACATCCATGCCCGAGGCAGGATTCGAACCTGCGACCGTAGCAGTCCCGCAGTTCCGCACTGAAGCGCCTAGAACCGCATGGCCACCGCGCCCGGCGGACCTGTTGCCTTACATTTTATAACATATCGTAATTTTACAGATTTTCATGTAGATTACGAAACATATTCCATAATACATACAGCAATTATTGTTTTCAGCAATTACAATAGAAGTAATATAAATTAAAAGTAGCTTAGCAGTTGAAAGGAAAACACAGAAGTATTCATATTTAAAGAAGATATGATGACAGATGATAGGAAAGACTTGGACAGAAAGAGAGAGAGAGAAATGTTACCCTATCTGAGTCACCCTGGTCTGAAAGCTTCGGAACTACTTCGAGCTTTGCAGTCCCGGTTCGCTACCGTTTAATTTACCGATTAATATTTCTAAACACTATTTACAAAAACACTATAACTATTAGGTACGTTGTGGAAAGCGCAGTGGTGTGTGAGTGTAAAGTATGTTATTCCTTTGGGTTATTAATTAACCTTCAGTTCCTACATAATTTGTCTTGAATTTTTCCTATTATGTTATTTATTTACTAAGTGTTCAGTTACAAGTAAGACATCATAACAGCGGTATAATGACCGCAGGGTAGCTATGTCTGCTGTTTATATTTAAGCCAGAATAGGGTTACAGGGTTGATTACATTACACTGTTTATTCTAATACAGTTTAATTATTCTCGATGTTGTGCAAGGTTGTCTGCAGTATGCCTTGGTGAAAGTGTTCGCTGTTTGAGTGAGTGTGTCTTTCGGTACTACTGTCTGTGTTGGTGTACGAACTGGAACTGCTGTTCTATGTGCTTCGCGTGTGTTGTAGCGTTCTGTTATACGGCCGTATCTACCTATATTCGTCGTGTAATGTCCTTGAGATATCATCAGCGATTTTATTTATTATCGCCCACTCATGTTTGTCTCTCATTCCACGTATCACATCACATCATTGTCATACTGCGCTTATGTCTGGCGTGCTGCTCTGTATCGGTGACAGTGAAAAAGTATGTCTTCTGGGGATCCATGTTCCCACATGTAAAAACAGCACTCTGGATGCGGCCTACGCGATGTAAGTGCGTAGGGTAAGGGCCGTGACCTGTCAGAAAGTGAACCATTCCCCGGCTGGGATTGATATGGCTCAGTCTCAGACGTTCCCTAATGTCCGGAAGAAAATTACACTCCTGGATATGGAAAAAAGAACACATTGACACCGGTGTGTCAGACCCACCATACTTGCTCCGGACACCGCGAGAGGGCTGTACAAGCAATGATCACACGCACGGCACAGCGGACACACCAGGAACCGCGGTGTTGGCCGTCGAATGGCGCTAGCTGCGCAGCATTTGTGCACCGCCGCCGTCAGTGTCAGCCAGTTTGCCGTGGCATACGGAGCTCCATCGCAGTCTTTAACACTGGTAGCATGCCGCGACAGCGTGGACGTGAACCGTATGTGCAGTTGGCGGACTTTGAGCGAGGGCGTATAGTGGGCATGCGGGAGGCCGGGTGGACGTACCGCCGAATTGCTCAACACGTGGGGCGTGAGGTCTCCACAGTACATCGATGTTGTCGCCAGTGGTCGGCGGAAGGTGCACGTGCCCGTCGACCTGGGACCGGACCGCAGCGACGCACGGATGCACGCCAAGACCGTAGGATCCTACACAGTGCCGTAGGGGACCGCACCGCCACTTCCCAGCAAATTAGGGACACTGTTGCTCCTGGGGTATCGGCGAGGACCATTCGCAACCGTATCCATGAAGCTGGGCTACGGTCCCGCACACCGTTAGGCCGTCTTCCGCTCACGCCCCAACATCGTGCAGCCCGCCTCCAGTGGTGTCGCGACAGGCGTGAATGGAGGGACGAATGGAGACGTGTCGTCTTCAGCGATGAGAGTCGCTTCTGCCTTGGTGCCAATGATGGTCGTATGCGTGTTTGGCGCCGTGCAGGTGAGCGCCACAATCAGGACTGCATACGACCGAGGCACACAGGGCCAACACCCGGCATCATGGTGTGGGGAGCGATCTCCTACACTGGCCGTACACCACTGGTGATCGTCGAGGGGACACTGAATAGTGCACGGTACATCCAAACCGTCATCGAACCCATCGTTCTACCATTCCTAGACCGGCAAGGGAACTTGCTGTTCCAACAGGACAATGCACGTCCGCATGTATCCCGTGCCACCCAATGTGCTCTAGAAGGTGTAAGTCAACTACCCTGGCCAGCAAGATCTCCGGATCTGTCCCCCATTGAGCATGTTTCGGACTCGATGAAGCGTCGTCTCACGCGGTCTGCACGTCCAGCACGAACGCTGGTCCAACTGAGGCACCAGGTGGAAATGGCATGGCAAGCCGTTCCACAGGACTACATCCAGCATCTCTACGATCGTCTCCATGGGAGAATAGCAGCCTGCATTGCTGTGAAAGGTGGATATACACTGTACTAGTGCCGACATTGTGCATGCTCTGTTGCCTGTGTCTATGTGCCTGTGGTTCTGTCAGTGTGATCGTGTGATGTATCTGACCCCAGGAATGTGTCAATAAAGTTTCCCCTTCCTGGGACAATGAATTCACGGTGTTCTTATTTCAATTTCCAGGAGTGTATATACCCTGCGGCATTTATCGCTCGACTCCCATTCCCTTTGCCAAGTATCCACCCAGCATTTAACGAGTTGTTGCTCCTCGGTGGTGTCCTTCCCGGTGATCTCTATTACCTTACCCTGGCCCTCCCTCCTCAGCCAGTACATTGCAGCCCGAAACCTAATGGTTACGTCGATAGGGAAGGTTCCAAGCACCACGCAGAGTGCTTACACTGCCGCGGTGTTGAAAGCTCCTGACAGCATTACCAGGGCAATTCTCTGCCCCCGCCGCACGATGTTCCCATTCGACACCATACGTACTGGGTGGGCCCATGCACAGACTACAAAACAGGCCACATACTCGAAGAGCGAGCAATGGTAAGTTCTCAATGTGTGTAATGGTACCCTAAAGTGTGATAAGTTGAGGCTGGCCAGCTTGTGCATGTTCTTGGCAGCACTGTCAGTCAATATACACCACTGGTCATTAAGATTCCAACACCAGGAAGTATACCAAACAACGAATCGTGAGACGGTAAATCATCGAGCAGAACAGAAGTGATATCTGGCGTTACGCAAGGTAGTGTCATAGGCCCTCTGCTGTTCCTGACTTACATAAATGATCTAGGTGATAATCTGAGCAGCCCCCTTAGATTGTTTGCAGATGACGCTGTAATTTACCGTCTAGTAAAATCATCAGACGATCAATTTCAATTACAAAATGATCTAGAGAGAATTTCTGTATGGTGCGAAAAGTGGAAATTGGCACTAAACAAAGAAAAGTGTGAGGTCATCCATATGGGTACTAAAAGAAATCTGATAAATTTTGGGTATACGACAAATCGCACAAGTCAAAGGGCTGTCAGTTCGACTAAATACCTAGGTATTACAATTACGAGCAACTTAAATTGGAAATACCACACAGATAATATTGTGGGAAAGGCGAAACAAAGACTGCGCTCTGTTGGCAGAAGATGCGACAAACCAACTTAAGAGACAGCCTACATTACACTAGTCCGTCTTCTGCTGGAATATTGCTGCGCGGTGTGGGATCCTTACCAGGTACGATTGACGGAGGACATCGAAAAATTGCAAAGAAGGTGGTGGTAGTGAGTGTTTAACGTCCCGTCGACAACGAGGTCATTAGAGACGGAGCGCAAGCTCGGGTTAGGGAAGGATTGGGAAGGAAATCGGCCGTGCCCTTTCAAAGGAACCATCCCGGCATTTGCCTGAAACGATTTAGGGAAATCACGGAAAACCTAAATCAGGATGGCCGGAGACGGGATTGAACCGTCGTCCTCCCGAATGCGAGTCCAGTGTGCTAACCACTGCAAAGAAGGGCTGCTCGTTCGTGTTATCGCACAATAGGGGTGAGAGTGTCACTGATACGATACGCCAGTTGGGGTGGCAGTCACTGAAACAAAGGCGGTCATCATTGCGACAAGATCTATTTACGAAATTTCAATCACCAACTTTCTCTTCCGAATGCGAAAATATTTTGTTGACACCCACCTACGCAGGGAGAAATGATCATCGTAATAAAATAAGAGAAATCAGAGCTCGAACGGAAAGATGTAGGTGTTCCTTTTTCCCACGCGCCATTCGAGAGTGGAATGGTAGAGAAGTAGTGGCTCTGAGCACTATGGGACTTAACATCTATGGTCATCAGTCCCCTAGAACTTAGAACTAGTTAAATCTAACTAACCTAAGGACAGCACACAATACCCAGTCATCACGAGGCAGAGAAAATCCCTGACCCCGCCGGGAATCGAACCCGGGAACCCGGGCGTGGGAAGCGAGAACGCTACCGCACGACCACGAGCTGCGGACAGAGAAGTAGTATGAAAATGGTTCGATGAACCCTCTGCCAGGCACTAAAGTATGAATTGCAGAGTAACCATGTATATGTAGATGTAGATTGTGCTCATGCGAGTATAGCACGAGTACAGAATAGTGTTAACGGTCCGTGATACAATTTCTAGGTTATTGAGATTCTACATCGTGTGAAATTTAGTACAGAAAACTACCAACTCTGTCAGTGAAAACAGCTCTAACCCAACCAGTGCATCGAGTAACACTGAGCTCGGAAGACTGATATGGATACGACTTCCCATGCTGCTTCATCTCTATGTGAGAGCTGATCAGTCGAATTGGCTTCCGAGGGATGGTGTGCCAGTCTATGGGTGAGACATTTGTGGAGGACCTCATGACCAGGGAAACAGTAGAGCAGTCTCTCTGTGTGCGTAAGTTACGACAGCACGGACAACATGCGGTCTTGTGCTATCTTGATGAAAGACAGCGTGTGAGATTCTCATGTTTTCTGCTTTTTGTAAATAATTCACCTTTACTGTATTGTGAAAAAGCTGAATGAGCCCATGAGTAGTGAATAATATCCTTGACTTTGTGTTTAGTTTTATCTGTGGTTGACTTACTAGTTAGTCAGTAACGCAACCCTGGGGCATTCTTATTTGAGGATTTGTAACCAAGAGTTGAGTTTTTCAGAGAAAGAAATCCTTTTTTCTTTTTGGTGAACCTAAAAGAAGCTATCTCGAATACTTCAGTATGGAGATGAAAATTCATTAATAATGCTTTCTTGTTCTTTATATTCAGGGAGAAGATTTCGGAGCAATTTTAAACGTAATGCAGGCATGTGCAAGAATGAAATGTTTGTTTGTCGAACTACTGATTGAAGGAAATCTTTGTCCCTCACGTAACTAGTAACTTTCATGGTTAGTATTAATTTTATCTCTTCGTTTTTTATTATGTCTCAAATAACTCAGCTGTTTGAAATGTTTGTAGTCTTTATCACGAGAGATAATTCTGCATATGGAGCTCTTTAAGGTGCTTATCAATTCGTTAATTGCATCTTCTCTTGGTTTTTCTGTTTGAAGCCTATATTTATTGGAATTAAACCCACTCAGGTGGCTGTGAACCATGAGTAGGTCGCAGAAATATTTTTCAGCACATCGCTTTAGACATTTAGGTGTTGTGGGGACCTTTTTTTCTTCGTGACGACGTGGCCTGCTGTTTTGCACATGCCAGCACTCTTCCTTTCATTAGCATATCATAAAAGGGGATTTTAAACATGGAACGATGTCTACTGCAGCCTCGGTAAAAACCAACGGATATGTATGAGGTGTAATCATAAACTCTTAACTATCACTCCAAAAAAATTGATTTTTTATTTGTTTGCAGGTTTCTTTCTATGGTCTTGGCACGTTCCGAAATCCCCTCTCGACTGTTCCGTGGATCCAAAAGAAAGCGCTGCAACCCACTGAAAAAGTGAAGTATCGTGCGGTAATTCGTTTTCCGGGTGTGAAGAAACCAAAGCTGTCAGAATGGATGACGTGAGTTAGCAGAAGTGCACTGCAACAATACACAATTCTATGAACAGACAGTTCCAGTGCAATCACGTGAATGTGGATGACGAAGTGGCAGACCATCTCTCTGTAAAGATCTCGTAATCACAACAGAAGTCGGGCCCAGGTGCTCGAAAGTCGCCCTATTACAACAGAGGAGACAGAGCAAAAAGTCATGCATATATCTTTAGAATGTTGCAAGACACTTTAAAGACGACAAAGGTTACCATCCCTGTTCATTCTGGAAAGGGCACAGCACGATACGTCATGAAAAGCTAATGGCTGCCGCAGGACGCAGCGTGTGAACATTACAGAAGGGCAGTGCCCAGTTAGAGTCACCGAGGTGGCGAGAAGCCATTGGCGTCATGTCACGTCACGTGCAGGCGGAGGCGAAGGGGAAAGCCGAACAGAACTCTGAGAGAGGACGCTCCGAGCAGAAGAAATAAGGAAGTCAGTGAAGCAGTGAAGTCAGAGAGACAGAGACAAGCAGGAGAGTAGCCAGGCATGGCTGGGCATGAAGTAGCTGGCGTAGTCTCAGTGCGGTTAATGAAATAATAGACGAACAGCTGCGGAACTCTGTGAGTCGTATAGCGAGTGAGGATTCAGTTGATATTGACACTCTCATTTCAAAGCAAAGGAACAGTGATAGTCAGTCACCGACTTTGTACTAAGACTTGGTCTCTTCATGGGCAGGAACCCTTCAAGACAAGTAGAGCATAAGTTGAAACTGTTTTCTGAATAAATTTAGAAGTTGCGAAACACGTCTAGCTGAGGCTATTTCAAGTCATTTTCCAATCCTTACCTTCTCAGTAAGGGATTTAATATTATGCCCAGGTCAAGACCCTCTCTTACGTAGGCCAACCAGCCTAATTCCATTCTCACCAAACCAGTCGACCAATATAAGGCCATACTCACGCTTGGAACGTAACAACATTCTGCTCAATTCGGCTATCAAATTTTGCCTCAGCTCCCACCCCCTTTATTAAATTGACAGAAATTCTCGGGAAGCTGAAATGGGAATCTCTGGAAGAATCTCCGTAGGATACCACTTTTCGGTAAATTTGGAGAAACCTAATTTTCGCATAGGGAGCATGAGAATAAGGTAGAAGAGATTAGGACGCGCGCAGAGGCAAACACTCATTGTGCGAAATGAATAGGACAGGGTATCAGTTACAAAGGATGTCATATTGTCCGAGGGATCCCGCAGTTGTAGGAGTACTTTAAAAAACATGTATTACTACAGTCTCTGTCGCACAAATTCACACTTGAGTACTAATTTCGATCATGAGCAATTATATTCTTGAGATATAAAAATAAAATTAATAGAATAGTGTATCAAAAATTATAATTTCTCACTATTTTCTTTAATTTTATTTTTACGTGTAGAGATATCATTGCTTGTGATCTAAACTAGTAATCAAGTGTAAATTTGTGCAGCTTAGCTGTAATAAGAAATCTTTTTAAATATCAGTAATGATGTACCCTCTATACAGTTGGCTGCGAAGTGTCTTCCGGAGTAAACAGGGTGTTACAAAAAGGCACGGACAAACTTTCAGGAAACATTCCTCACACACAAATAAAGAAAAGATGTTATGTGGACATGTGTCCGGAAACGCTTAATTTCCATGTCAGAGCTCATTTTAGTTTCGTTCTTCCACCTACGCTCAATGGAGCACGTTATCATGATTTCATGCGGGATACTCTACCTGTGCTGCTAGAACATGTGCCTTTACAAGTACGGCACATGTGGTTCATGCACGATGGAGCTCCTGCACATTTCAGTCGAAGTGTTCGTACGCTTCTCAACAACAGATTCGGTGACCGATGGATTGGTAGAGGCGGACCAATTCCGTGGCCTCCACGCTCTCCTGACCTCAACCCTCTTGACTTTCATTTATGGGAGCATTTGAAAGCTCTTGTCTACGCAACCCCGGTACCAAATGTAGAGACTCTTCGTGCTCGTATTGTGGACGGCTGTGATACAATACGCCATTCTCCAGGGCTGCATCAGCGCATCAGGGATTCCATGCGACGGAGGGTTGATGCATGTATCCTCGCAAACGGAGGACATTTTGAATATTTCCTGTAACAAAGTGTTTGAAGTCACGCTGGTACGTTCTGTTGCTGTGTGTCTCCATTCCATGATTAATGTGATTTGAAGAGAAGTAATAAAATGAGCTCTAACATGGAAAGTAACCGTTTCCGGACACATGTCCACATGACATATTTTCTTTCTTTGTGTGTGAGGAATGTTTCCTTAAGTTTGGCCGTCCCTTTTTGTAACACCCTGTATATGTAAATGTAAACATGGAGCCCAGTAGCTTCTTTCTCATGTCTCTGATGAGGAAATGTTGGGTGACAGGTATTTCCAGAAAGACGAGGAAGTGATTTTCGAAGCAGAAGTTACCAGAGCGGCCAAAACGCAGCACTCTACAACCACGATCTGCCCGCAAGTCATCCATCTTAGGAGGAAAATGTGTCGTATTGAAACGTGAATATGCACAAAGGCACTATCAGTATGACCGAGTTCAATGGTCACAGATTCAGTGTTCGAGGTGATAAATAAAATTTTATGAGTATCCTTCGTACCGTTAAGTAATGGTAAATTTCCAGTATCTCGTTGCTAGGATTACCGTGTAAGTAGGCTGTTTAGGTTTTTATGTTGGTAACGCCACGTAGCGCTCTGTATGAAAATCACTGACTGTGCTGTGTGAAGTCTGTGGCTGGTTTGCATTGTTGGTATATTTGCTACTATAGTGCTGGGCAGTTGGATGTGAACAGTGCGTAGCGTTGCGCAGTGGGAGGTGAGCCGCCAGCAGTGGTGGATGTGGGGGGAGAGATGGCAGAATTTTGAGAGCGGACGATCTGGACGCGTGTCCATCAGAAAGAGTAAATTTGTAATATTGGATATCATGAACTGATATATATATATGATGACTTTTAAACGCTATTAAGGTAAATACATTGTTTGTTCTCTATCAAAATCTTTCATTTGCTAACTATGCCTATCCGTAGTATGCCTTCTGTAGTTAGAATCGTTTATTCAGCTGGCGGTATTGGCGCACGCTGTATTGCAGTAGTTTGAGTAACGAAGATTTTTTTGAGGTAAGTGATTCATACGAAAAATCCCCTTTGAAAAATTTATGAATTACCGTGCTGATAAACCTCTTATATTACTTTATTTTGAAACATCTGAGCAAAACTGAACATTTCTCTCTTTACTTACTCTGATCATCACTAAACTGACACACGATATTTTTTTTTTAGCGCAACGCAATCTGACTTCCAATAATCCCTACAAAAAGATGGCCCTGACTAACATTAACCTATACCTTTCATGAATCACTTAACTCACAAAAATCTTCGTTACTCGAACTACTGCAATACAGCGTGCGCCAATACTGCCAGCTGAATAAAAGATTCTAACTACTGAAGGCAATAACTACGGATAGGTATACTTAGCAAATGAAAGACTTTAATAGAGAACAAACAATGTATTTACCTTAATAATGTTCAAAAGTCATCATATATATATATATATATATCAGTTGATGATATCCAATATTACAAATTTACTCTTTCTGATGGACACGCGTCCAGATCGTCCGCTCTCAAAATTCTGCCATCTCTCTCCCCACATCCACCACTGCTGGCGGCTCACCTCCAACTGCGCAACGCTACGCACTGTCCACATCCAACTGCCCAACACTACGATAGCAAATATTCCAACAATGCAAACCAGCCACAGACTTCGTACAGCACAGTCAGTGATTTTTATACAGAGCGCTACGTAGCGTGCAGGCCGGAATGGCCGAGCGGTTCTAGGCGCTACAGTCTGTAACCGCGCGACCGCTACGGTCGCAGGTTCGAATCCTGCCTCGGGCACGGGTGTGTGTGATGTCCTTAGGTTAGTTAGGTTTAAGTAGTTCTAAGTTCTAGGGGACTGATGACCTCAGAATTTAAGTCCCATAGTGCTCAGAGCCATTTGAGCCATTTGAACTACTTGGCGTTTCTAACATAAAAACGTAAACAGCCTACTTACCACCGCACAAATGTCCTGCTGTGTGAGGAAAATAATAGTCGCCACATGGGTCTTGGAAGGATAGGGTCCGCCGACACACACACACACACACACACAGAAACAAGTAACTACCGACCCATGCCAGATAGCGTGCCAAATGTCCAAGCAGAAGCATTGTGACTAAGCAGGCTGTCTCTGAGCACTATGGGTCTTAACATCTATGGTCATCAGTGCCCTAGAACTTAGAACTACTTAAACCTAACTAACCCAAGGACAGCACACAACACCCAGTCATCACGAGGCAGAGAAAATCCCTGACCTCGCCGGGAATCGAACCAGGGAACCCGGGCGTGGGAAGCGGGAGCGCTACCGCACGACCACGAGCTGCGGACAACTAAGCAGGCAGACACTGACTCTCTGCTTGGTTTCTCAGTAACGCCTTGGCCTTTCCACTATACTACGAGCGGCCTGCGCCGACCAGCCACACGACGCGAGCTCGTCGCAGCACGCGCCCACCGCCCACGCGCTCCAGATGGTGGCGGGCGCGCACTGGCGCTCCCCTCCCCTGCCGGGCGCCGTGATTGCGGCGGTGCAGCGGCTTATATTAAGAAGCCACCTCAAAAACCAACAAGCGGCACAGCGCAGCGTGGGGGAGTATGCCGCCTCGGGCCCCGCGTGACTCACGGCCGGGGAGCCGCCACAACCTCCTCCGCTACCCCGCCGCTCTCGTAACTGCTACTCTTCTGCATTTAGCCAAGTGTAGTACCAGCCAATACACTCGTTTCCATAAATCAGGGGGAGGTGCGGGTGGGGATGGGGAGCGGGCACCGAAATAACACAGTACAACGTTCTGCAAACCACGACAAAGTTGAGTATATCTTACTAGTCTCTGTATCTCAGTTGAATGAGGCACAATATTTCACTGACAGCTGTTAATGTGTATCGTAATACGAGGGCTGTTCGGAAACTACATTCCGATCGGTCTCGAATTAGAAACCAGTTAAAATCCTCTGAAGCTTTGCACTGATGTGTCGGGCAGTGTCTCCAGTATGCCTGTCGACAGAGTCAGTCGCTCTTTTCAGTTCTGAGTGCACAGTGAGCACGTAAAGATGCCTAGGAAAAGGCGCTCCCGCCAAGAATGAGGGCCTGGTGAGAGATTTCACCAAATGGCATGCATCCCACATAACGCAACTGTCATGCGGTTCCTTCTTCATGACAATGCGGCCGCACTCTGCAGAGGGACTGAAGAGGAACCTACAACATTTTCGACGTGAAGTCTTTGACTACCCTAAGATTCATCTCGACTCACACGAATCGCTGGCTTTGAAGCCAACATTTTGGCACAGTCAGTGAGCTGTAGATCAACGTAGAGTATTGACTGAAAGCAAAGGCGGCTGCATTCTGTGGCAAGAGTATTCTAAACCTACAATAACGTTACGACAAATGTTGACATTCCAGCATGGACCTATCAGCAGCATTTGCAAGCTAATTACTCTGTAATTCGCAAGTTCCTTACGATCTTCTTTCGTGCAAACTAATATCACATTACAAGGTAAATATAAGAACCGAGTAGTACTTTTCTAGTAGCTTCGCGCGACATTACAAATACGATAATCAAGTATTGTCATAAATTGTCGCCGGCCGCGATGGCCGTGCGGTTCTAGGCGCTGCAGTCCGGAACCGCGGGACTGCTACGGTCGCAGGTTCGAATCCTGCCTCGGGCATGGATGTGTGTGATGTCCTTAGGTTAGTTAGGTTTAAGTAGTTCTAAGTTCTAGGGGACTGATGACCTAAGATGTTAAGTCCCATAGTGCTCAGAGCCATTTGAACCATTTCAACCATAAATTGTCTCCATAACAGAGAAAATGGATATGCAGCTATCAAGTAGTTCAACAGAAAAAAATCTAAATCGTTTTGAGACGATAATGCTATTATCTTTGTTTGTTTAGGTCACCCTCTCCCTATACAGGGTGGTCCATTGATAGTGACCGGGCCAAATATCTCACGAAATAAGCATGAGACGATAAAACTACAAAGAACGAAACTCGTCTAGCTTGAAGGGGGAAATCATATGGCGCTGTGTTTGGCCAATAGTGTAATATGCACTATTGGGCAACGGAAATTCCACGATGGCTGCGACAAGTGGAACATCAGCGACCTTGGCGGGTTAATGTATGATGCGACATTATGGGAGGAAGGATAATTGGCCCCCATTTTATCGATGGCAGTCTAAATGGTGCAATGCATGCTGATTTCCTAGGCAATGTTCTACCGATGTTACTACAACATGTTTCACTGCATGACAGAATGGCGATGTACTTCCGACATGATGGACGTCCGGCACATAGCTCGCGTGCGGTTCAAGCCGTATTGAATAGCATATTTCATGACAGGTGGATTGGTCGTCGAAGCACCATACCATGGCAAACACGTTCACCGGATCTGACGTCCCCGGATTACTTTCTGTGGGGAAAGTTGAAGGATATTTGCTATCGTGATCCACCGACAATGCCTGACAACATGCGTCAGTGCATTGTCAACGCATGTGCGAATATTACGGAAGATGAACTACTCGCTGTTGAGAGAAATGTAGTTACACGTATTGCCAAATGCATTGGGGTTGACGGACATCATTTTGAGCATTTATTGCATTATTGTGGTATTTACAGGTAATCATGCTGTAACAGCATGCGTTCTCAGAAATGATAAGTTCACAAAGGTACATGTATCACATTGGAACAACCGAAATAAAATATTCAAACGTACCTACGTTCTGTATTTTAATTTAAAAAACCTTCCTGTTACCAACTGTTTGTCTAAAATTGTGAGCTATATGTTTGTGACTATTTCAGCGCCATCTATCACAAAGCGAAAAATGTAGTCCAACTAAAACATTCATATTTATTTACTTACTACACGAATATGTAATAAAAATGGGGGTTCCTATTTTTTAAAAAATGCCGTTTATATCCATTTGACCTATGGCAGCGCCATCTAGCGGGCCAACCATAGCGCCATCTGGTTTCCCCCTTCAAGCTAGACAAGTTTCGTTCTGTGTAGTTTTTACGCTTGACGCTTATTTCGTGAGATATTTGGCCGAGTCACGATCAATGGACCACCCTGTATATTCAGTTTCGCAGACAGCAAACGCAGCTCATAGTGTGGACTTGGAGGAGTGGGTTCGGAAGGGGAATTAAGAAATCTTTTTCTCTTGTCGTTTATCAGATTTTATTGATTTCGTGCTCTTTTTCTCCTCTTATTATCTTCTTCTATTTCTTTTACATTTACACATCAGATACAAATAAGGTCCCTAATGAGTTTTGTGTTCTTATCTGTTCATTCAATTTCTGAAGACCTCTTGGCGCACTTAATTACTAGCGCTTCCAATCCTTTATCCTGCTTCCGTTGCCTCCATTGAATCTGCTATCTTCTTCAATCTTATTTCCTAGTGGCGACACTTCTTCTCTAGTGTCTCCAGCAAATCTGAGGTTCCACAAGAATTCACTCTTTTCTATTGCGTCTTTTTCATGTTACATTTATCATTCTTTAATCTGTTTCGTGCGAAATAAGCTGTCCACAAATTAAATACTGATTTAGCAAGCCATCCTTATTTTCTCTCAAGTGGGCTATATTGTTTACAAACCCTAGTATTAGTATGTGCTAGTGCACTTTCATTTCTATTCTGAAACTTATTTTCACATGCATCTGTATTTGTTCCTATTTAGTTAAAAAATAGTAGGAGAGGTGGTAGCACTCCGCTCAGGACCCGACATTGTTTTTTGCAGCTATTATAGTGTTATTTTTTATTTCTTTTATTTTTATTTATTTATTTATTTATTGAAAGATACCCCTGTGTGTCTTTAATTTTATTTGAGCATCCATACCCTTTTGTTGTCGTCAGGACTCCCTTAGGCGCGTTTTATTCACCCACTTGTAAGCCAATCGCATGAGTTATATATGAAACAACGTCATGGACTCAGCAAAGTATATATGAGAAGAAATCTATTTCAGGGTCGTCACGGTTAACTACGATAGGAATTTACTGATTAATCGATCGACATGCGGAAGATAGGGAAAATAACGTCGTGAGCAGTGCAATATCCTCAGCTGTTTCATTAATTTAATTCATGAATGTTCGACTGCTGCCCTGGCCAGCACATTTTCCAGACGTCTCACCAATTGAAAACGTCTGGTCAATGGTGGCCGAGCAACTGGCTCGTCACAGTACGCCAGTCACTACTCTTGATGAACTGTGGTATCGTGTTGAAGCTGCATGGGTAGCTGTACCTGTACAAGCCATCCAAGCTCTGTTTGACTCAATGCCCAGACGTATCAAGGCCGTTATTAGAGCCAGAGATGGTTGTTCTGGGTACTGATTTCTCAGGATCTATGCACCCAAATTGCGTGAAAATGTAATCACATGTCAGTTCTAGTATAATATATTTGTACTGTAAGTAAGCTGTTTAGGTTTTTATATTGGTAACGCCACGTAGCGCTCTGTATGAAAATCACTGGCTGTGCTGTGTGCAGTCTGTGGCTGGTTGGCATTGTTGAAATATTCGCTATTGCAGTGTTGGGCAGTTGGATGTGGACAGCGCGTAGCATTGCGCAGTTGGAGGTGAGCCGCCAGCAGTGGTGGATGCGGGGAGAGAGATGGCAGAATTTTGAGAGCGGACGGTCTGGACGTGTGTCCATCAGAAAGAGTAAATTTGTAATATTGGATATCATCAACTGATATATATATATATATATATATATATATATATATATATATATATATATTACTTTTGAACACTATTAAGGTAAATACATTGTTTGTTCTCTATCAAACTCTTTCATTTGCTAACTATGCCTATCAGTAGTTAGTGCCTTCAGTAGTTAGAATCTTTTGTTTAGCTGGCAGTAGTGGCGCTCGCTGTATTGCAGTAGTTCGAGTAACTAAGATTTTTGTGAGGTAAGTGATTTGTGAAAGGTATAGGTTAGTGGTAGTCAGGGCCGAAAGTCAGATTGCGTTGTGCTAAAAATATTGTGTGCCAGTTTAGTGTTGATCAGAATAAGTAAAGAGAGAAATGTCTGAGTACGTTCAGTTCTGCTCAGCTGTTTGAAAATCAAATAACGTAAGAGGCTTATCAGCACAATCATTCTTAAATTTTTCTAAGGGGATGTTTCAGTATGATGAATACCCGTTTATTATCTGCATTTCTTCTTGGTGTAGCAATTGTAATGGCCAGTAGTGTACATTCATGTGCGATTACTGACTCGACGAGGGGATTGAGATCTATTGTTGTGGCCGAGCGGTTCTAGGCGGTTCGAATGCTGCCTCGGGCATGGATGTGTGTGATGTCCTTAGGTTAGTTAGGTTTAAGTAGTTCTAAGTCTAGGGAACTGATGACCCCAGATGTTAAGTCCCATAGTGGTCAGAGTCATTTTTTTTAATTTGAGATCTATCGTTTTAGCGTAGCCACCTGGATGATAGTCTTGGATTGAAAGGCTCGTGGTTGGCTGATGGCCATAAATCTGCGAATTACCTGTCTGTCAAAGAAAGTGAAGCATCCAGAATGCGTGGTGTACTTAGTATACGTACACACTATCGGGGTTCCACATCTGGTTAGATCAGTAATTCTCCGTGAGAGATAGAACAGCCATCAGTTACTGTTGTTCGTGTTTAGTGTTGTTACCAGTCCTGGTAATATACGGAATATAAAGGGGCGTGCAGACCATTCTGCTTAGGGACAATTAACCGCCTATAGATAACACCAACACACAAACCTGAGAAATAGTTGTGAAAACCTGCAGCACAGCAAAATTAACTGGCTCTGCGAAGTGTAAGGTAGCCGTCAATCGATAACGCAGGGAAGCCATGTTGCACACTAAACGCAAAGCCAACCAAAACTCTCACACAGTGATTGATTTACGACCAATCGACCACTTACGTGAAAATCTTGGCACGTTACAGGTACAGACGCTGCAGCTGGCTCAGAAAACTTCGCAGATAGGGCATCTGCCCAGCAGTACTCTTCTTTGAAATGACTGACTCTTTATGACGACCTAAGCTATGACAACGGTACCGAGCTTTGCACAATACCCGAAACTAACCTACTCTACCATGCCCGCCCGGCTAGCCGCGCGGTCTAACGCGCTGCTTCCCCAGCGGGAAATCGTGCCGGTTCTCGGCGAATTAGAGTCGAGGTCCGGTATGTCAGCCAGCCTGTGATTGGTTTTTAAGGCTGTTTTCCACCTGCCTCGGCGAATGCGGGCTGGTTCCCCTTATTCCGCCTCGGTTACACTATGTCGGCGATTTCTGCGCCAACACTGTCTCCACGTACGCGTACACCATAATTACTCTACCACGCAAACATTTGGGGTTGCACTCGTCTGGTATGAGACGTTCCCGGAAGGGGGATGGGTGAGGGGGTCCACTGGGGGCCAAACCGCATAATTAACCTGTGTTCAGTGCGGGCGTCTGTGGGTTGTGTGGACTGCTGTGGCCTGTTGTGGGTTGTGAACCACTGAGGAATCCGGCGGGACGAAGCCTCTCCCTCGTTTCTAGGTCCACGGTTCAATGGACAATACACACACACTATCATTGCATGATCTGTCGCATAGGGCAAGCAAACCGCTTCTGGCCCTACTACCCGACCAGATAACCGCAGAGATTTTTTCCCCTTGGCGCTTTTTTCTACTCTGCCCTTGAGACCGCTAGCCTTCGTTCACTTTTCATCCACTATCTCCTCGATGCGATGGTGTTAGTGGAAAATCCTACCCAGGCGCATGGCCCCACATCACATGAAGTCCTCGATTAGTAACTAACAAATACGGTGGTGACAGTAGATCTTTTGAGATGGTCACCACGTCGGTGTGGGCGTGGAGGGGTTCACCCTTTTTTATCAGATGTTTAGCGATCATGGTAAGGGACGCGTAGATGCCATGTGAGACAGAATCTGACAGTCAGAATAGGGCGTCATTGCAGGTCTGCATTTCACCGGCTGATCGAATTGTGCAACGTTTAGATTTATGGGGCATTCGGATGTAACAGTGGTGCGACGTTCAACTTGGCTCAAATGGCTCTGAGCACTATGCGACAACTTCTGAGGTCATCAGCCGCCTTGAACTTAGAATTAATTAAACCTAACTAACCTAAGGACATCACACACATCCATGCCCGAGGCAGGATTCGAACCTGCGACCGTAGCGGTCGCTCGGCTCCAGACTGTAGCGCCTAGAACCGCACGGCCACTCCGGCGGGCGACGTTCAACTGAATAGCAGCGTGAGGGCAGGCATACCTGTCGTCAAAGTTGCGGTTCATACATTCTACCACAAGAAGGGAGGACTCCCATATTGTGCACGAAGCACATCGTAGACTTCCACATCCGCGCCTGCCATCGAGAATAAGGACAGGACTTCCTGTAACATTCTGTGTCATCTCGTACCACTGGCCGGGACTAGGCAGCAGTCGGACTAGGGCTATGCTGCCCTTAACACAATAACACATACATCTGCATATGGGATAATGTTGTGATTGGGAGCCATGGACTGCTGATGGCGCCGCACTATGTGTTCAGCGATAAGTTTCGGTTTTTTACAGTCCCTGAGTGTGAGTATGACGGCCACCTGGGGAGAGGTCTCATTTTTCCAATATATTGGAGGGGCACCGCGTTGTTACGCCTGCCATCATGGTGCAGCGTATTATTTCAGGTCACGGCAGGTATTGACTGACAGCAGAAAGGTGCGTCGCGGGCGTTCTGCGTCCTTAAGTGTCACGTCTCATGCGCCAGCATCGTGATGCTATTTTTCAAAAGGATAATGCTCGTCCACACACGGAATGTCTCTTCATGAACTGTCTACTGTATGTTGCGGCACTGCCTCGGCCAAAGGGTCCATCACCAGTGGAAGGTGTGTGGGACCACCTTGGACGTCAACTCCAAATCCAGTATTCCGGCTATCAAGGATCAGTTTCATTAGTTTTAGGCCAGCTTGCCCCAGGAGAGGATGCAACGGCGTTACGACACCCTCCCCAAGTTGTCTGTAAAGTTGACCCGATTTTCTAATGGGTGAACAACATCATGTACCCTCTCAACCCGTGACGTTTCATTTCGTTTCCGTCTCCTCATGGTGCTTCACTTTGTGTGGCAGTTAGTGTACTTTGGGCCAATTTTGCGAAGGTTCCTTCCCACATTACTACACAGTTCTAGATAGTGATTTGTCTCTAACGATTCTCTGCAGACACTACACTAAAAACTAACTTTCACCCCTGCCTTCTTCCCATAAGATGCTCCGCATCTGTGGTTCAAGTTGCACAAGGGACGCTTCGTGTAGGCTGAGACGCGCATTAGCGCTCCCTCTAGAAAAAGGATCCCGCGGTGTACGCACGCGCGGCCCTCGAGCTCTGCAGGTGGGGTGGGGTGGGCGGCGTCGGCGGCTGCGCTGCTCGAGTGCCGGGGTCCGCGCGTCGAGAGCCGAGCTGCCGCCCATTGTCGGCGGGAGGGCCGTGTTGTTAAACAACGGCCGCTGATCACCGGACGAGTGCCCTAAGCCGGGACTCGAGAGACGCGCCAGCACCGCCCAGCTGGTCGTTATCTCAGCCCAGTGCCGCCAAAGTGCTCCAATTCACAGCAATCTCTATGGTAGTAGCTGTGTCATACGAATCCCAGTAACATCAACGCCATCCATTCCATTTTCTTTTTCCTTTCCTCTTAGTACTTCCTTCCGTTTCTGCTTTCCTTTCCTAGCCATGTTTCCTTCCGTTTCTCCTTTTCTTTCCTATCCATGTTCCTCCCAATTTTTCTTTTCCTGTCTATGTTTCCTTCCCTTTCTCTTCTTTTAATCTTAGTCTATCTTTCCCTTTGCTTTCCTCTTCGGGTTCCCTTCCGTTTCCTCTTTTATTTCAGATCCATGTTTCCCTCTCTTTTCCCTTTCCTTTTCTCTCTCTGTTTCCTTCCGCTTTCTCTCTTCTTTACTCCATGTGTTTCTTTTACTTTCTCCTTTCTATTCGTTCCCTCTCTGTGTTTCTTCCCATTTTTACTTTCCTTTCCTCTCCTCTCCGTGTTTTTCTTTCCCTTTCTACTTTTCTTTCCTTTTTCATATCCTTTCCTTTTTGTAACCTTCTCTGCCCTTTCTTTCTATCCTTGTCGTGTTTCCTTTCCTATCAGTCTTTCCTTTCCCCATATTTTTCCATTCTTTCAATTTTTTCCCTTTCCCGTTTTGCTTTCCTTTTATTTGTTTGTCTTTCCTTTCCATTCTTTCCTTTTCATTTCATTTCATTTCTCCTTTTCCTTTTCTCTTTTGCTACTTTTTCGTCTTCCTTTCCTTTTCTTCCCTCTCTCTCAATTCCTTTTGGTTACGAAATTCTCAGTTATACCTAATATCCACAGAATCCCTTAGCACTGCTTACATTCCAGAAATCCAAAAACTGTTACATTAAGGCTAGTGTTGTATACATACCGATTGTCTCTCTTAAGAGTCATCAGGCACATTTTTCCACGCGTTTCGGTAGATATTTGCAATGTTGCTTTTATATTCTGTACAGGAGTCAGCCCAAACAATTACTGCTCGTCATATCTTTCACGAGAGGCCGAGTGTCAACAGAAAGCGTCCATTTGTTTCCTGTTACAAACAAAATTATTTTTAATCGGAATTTTACTTGCCCATTCGGTAGAGCACTTCCAGAGTCTTCTAGTCTGACATTCGTTTTACTCATATATATTCAAAAAATGGTTCAAGTGGCATCGAGCGCTACGGGACTTAACATCTGAGGTCATCAGTCCCCTATAACTTAGAACTACTTAAACCTAACTAACCCAAGGACATCACACACATCCATGCCCGAGGCAGGATTCGAACCTCCGACCGCAGCGGTCGCGCGTTTCCAGACTGAAGCGCCTAGATCCGCTCGGCCACAGCAGCCGGCTGATATATATTCACAGGGACAGTAAAACACGAAGAAAAGACAGCAAACCAGCAGTGACTCAGTACTCCTGCAAGCTTAGCGATGGCACTCAGTGCGGAACAGGGCGATGCTGTCACTGCAGGAGTACTAGTTATTCTTCGTGTTTTACTGTGCCTCTTGATACGAATCGATAAAACAAATATCGCACTCAGCTGGTTGGGGACCACTCTATCTATTCGACACGTAAATACAGTTTTAACCATCACTTTTTTTGTAACGGAAAACAAACCAATGCTTTCCGTCAACTCTGGGCGTCACATGAAAGATATGATGCTAAAATGAAATTGAAAATATCTGATGAAACACCAGAGAAAATGTGCCAGACGACTCCCGTATACATACATATGAGAAAGCTACTTAAAAAATAATGAAACGATGTCAATATCACTTTCTTAAAAGTGGTAGTACTGTAATTTTTTCAGAAATTTATTATTTCTCTACATATTAGTATTTGTAATAGACTCCATCCTTCAGTTCGCAGTCATAAAACAGAGATAAGTAGATTCATATAAACATGCAGTCACAGAAACAGGTTGTGTTAATATTCGTATCAGCAATTGAAATAATTATATAATGCACTGGCAGTTTTAATGCCGCATAAATTCATTTTTGGCTGTTCAACATTGGAATTAATTTACTGAATTAAAATTATTATTATAAATATTCGATTATCTTAAATTGCGGAACGTACATTTGAAGCAATCGGAGCTGCACCAACAAATTCCAGGCGTGCTGTACTAATAGGATATCAACAGGAAGGTGTCACCAAAGCACAGACGGTAAACCTGTTGTGTTTCGTGCAACAGTTTGTGTCTATAAAGGTGTAAGAAGTAATACCGACGAGAAAAGTAATAAAGTAATACACTGCGTCGATTCATCCCGAATTCTTCTGCTCATTGCATTGCTTTACAGCAACCTTAATTTCATTTCATATTCCTTGCTGCAAATAAGTATCACATTCAAGGTGGAAGTCTCTGCAAGGCACATTCAAGAATCCGTGTTACTTCTGAGTCCAAATTTACACCGCAGCACCTGATCGGTACCAGTCGCTCACTCCGTGTGTTGTCGGCACTGGAAGACGAACAATAGAACATTATCCTTCTCACATTCTCTACACCCGCAGTGGCCGCGCTACTTACGCGTCTGTCCTGGAGGTAAGCGGCCAACTTAACTTAATATCAGGGCCGAATAAACCAACTTCAATTAAAATCAAGAGTCACATCTTAAAATATTACTGTCTCTGTATTTTTTATGTTATTGAACAAAAAAGAAGAATTACATCCCCAAGAAGGTCTTGTTGTTGCTGTTGTTGTTGTTTTGTGGTCTTCAGTCCAGAGACTGGTTTGATGCAGCTTTCCATGCTACTCTATCCTGTGCAATCTTCTTCATCTCCCAGTACGTACTGCAACCTACATCCTTCTGAATCTGTTAGTGTATTCATCTCTTGGTCTCCATCTACTATTTTAACCTCCACGCTGCCTTCCAATACTAAATTGGTGATCCCTTGATGCCTCAGAATATGCCCTACCAACCGAGCTCTTCTCCTAGTCAAGTTCTGCCACAAATTTCTCTTCTCTCCAATTCTATACAATACCTCCTCATTAGTTACGTGATCTACCCATCTAATCTTCAGCATTCTTCTGTAGCACCACATTTCGAAAGCTTCTATTCTCTTCTTGTCCAATCCATTCATCGTCCATGTTTCACTTCCATACATGGCTACACTCCATACAAATACTTTCAGAAACGACTTCCTGACACTTAAATCAATATTCGATGTTAACAAATTTCTCTTCTTCAGAAACACTGTCTTTGCCATTGCCAGTCTACATTTTATATCCTCTCTACTTCGACCATCATCAGTTATTTTGCTCCCCAAATAGCAAAACTCCTTTACTACTTTAAGTGTCTCATGCCTTAATCTAATTCCCGTAGCATCACCCGATTTAATTCGACTACATTCCACTATCCTCGTTTTGCTTTTGTTGATGTTCATCTTATATCCTCCTTTCAAGACACTGTCCATTCCGTTCAACTGCTCTTCCAAGTCCTTTGCTGTCTCTGAAAGAATTACAATGTCATCGGCGAACCTCAAAGTTTTTATTTCTTCTCCCTGGATTCTAATACCTACTCCAAATTTTTCTTTTGTTTCCTTTACTGCTTGCTCAATATACAGATTGAATAACATCGGGGACAGGCTACAACCCTGTCTCACTTCCTTCCCAACCACTGCTTCCCTTTCATGCCCCTCGACTCTTATAACTGCCATCTGGTTTCTGTACAAATTGTAAATAGCCTTTCGCTCCCTGTATTTTACCCCTGCCACCTTTAGAATTTGAAAGAGAGTATTCCAGTCAACATTGTCAAAAGCTTTCTCTAAGTCTACAAATACTAGAAACGTAGGTTTGCCTTTCCTTAATCTGCCTTCTAAGATAAGTCGTAAGGTCAATATTGCCTCGTGTGTTCCAAAATTTCTGCGGAATCCAAACTGATCTTCCCCGAGGTCGGCTTCTACCAGTTTTTCCAGTCGTCTGTAAAGAATTCGTGTTAGTATTTTGCAGTCGTGGCTCATTAAACTGATAGTTCGGTAATTGTCACATCTGTCAACACCTGCTTTCTTTGGGATTGGAATTATTATACTCTTTTTGAAGTTTGAGGGTATTTCGCCTGTCTCATACATCTTGCTCACCAGATGGTAGAGTTTTGTTAGGCCTGGCTCTCCAAAGGCTGTCAGTTGTTCTAATGGAATGTTGTCTACTCCCGGGGCCATGTTTCGACTTACGTCTTTCAGTGCTCTGTCAAACTCTTCACGCAGTATCATATTGAAACGTCCCCTTATAAAAATTTATTAATTACTGTGCTGATAAACCTCTTACATTATTTGATCTTCAATCAGCTGAGCAGAACTGAACATACACAGACATTTCTCTGTTTACTTATTCTGATCAACACTAAACTGACACACTATATTTTCAGCGCAACGGAATCTGACTTTCAATAATCTCTACAAAAGAATGGCCCTGCCTAACAATAACCTATACCTTTCATGAATCACTTACCTCACAAAAATCTTCCTTACTCGAACTACGGCAATGCAGCGAGCGCCAATACTGCCAGCTAAATAAAAGATTCTTACTACTGATAGGAATAGTTAGCAAATGAAAGATTCCGATAGAAATAAACAATGTATTTACCTTAATAGTGTTCAAGAAATTCAAATGGCTCCGAGCACTATGGGACTCAACATCTATGGTCATCAGTCCCCTAGAACTTAGAACTACTTAAACTTAACTAACCTAAGGACATCACACAACACCAAGTGATCACGAGGCAGAGAAAATCCCTGACCCCGCCGGGAATCGAACCCGGGAACCCGGGCGCGTGAAGCGAGAACGCTTCCGCACGACCACGAGCTGCGGATAATAGTGTTCAAAAGACGTAATATGATATCCAGTCTTACAAATTTACTGTCTCTGATGGACACACGTCCAGATCATCCGCTCTCAAAACTCCGTCTTCTCTCTCCGCACATCCACCACTGCTGACGGCTCACCTCCAACTGCGCAATGCTACGCGCTGTTAACATCCAACTGCCCAACACTACAATAGCGACTATTCCAACAATGCCACCCAGCCACAGACTGCACACAGCACAGCCAGTGATTTTCATACAGAGCGCTACGTGGCGTTACCAACATAAAAACCTACTTACAATATCTCCTATTTCATTTTAATCTACATTCTCTTCCATTTCTATAATATTGTCCTCAAGAGCATCGCCTTTGTATAGACCCTTGAAAGGTCTCTGTTGGATTCCTTTCATGTTAATTTCTTAAATCTGTTGTCATTTACGGCATAAATTCCTCCTCTAAATTTACTGTAGTGTTTCTGACTATCTGGGAAGAGACTGAGCAGTGAAACGTGTTACTTTTACACATAAACAAGAACGATCTGTCACACTACTACACTTTAAAACACATTTTATATGTAATTCATGTCACACAGTCTCATACGGAACCTACATCCGCTTTCTTTTATATACTGTATATGATATGATACTGTCATCCCCCTTCCCTTCTGTGTGAGAGGATGAATGAGCAAATGTATTTCTAGTTACAGAACAGTAGGACCAACGTCGGAACAGGTAGCTACGCTTTTTAAAAGCAGAGAGGTTTCTATTCTTAGTATGGTCCTGTCCGTCCCTTGTCATATTGGTATAGGAAGCTGTCTCTCTGGTCACTTCCGTTTGTATCTGTTAGCACGCTCGGTAGGAGCCCAGGTCAGTCTGTCCGCGGCGAGCGTCTGAAGTGGTAAGATCTCCGGCTAAGCGCGTGTCTGCTAAGTCCGTAGGACAATGGATTTCTTAAGTTCAGCCTAACTGAAAATTTAATCACCTTTATTTCAGGTTTATATCTAAAGTATCTAATGTTATCTTAAATTGCAACGGAGTGTGATTCGAGTGTACAGTTCAGAATATCTTCCAGTAGCTGCTTTGTCACTACTTTGTGAGTAAAGTGGAACCACGTGTTGGTCAGTAACTCTAACTAAGATCATCAATCTTAAATGCGAATGTGTGTGAGATTATAACGTCTCGTCTTGACAATATTTTTCAATATAGCAACTTTTCTTTATGTTCAACCCACGTGGGGTGTCCTTTGTGAGACCAGTACCACGTGCTTATAGAATTGTTTGACCCATCAGGTTAATAGTAAGACGTTAGTAACCAGTTCGAGGTTATTCTTTTTTAAATTGCTTTTCGATCTAATGTATTTTAATCATCAAAATTATTGTGGAGTTACACTCTTTGTGTAAACCAAGTTGACCACGTGAAGCATGTGGTGTAATCATCAAAGTAGCCCTCAGCTATTCTTTTCGGGAAGATTTCACAGAAAGTTAGTATGAATTTACTGTACCAATGTGTGGTAATTACATGACGGACAGGATTGCGCTACGAACGTAACTTCTTTGAGTGAAAATTGAATTGGTTGGTTGTGGTTAATTTCCTCTTGCGTATGTTTCAACGTTCTTTGTGTGTTATTTTATGAATGCAGTGCTGTATGCAGTCTCCCAATCTTGGCTCCATATTTGATGTGTTTCGTAAGATTACAAACTCAGATTTTCACAATCCTAAATAAGGCACCAGTTTATTTATGAATCAAGTTTAATATGCTGAAATTTCAATGATCAATGTTAAAATAAATTTCCAAATATAAACTGATTTATTTCTTTTTATTTAAATTCTCTTATATACGCACAACGGACGGGGCGTACCTAGTGCTACTAGTACGCCCGTCCGGGATAACGCCAAAAATCGAAATTTTGAAAATCCAAATTCTGACAACGCCAAACTGTTCGAATATACTATAATAACATGGCTACCAAATATTATACTTATTGACCCATAATTACTAAAGTTATTGAAGAACAAAAATTTTGGAGACTAAGTCCCATAGGGAACTCAATGTATAAGAACTTTAACTTTCGTCGCTTAATCTCAACCGGTTGTCGTATGACTATTAAAAGATTATAATTAATGTTAGTCTGGTTGGGAATTTGGTAAGCTAGACTGGATACCTGGTGAAACAGTTGCGCAGTAATGCAAGGTTAACTTCCCCAGACAGCTCACAGCTTTTAAACCGCTTTTATTGTCTATCAGCACCGCTTTCAGATCAAATTAAAGCAACAACATTACACGCTCTATATACTCCTTACACCTTTCTGCTTTCCCTTCTTTGCTTAGTACTGGGCTTCCAAGGATGGTCTTAACGTTAGCTGAATTTTTTTGGATTCGGTTGATCGTTGCTAGGTGCGTGTCAAGCAGTGTACATATTGGGCTCTGCGATCTAACAGAACACAAATCTATAAAATATCGGTAGGATGTGCTCCGAATAGGTATGCATTACCTCTGGCAAATTTTGAATGGGAATAGGAGAAGGTAGAGAGCGTGCTTGGGATGAAAGCTGACGCCGGACACTAGAAAGGAGCCGCCGCCGCCATCGAGTGTCTGCGCAGTGCTGAAAGCCGGCACGTGCTGCCGGCATCAGCCTCAGTGCAAAACGCTGTCGGCGGGTCACAGTGATTCAGCGCCATGTTTTACCCTCTTACGGGCTGGCCGGGTCGTCACAAAAGAAAACACTCGGCAGCATTAAGGCGGTGGGCGTGCGCCCATTATACGGAGCCTCTGCCGGTGTCGGTAATTACTGTAACGAAATACAGGCGGCGCGGCGCAGGAACAAGCGCGCCTTTTTTAGGCGGGCGTGTGTTGTGTGGCGCGTGCCGCAGCCGGAAACAAAGCAGCGACGCGTGGCGAGTCGAGGCGTGGCTGGTTACTGTGGGGGACGTTGCGACGGCGCCCGCACCTCGCGTTCGGTCCCAGATACTGAGACTCCAGGTCCAGCTACCGCTGCCGGACCAGCCAATCATGCCTTAGTGTGACACGCTCTGGAGTGCCTTGCCCTGCGAGAACTTGGCCATTTCCTTGGATAAAGTCGTGGTAATGCCTGATTCTTTCCGGTAAGCGTTGACTCAGCTACACATGGGGATAGACTCATAAAAATTCATTTACCATATACAGGTTTACTGCAACTGGAAGACCAAGAAGGACCCCAAGGGGAGTAAGACAGGGATGTAATCTTTCGTGTTAAATGTTCAGTCTGCACATCGCAGAAGTAATAACAAAAATGAAATGAAATGTCGTGTGACTAGGGCCGCCCGTCGGGTAGACCGTTCGCCGGGTGCAAGTCTTTAGATTCGACGATACTTCGGCGACTTGCGCTTCGATGGGGATGAAATGATGACGATTAGGACAACACAACACCAAGTCCATGAGCGGAGGAAATCTCCGACCCAGCCGGGAATAGAACCCGGGCGCTTAGGATTGAAATTCTGTCGCGCTGACCACTCAGCTACCGGGGGCGGACATAACAAAAATAGAAGGATGGTTCAAGAGTGACAAGAAAATTCAAGGTGAAGGATATCAATGGTATCATTCGCTTATGACATTGCTATCCTCAGTGCAAGTGAAGAACAATTACAGGACGTATTGAATGAACTAAACAGTCTCATGAGTGTAGAACATGACCCGAGAGTAACCCGAGGAAAGACGGAAGTGTGACGGACAGTCAAACGAATATGAGACAGATGGAAAATCGTAAATAAACTGTTTATTATTTCAAAAGTAATTTCCGTAACACTTAATACATTTGCCTCACTGTGAGGCAAGACGGGCAGTGCCTTCATGGAAAAAGGTTTGCGATAGGCTACGGAAACATAATTGTACCCAGGTGCGCATCTCCTCGTCCGAAGCAGATCAATGGCCACGAATGTCTATCTTCAGGGCTCCAAAAATGTGTAAATTACATGGGGGAGAGTTGGGAACTGAACGGAGGATATGTAAGAGATTTCAAGCACAACTCCTGCAGCGTATTCGAGACACCAGGCGAGCTCCGGGAAAGTCATTATGAAGTTTTTCTTTGACTGAAGAGCCCCACATTGTGGAACATGGCGACACAACTAACGCACAGCGATACGTGGACACTAGAGTTACTCTCTACCAAAACTACGAATCAGCAGTTTTGATACACTACGTAAGTGGCGTAGTAAATGGTAGGATTACCATTAGTACTGGTAGCATCGGTAGGGAAAACAATAAACATGAATGTGTCAGAGAGAAACTGGGAGCCTACAGTTTCTCTTCGTTTGTTTGTTTGTTTTGCGCATAATCAGAACCGCAAATCGTTCAGCGTTAGCGTATTGTGTATTTGCTCTTCTTATACAATATAAATAATATATAAGTAATAAAAATTAGTTGGTAGCGTAACTGCTGCGCTTTTACACTGAGCCCGCAGCTCGTGGTCGTGCGGTAGCGTTCTCGCTTCCCACGCCCGGGTTCTCGGGTTCGATTCCCGGCGGGGTCAGGGATTTTCTCTGCCTCGTGATGGCTGGGTGTTGTGTGATGTCCTTAGGTTAGTTAGGTTTAAGTAGTTCTAAGTTCTAGGGGACTGATGACCATAGATGTTAAGTCCCATAGTGCTCAGAACCAGTTTTACACTGATGAGCCGAAACATTACGACCATTGCTCATCGCGAGGGTGAATGCCTCCTGAGGGTGTTGCGAGCACGTGGCGCAGTAAGGAAAGAATATAAGCGGGAGAGAGACGAATGGGTAGTCACTATAGCGAAGATACGGGCTACAATCGAGGAAATCCACTGATACAAACGGTTTTGGCAAAGGGTACATTGTTGTGACGCTGCAGATAGAAACGAGATCTCTGAAACGGCGAAGGTGGTGGCCTGTTGGTGTACTACTGTCGTGAGCATCTGTGGAAAGTGATTGAAGGATGGTGAAATAACGAGTAGACCGTGTGGTATCGGTCGATCACGTCTCATCACAAAATATAGAAGTCGGAGGATCACCCACAGTGTAATCCAGGATAGGCAGCGATCTGTGGCAGATCTGAACACAGAGTACAATGCTGGTGCAGGCACAAGTGTTTCGGAGCACACCCTTTAAAGGCTATTGTTGAGTATGGTGCTCCACATCACACGACCCCTACGTATTCTTGAGTCGACCCAACGACATCGTCAATTGTGATTGCAGTGGGCACAGCATCACTGAGTTTTCACTGTGGATCAACAACGTGTCGCCTCTCAAATGAATCGCATTTCTTGTTTGACCGCGACGATGGTTGAATCCTTATATGCAGGTATCCAGGCGAGCGGCAGCAAGAAACATGCACTGCACCACACAACAGATGGAGGCCGGTGAGGGCAGAATTATGCTGTGGGGTACAATGAGTTGGGCGTCCATTGGGTCTGTAGTGGTAATCGAAGGCACCATGGCAGCAGTGCGGACCACCTGAATTGCTCCATGCTTGAAGTCTCCCTCTATGGCAGTGTAACTGTATGTGTTTCAAGGTTAGTGCTACAGTGATCTGAGGGGCATTATAGTGAACTTACATCAATGTCTAGCCCACCATGCTCCATGCTTGAAGTCTCCCTCTATGGCAGTGTAACTGTGTGTGTTTCAAGGTTAGTGCTACAGTGATTTGAGGGGCATTATAGTGAACTTACATCAATGTCTAGCCCACCATGCTCCATGCTTGAAGTCTCCCTCTATGGCAGTGTAACTGTGTGTGTTTCAAGGTTAGTGCTACAGTGATTTGAGGGGCATTATAGTGAACTTACATCAATGTCTAGCCCACCATGCTCCATGCTTGAAGTCACCCTCTATGGCAGTGTAACTGTATGTGTTTCAAGGTTAGTGCTACAGTGATTTGAGGGGCATTATAGTGAACTTACATCAATGTCTAGCCCACCATGCTCCATGCTTGAAATCTCCCTCTATGGCAGTGTAACTGTATGTGTTTCAAGGTTAGTGCTACAGTGATTTGAGGGGCATTATAGTGAACTTACATCAATGTCTAGCCCACCATGCTCCATGCTTGAAGTCTCCCTCTATGGCAGTGTAACTGTGTGTGTTTCAAGGTTAGTGCTACAGTGATTTGAGGGGCATTATAGTGAACTTACATCAATGTCTAGCCCACCATGCTCCATGCTTGAAGTCTCCCTCTATGGCAGTGTAACTGTATGTGTTTCAAGGTTAGTGCTACAGTGATTTGAGGGGCATTATAGTGAACTTACATCAATGTCTAGCCCACCATGCTCCATGCTTGAAGTCTCCCTCTATGGCAGTGTAACTGTATGTGTTTCAAGGTTAGTGCTACAGTGATTTGAGGGGCATTATAGTGAACTTACATCAATGTCTAGCCCACCATGCTCCATGCTTGAAGTCTCCCTCTATGGCAGTGTAACTGTATGTGTTTCAAGGTTAGTGCTACAGTGATTTGAGGGGCATTATAGTGAACTTACATCAATGTCTAGCCCACCATGCTCCATGCTTGAAGTCTCCCTCTATGGCAGTGTAACTGTATGTGTTTCAAGGTTAGTGCTACAGTGATTTGAGGGGCATTATAGTGAACTTACATCAATGTCTAGCCCACCATGCTCCATGCTTGAAGTCTCCCTCTATGGCAGTGTAACTGTATGTGTTTCAAGGTTAGTGCTACAGTGATTTGAGGGGCATTATAGTGAACTTACATCAATGTCTAGCCCACCAGATGTGTCTGATCTGTACACATTAACACATTTCTCTGGCGTCATCTGCGTGCCCGTAAACCACCATCTCATAATTTAAAGGAATTACTTGACCTGCGCTTAGACATCTGGTGCTACAAACGTCTGGATCCCGTCAAGGACAGTTACTTTTCAAGCAAGTACAATTTACATCCACAAACGTAAAAAAATGATATCATGGAACGACTGGTGCAGCGCTACTACATCGAATTTTTCGACAAACTGGGCGACAGATAGATGGAAACCATTCAGAAGATTCAGATCGCTTTCTATGATGATGCTATGGATCTCATACATATTAAGAAGTAGTACAACCGTTTTGAAGACGGCTGCACATCGATGGAGAGCGAGCCATGCTCTGGTCGGGCAACAACATGCTAAAATGACCAGATCACTGCCAAAGTGAACGTTGTGGTGGCACGAGACAGTTGTGTGACTATCAGAGAAATTGCAGAAGAGTTGAGCATCAGCACTTTTTCGGCACATTCCACTCCGACAAAAGATTTGGCTGGCCGTGAAGAGAGTGTCGGCGAAATTTGTGCCGAAGCTGCTGATGGCGAAGCAAAAGAAATTTCGTGTTGAAGTCATTTAGGACATGCTAGACTCCACAAACAGTGAAACGACTTCGCGAACACCGTAATCACTGGTGATGAATCCTGGGTGTACGGCTACAACTTGGAATCCAAATCCTAGTCGTCTTAGTGGAAGTATTCTTTGTCACCAAGACCAAAGAAGGTACGGCAAGTGCACATGAACGTCAATGTGATTCTGACTGTTTTTTTTACTTCCGCGGAGTGGCACACCACGGGTACGCACCACAGGATCATACAATCACCAAAGAGTACTACAGAGATGTCCTCCATCGCCTATGTAATGCTGTGCGGCGCAAGAGGCCAGGCTTGCGGTCAACAAGAAACTGGCGCCTCCATCACAACAGCACATTCCTCGCATTTGATTCAGACTTTTTTGGCGAATAACCAGATTCATGTGTATTTCAACAGGCTCCTTACTCACCTGATTTGGGCCTCAAACTCAAGAAGCTATTGAAAGAAACGCGATTTCGGGCAAGAGAGGACTTTATGGCAGCAATGACAGTCGAGCTAAACTCCATTCCCCAAGATACTTTTTCGGAACGCATCCAACAATGGTGGTACCGCTAGGAGAAGTGTGTGCAGCCTCAAGGGAACTAACTACTTTGAGGGTGATTAGTTGTCCAAAGCTTCAGGTAAGCCAGTCTTTTTTTCTCCCGGCCATAGAGAGTAGTTCGTGTATCCGGAAATTTTTGTACAGTAATAGGAGGGTGTGCCACGGACAATATACTAGAAATCCCCACTGATGAGGGATGAGTATTGGTGGAGGTGCGTTGGAAGGTCAGTTTTGTACGTTTGTCTTGAATAAGTCGAAAACAAGGCCTCCAGTGGAAACGTATCCCCTACAGAATCTAATTAAATTAAATTTCCTACAAAAAGTATTCTTCATTTTTTTCTGTAGGACTAATAGTTTGCGTCTAGAGAGCGATAACAAATGAAAAAATGACACGTGGTTTTAGAAGGCCAGACATAATATTGCGGGTTGCATAAAACTACTGCTGAATCACCTTGTATATACCGTATGTTCCTTTTAAGAGTCGTCAGGCACATTTTCTTTATGTTCCGGCAGACAATTGCAACTTTGTTTTTGCACTGTATAGCTTGAGTCAGTCCAAACCAGTGGTTGTCATTATGTCTTACTGCGCTGCCTAATGCTGACGGAAAGCGTCGGTTAGTTTCCCAAGGAATTTTACATGCCCATTGGATACAACGTTACCGAATTAGTCTAGTACGATATTCGCTGTATCGATATGTGTTAACAGGAAAACTAAAACGCGAAGAATAACCAGTACTTCAGCAACGATAGTACTGCCCTCGCCCACCGTGACTTCCAACGCCATGCAGCAAATAGCTCTGCTGGAGTACCGGTTATTCTTCGTATGTGAACAGCCACGTTAATACATATCCATAAAACAAATATCGCACTACACTAATTTGCGACTGCTTTGTCGAATGGGCACGCAAAATTCCGCTTTAAAAGTAATTTTGTTTGAAACAGTAAACAAACCGACGCTTTTCGTTGTCACTGCGCGTCGCATGAAAGATGTAATGAGCAGTATTTCTTCGGGCGGACTCCATCTATACACTGCAAAACGAAACTGGAAATATCTGTCTGACGAAACATCAGAGAAAATGCTCTTGACGACACTTAGGACGATCTCTCTCTCTCTCCTAAACTCCACTGGCAGACCTTCAGATGTTATTCGGGGATACCTTCTCAGTATTTTGGTGTAATGGGCCCACTACCTCTCACGACTCGTTACAGTGTTATTGTATTTAGTTCGGTTTCTTTCCCTACTCGTCGTTGTATGTGTGTTGCAGTACGGATAGTGGAAAGCTGATCGATATGATCTTCGTGAAAGGGTTCACTGAATGCGGTGGGAGAACGGCACAACGACACCTAAGCTTTACCCTCAGTAACCACGACCACGCCACAAGTCTTTTGCATCTGAACATAGGCATGTACGGGAAACCATATGTTTTACGAAACTTCCTGGCAGATTACAACTGTGTGCCGGACAGAGACTGGAACGAGCCTCGGTCCGGCACACAGTTTTAAGCTGCCAGGAAGCTTCGTATCAGCGCACACTCCGCTGGGGAGTGAAAATCTCATTCATATGTTTTACGTTCAGATAATAGCATTGTAAGTAGGCTCTTTAGGTTTTTATGGTTGGTAACGTCACGTAGCGCTCTGTATGAAAATCACTGACTGTGCTGTGTACAGTCTGTGGCTGTTTGTAATTGTTGGGATATTCACTATTGTAGTGTTCGGCAGTTGGTCGTGAACAGCGCGTAGCGTTGTGCAGTTGGAGGTCAGCCGCCAGCAGTGGTGGATGTGGGGGAGTGAGATGGCAGAGTTTTGAGAGCGGACGATATGGACGTGTGTCGGTCAGAAAGAGGAAATTTGTAAGACCGGATATCATGAACTGATACATATAAGATGAGTTTTGAACATTATTAAGGTAAATACATTGTTTGTTCTCTATCAAAATCTTTCATTTGGTAACTATGCCTATCAGTAGTTAGTGCCTTGCGTAGTTAGAATCTTTTATTTAGCTGGCAGTATTGGCGCTCGCTGTATTGCATTAGTTCGAGTAACAAAGATTTTTGTGAGGTGAGTGATTCATGAAAGATATAGGTTATTGTTAGTCAGGGCCATTCTTTTGTAGGGATTATTGAAAGTCAGACTGCGTTGCGCTAGAAATATTGTGTGTCAATTTAGTGATGATCAGAATAAGTAAAGAGAGAAATCTCTGAGTACGTTCAGTTCTGCTCAGCTGTTTGAAAATCAAATAACGTAAGAGGTTTATCAGCACAATCATTCATAAATTTTTCCAAGGGGATGTTTCAGCATATTACAGTATTTTTCACTGTTGTGGCAGTATTTGTACAGAAACTAAAGTAAATGATGTAACAAACTGATTAAACTATAAAATTTTGTATTTTTTGGGACACACAGCCTCCAGATGCTTAATGAACGTAAACACTGTCCGCAGTAGGCTGTAATGCAATGTTCGTTTAACCTTACGATTAGGTAATTTCGACTAAGCGTCACTATCACAAATGTGCTTCAGAATGACTCTCAGTTGAAATTAGCTAATCGCACGATTAAATAAACATCACATTACAACCTACTATCGACCAAGTTGACGTTTATTCGAATAAATCATTATTATGTTATTACTCTGTAACGCCGAGACCGTGGGCTCCTTATAGCAAAGAATATATATATATATATATATATATATATATATATATATATATATATATATATATATAGGGAAAGAAACCGAACTAAATACAATAACACTGTAACGAGTCGTGAGAGGTAGTGGGCCCATTACACCAAAATACTGAGAAGGTATCCCCGAATAACATCTGAAGGTCTGCCAGTGGAGTTTAGGAGAGAGAGAGAGATCGTCCTAAGTGTCGTCAAGAGCATTTTCTCTGATGTTTCGTCAGACAGATATTTCCAGTTTCGTTTTGCAGTGTATAGATGGAGTGTGTGTGTGTGTGTGTGTGTGTGTGTAAACATAACTGCGCATGTTTTGTAAAAGTGAACTATCAAAATCAAAGACTACTAGAATTCATCGTCCAGTCGAGACAACACTAAGAAAACGAGGAAAAAGAAAACTGGGCGTCCAGCATCTGCCGCAGATTTCTTATATGGGGTAAAAGGTAGGTCTGCATAGTCCCTCGATGACTGTAACACTGATCAACATCATTGTTGCTTGAGAACTTTTAATTTAAAAATTAATGATCCGTACCCTCATTCACTTAAAGTGATGTAGATAATCCACCAAAAATCCAAATTAATATGCCGGAATTGTTGTGTAAGGCCAAGTTGCAACTGTTGCGCCATCTCTCTCGATCCTGAACATGGAACTTCAGCCAGTCGAACGAAACTGTCGTGGGCGCGAGTAGCCCTTCCGCTGACCCTTACACGCAAATCACGGTGTGTCTCCCTCGCAGCTGGCCGGACATTGTAACAGCCGATACGGCGTCCCTCCCCCGGGCCTATTGTTCCGCGTGGACCTGGCAGCGCCCGTTCCCCGCCACTAGCCCCGGACGTGATCGGTGGCCGGTAAATTGTGAGCACCGACCGCGGGTATTTCCGCGAGATTGCTGCGACCTCTCCGGGCAGTCTCGAGCTCTCTGGAAGCAAGCGACTCTGGTGGTCGGCCTGGAGAACTGCAATTACCGCGGAAGGAGCATTGCGAACGGCCATCAATTAAGCTTTACGCTCCACTTGCTCGCCGGCCGCGCTCGTAAGTTTCCGCAGTAGCTCTCGTAAGCGCAGAAGAGAGGTCACTAGCCTCGTCTAACGTACCAGCATTTCCTTAACCCACGAAACAAGAAACCAACGCATCCTACGTCTGACATGCGAATAAGGAATCATCGGTTCAGGAAGGTCATAGTGCTAACAAGGGAACCTCCCCATCGCACCCCCCTCAGATTTAGTTATACGTTGCTACGGTGGATAGACCTTGAAAAACTGAACACAGATCAATCGAGAAAACAGGAAGAAGTTGTGTGGAACTATGAAAAAATAAGCAAAATATACAAACTGAGTAGTCCATGCGTAAGATAGGCAACATCAAGGACCGACAGAAACAGGAGCGCCGTGGTCCCGTGGTTAGCGCGAGCAGCTGCGGAACTAGAGGTCCTTGGTTCAAGTCGTCCTTCGAGCAAAAAGTTTTATTTTTTATTTTCAGGCAATTATCAAAGTTCAGGCACTCACACATAATCAACTTCGCTCTCCAAAATTCCAGGACACGTTCAGATTTGCTTGGACATATGCAGGATTTGACGGTCTACACACGGAAAAATTTGAAAACGCAAGAAACATATGTTTTGACAGAGCACAGGAAAAAGTGTGCGAGTGTGAGACTTTTGGGTTCATTTGTTGCAGTCTATGTGACAAACTCTTATGTTTTCATCACTTTTTTGGGAGTAATTATCACATCCACAAGAAAACCTAAATCGGGCCAAGTGTACAAGTAAGGTGGGTCGACAACATATTCCTGTCATGTGACGCACATGCCGTCACCAGTGTCATATAGAATATATCAGACGTGTTTTCCTGTGGAGGAGTCGGTTGACCTATGACCTTGTGATCAAAAGTTTTTGGTTCCCATTGGAGAGGCACGTCCTTTCGTCTACTAATCGCACGGTTTTGCGGTGCGGCCGCAAAACACAGACACTAAACTTATTACAGTGAACAGAGACGTCAGTGAACGAATGGACAGATCATAACTTTGCTAAAATAAAGAAAAATTTTTCGCTTGAGGGGAGACTTGAACCAAGGACCTCTCGTTCCGCAGCTGCTCACGCTAACCACGGGACCACGGCGCCCCTTATCTCAGGATGTCCATGATGTTGCCTATCTTCGCGTGGACTACTCAGTTTGTATATTTTGCTTATTTTTTTATAGTTCCACATAACTTCTTCCTGTATTCTCGATTGATCTGTGTTCGGTTTTTGAAGACCTATCCACTGTATTTTATAACTAAATCTGAGGGGGGTGCGATGGGGAGGTTACCTTGTAAGTGAGATCTCGATGGCTCCAAGTGCCCAGCGCCCGAGAGGACACTTATGTTGTGCTCTCTGTCGTGCAGGATGGTACACCACGTCACCCACACTGAGTCACAAAAAGACTTGTCTGCAGCAAGACAAGCATCCACGTGGGCAGTCCGATGACGTCTGAAGCACCGCAGACTGTCAGCATGACCACCGTTGTTGAAGCTTACTTTGATGCAGCACCAGGGAGAAGCGCATTAACAGTGTTGCGCCCAATTACAACCCTAGTCAATGAAAGCTGCCACATTGCATTCGTCATCTGCTTACGTGCTCAGCACTTGCCATGATCCTATTGGGTGCCATTTGGAACACAAGACCATCACCTCTAATACGCATAGTCTATAATCTGGACGGAAGTCGTTACATTTCTGATGTGTTAAGGGCGATATCTATGTCCTATTCCGAGGTTTCAGTGCCGTAACCTTTCAAGAAGATAAAGCAAGACCCCACTTTGCCCATCCTCTTCTCGGTTACCTCGATGAAGAGGATGTTGAACTGTTATCCTGAAGAGTACGCTCACCAAATCTCTCACCCACTCAAGACATCTCGTCTTAGGTTGTTGAGAGACTGACACAGTCACTCGTCAGCTACGATTGATGAACTCTAACAGAATGGAATGACATCCACGCTCATTCTGAACCGACGCCCAACCGATTTAGAGCGACTGTAGCTGCCCGAGGTGGCAGTTCTGTGTACTAAATTGCGGACCTTATGAACGCCCAAATCGCCTACAAATTTATCTCTTCAGTTTCTTATCACCTTGCATCAACATTCGAGACTATTTGCTACTATCAGGAATTTTACTGTCATTAATCAGATTTTCCCAGAGAGTTTTTCAAGTCTCAAACATGTTCAAGAAAGGTAGTAGGAGTAATCCACTAAATTACAGGTCCTTATCGTTAACGTCTATATGCAGCAGCATTTTAGAACATATATTGTGTTCGAAGATAATGAATTACCTCGACGAAAACTGTCTATTGACACACAGTCTACATGGGTTTAGGAAACATCGTTCTTGTGAAACACAACTAGCTCTTTATTCACATGAAATGGTGAGTGCTATTGACAAGGGATTTCAGATCGATTCCGTATTTTTGGATTTCCGGAAGGCTTTTTACACTGTACCACACAAGCGGATCGAAGTGAAATTGCGTGCTTATGGAATATCGTCTCAGTTATGTGACCGGATCTGAGATTTCCTGTCAGAGAGGTCACAGTTCGTAGTAATTGACGGAAAGTCATCGAGTAAAACAGAAGTGATTTCTGGCGTTCCCCAATGTAGTATTATAGGCCCTTTGCTATTCCTTATCTATATAATGCCTCGTGATGACTGTCTTGTCTTCATCGTCATCATTCATCCCCATTACGGTCGGAGGAAGGCAACGGCAAACCACCTCCTCTAGGGCCTTGCCTAGTACAGCGGTGCGTTCTCCCGCATCGTCCCCTACGCTCCTCGGAGCATGGGACCTCATCATCATCATCATCATCTATATAAACTATTTGGAAGACAATCTGAGCAGCCGTCTTCGGGTGTTTGCAGATGTCGTTTATCGACTAATAAACTCATCAGAAGATCAAAACAAACTGCAAAACGATTTAGAAGAAATATCGGAATGGTGCGAAAAGTGGCAGTTGATCTTAAATAACGAAAAGTGTGAGGTCATCCACATGAGTGCTAAAAGTAACTCGTTAAACTTCGGTTACACGATAAATCAGTCTAATCTAAAAGCCGTAAATTCAACTAAACACCTAGGTATTACAATTACGAACAACTTAAATTAGAAGGAACACATAGAAAATGTTGTGGGGTAGGCTACGCAAAGAATGTGTTTTATTGGCAGGACACTTAGAAAATGTAAGAGACTTACTAAGGAGACAGCCTACACTACGCTTGTCTGTCCTCTTTTAGAATACTGCTGCGCGGTGTGGGATCCTTACCAGATAGGACTGACGGAGTACATCGAAAAAGTTCAAAGAAAGACAGCACGTTTTGTATTATCGCGAAATATGGGAGAGAATGTCACAGAAATGATACAGAATTTGGGCCGGAAATCGTTAAAAGAAAGGCGTTTTTCGTTGCGACGGAATCTTCTCACGAAGTTCCAATCACCAACTTTCTCCTCCGAATGCGAAAATATTTTGTTGCGACTTACATAGGGAGGAACGATCACCAAGATAAAATAAGGAAAATCAGAGCTCGTACGGAAAAATATAGGTGTTCATTCTTTCCGCGCGCTATACGAGATTGGAATAATAGAAAATTGTGAAGGTGGTTCGATGAACCCTCTGCCAGGCACTTAAATGTGATTTGCAGAGTATCCATGTAGATGCAGGTGTAGATATGATGTATACATACAGATTGAAAAAATGAATGAAAAATTATACCGAGGCCAGGATTCGGACCCAGGTCTTCTGCTTACTAGACACATGTGCTAACTTCTACGCCACCCTGGCACAGTGGCTTTGCACAACTGCACTGACTTCCTTAACACACCTCCCTTCTCAATGCGAATTCGCATTCACGCCTCAGCCCACTTGCTATTCCCCATAAACTCGTAGATGAGGCTCTCTAACTGTATTGGAATAGCACATCAGCATCGAACGAATTGAAGGATCCTGCCTGAAACTCAGGCGTACGTACTTTAATTAATACCAAGTGGGCTGAGGCATTAATAGGTTCAAATGGTTGAAATGGCTCTGAGGACTATGCGACTTAACTTCTGAGGTCATCAGTCGCCTAGAACTTAGAACTACTTAAACCTAACTAACCTAAGGACATCACACACATCCATGCCCGAGGCAGGATTCGAACCTGCGACCGTAGCGGTCGCTCGGTTCCAGACTGTAGCGCCTAGAACCGCACGGCCACTCAGGCCGGCCATTAATAGGAATTTGGATTCAGAGAGAGTAAAGGATGTAAACTATACTGGATAGGGAATGAGAGGGGAAGAAATGGAGTGGCAATAGTGGTCAGAGAGGGTCTGCAGGAGGAGGTGGAAGGTATCAATGATCGAATGATAAAAGCCAGAGTACGAGTGAAAGGAAAAAGCATTGAAATCATCCAAGCATATGCCCCACAGGCGGGGTGTACAAAAAAGGAGAAGGAGGAATTTGAAGATGACATGCAAAAGCAGCTAAATGGAGGTAATCAGATTATAATAGGGGACCTCAATGCACATGTTGGCACAGACAGGAAAGGATTCGAGGAGATAATGGGACCAGAGGGCTGGGGGAACCGAAATAGAGAAGGAAAATTGTTGCTGGAATTCTGCAAGAGGAATGGGCTGGCGATCGCAAATTCCTGGTACAAGAAGAGAAGTAGCCACAAAATAACTTGGTACAGTGGAGACTGGTCCCAAACTTCAGTAGTAGACTATGTACTAGTGGATAGGCAGATGATGAGCTGCCTCACAGATGTTAAGGTCATTCCATCTGAGGCCTTAGACAGTGACCATCGGCTGTTGGTAGCCATCCTGAGAGAGAAAAAAGATAGGAGGGCAACAGATATACAGGAGAAAAGGTTGAAGACATGGATGCTGAAAGAGGATGAACGGAGGACCCAGTACCAGACACTGATCAGGAAGAAGCTGCCAAAGGAAGATCAGAGAACAGTGGAAGAAGAATGGGGAGATTTTAAGAGGGCTCTAGTTGAGGCAGCTGAGACTGTGTGCGGAAGAACTAGCACAAAGAGGAGAAGTAAGGAAACCCCATGGTGGAAAAACATATGTAAAGAGGCAGTACTTCGAAAGAACAAAGCCTTCAGAGAATGGTTCCAGACCCGAACAGAGGAAGCTAGGGTAAAATATAAGGAAAGCAAGAAAGCGGCACAGACCATAGTAAGGGCGGAGAAGAAGAAGTGGATGGAAAAATGGACAAGAATGTTAGAAGAGGACAGTGAAGGGAACAAAAAAGTACTTTACACCATGGTAAGAAATAAGAGGAACGACAGAAGCGAGTGCCTGAGGATCATGGATAATAATGGAAGAGTTGTGGAGGAAATGCATGAGCTCAAAAAGATTTGGAAGGAGTACTTTGAAGATCTGTTGAATGCCGCCAAGCGGGTAACTAACAGCGATGGAGAGCCTAAGGCAGCAGACGATTATAATAGTGGGGAAATTGATGATCTAACTTGGAATGAAGTGGAAGAAGCCATAAAGAGGATGAAAGGGGGCAAGGCACCGGGTTGGGACGAAGTAACAGTGGATATGATACGAGCAGCAGGAGAAGTAGGAACCCAGTGGCTATACAGAGTGCTGAGGGTGGTGTGGAAGGAGAACAGAATTCCTGAGAATTGGAAGAAAGGAATTATAGTCCCGATCTTCAAGAAAGGGGATAAAAGGAGATGTGAGAACTACAGAGGAATCACATTGCTATGCCACTGTGGAAAAATCTATGAAAAGATCCTGGTGAAGAGAATAAGAAGCAGTATTGAAAGTAGACTGCAAGAGGAGCAGTACGGTTTCAGACCGGGAAGATCAACAACGGACCTCATATTTGCGGTAAGGCAACTGCAGGAAAGGCACTATGAGTACGGGAAGGACTTAATCATGGCCTTTTTAGATATTGAGAAGGCGTATGACAGTATCTGTAGGGACAAGCTCTGGGATGTGCTGAACGCAGAAGGGATGGATGAAGAGATAACACGAAAAGTCAGAAAAATGTATGAGGGAAGTGAGAGTTGTGTGAAAGTGGGGAGGGAACGTACTGCATGGTTAAAGCTGGAAAATGGGCTGCGACAGGGAAGTGCACTTTCGCCTTTATTGTTTATTATTGTTATGGATGAAATCCTACAGCAAGTATCAGATGCAATTGGAGATCATAAAATGAAAGCAGTGCTTTTTGCCGATGACCTGATGTTATGGGGAAATTGCGAGAAGGAGGTGCAAGAGCAGTTAGATGCATGGGAGGCAACGGCAGCACAATATGGAAGGCATTTCTCTGCAAAGAAAAGTGAAATAATTGTCACAACAAGGAAGAAGAATAGGCAAAATGTGGATATAACTTGTGGAGGGGAAAAACTACAAGTGGTAGAGAACTTCAAGTACCCGGGAAGCATGATTGAAAGTAAGGGGGGAAACGCAATGGAAATAAATGAAAGGTGCAGAAAAGCAGGGCAGTTCTACAAATGCATTAGGGGGCTTATTTGGAGCAAGGAGGTGCCACAGAAATCCAAGGGAATTATATACCGAACCTACTTTGTCCCCATATTGGCATACGGAAGTGAGACATGGGTAATGCACAAAAGCGACAAAAGTAGAATACAGGCAAGTGAAATGAAGTTCCAGAGGAGCAGGTTGAGTGTAACAAGACGAGACAGATTGCGAAATGTGTATGTGAGGGAAAGACTAAAGGAGGAACCAGTACAGGACAGGATAGAAAAATCAAGACTGCAGTGGTATGGACACATGAAGAGAATGGATGAGGGAAGAATTCCAAAGAGGATGTTTGAACTGCAACTGGAGGGGAAGAGGCCCAGAGGAAGACCAAGAGATAGATGGGTGAAGGGAGTGAAGGAATGTGTGACGAGAAGAGGAGAGAACTGGACGAAGGTGGAAGAGGGGGAATGGTGGAAAGACAGAACACGATGGAGAGGCTTGTGTTCCCGACAGACCCAGCCAGTGGCTGGAAACTGTCCAAGATGATGATGATGATGATGATGATGATGATTCAGAGAGAGGCGTTCTAGTGAGCGGGAGAGTCGGATTTGAATCCCGGTATTGGTAAAATTTTGCCGTCGATTCAGTCTGCATATACAGGGTGACAAATATTGAACTATATGAAATAAAATCGTCATAACTTCTGAACGGTTTGCGTTAGAACGTTCAAACTGCACGGTTGGCCACGAGACATGATGGGAATTAGTATGCGCATGCATGGTTTGGTTTAGCAACGAAGCTCACTTTCATTTGGATGGGTTCGTTAATAAGCAAAAAAAAAAAAAAAAAAAAAAAAGTTCAAATTGTGCGAAATTTTATGGGACTTAACTGTTAAAGTCATCAGTCCTTAAGCTTACGCACTACTTAACCTAAATTAACCTAAGGACAAACACACACACACACACCCGTGCCCGAGGGAGGGCTCGAACCTCCGCGGGAACCAGCCGCAAAGCCCTTGACTGCAGCGCGTGATACCGCTCGGCTTATCCCGGGCGCCGCTAATATGCAAATTTGGCGCATTTGGGGGACTGAGAATCCACATTTCGCGATCGAAATGTCTCTTCACTCTCAACAGGTGGCTGTGTGGTGTGCAATGTCCAGTCACAGATCAATCGGTACAATATTCCTTGATGGCACGGTGACTACCGAACGGTACGTGAAGCTTTTGGAAGATGATTTCATCCCCGATATCCAAAGTGACCCTGATTTCGATAAGATGTTCATGCTAGACGGAGCTCTATCCCATCGAAGCAGCAGATTGTTTGATGTCCTGCAGGAGCACTTCGTGGACCGCATTCTGGTTCTGGGGTATCCAGAGGCCACTGGCCTGGGCCTCGACTGGCGGCCATATTCTCCGGATCTGAGCACATGCGACTCCTTTTCGTCGGACTATATTAAAGACAACGTGTACAGCAATAACATCAAAACCATTTCTGAGCTAAGAACAGCCGTTCAGGAAGTCATCGTCAGCATAGATGTTGCGACCCTTCAGAGGATCATGCAGAATTTCGCTATTCGTCAGCGCCACAATATCGCCAATCATGGCAGGCATATCGAACGTGACGTAACCGAAATCCGAATATTTTTAGTGAAGTTCATGAGTTGAATATGGTGTGTGCACGCCGTAGTTTGCAACTAATTTACGTTTTTTTTATATAGTTCAATAATTGTCACCATGACTGTATTTTTCACACAGTACAGGGTGGCGCACGAAATGTGTTAGCAATTGTTTCTTTCACAATTTACGACGCACATTAGATATCCCGCTGGGATCTCTAGAGCAGTACCAGCAGAGCTTGGAAAACCAAATGAATTACGAAATGGCGTGTAATTCACGATACTGCCGCTAGGAGACTAGTAAGCAGCAATGGCTGGCAATGGAAGACTGACGACACAGCAACGATCGGCAATTGTGTTACTTTTCCACGAAACGAAAAGTCTTGTTGTGACTCAGTGCTGGCTTCGACAACAGTTTAACACACGATGGGTCCCTTGCAAGAAGACCATCCACAGGTTGTACCATAAATTTGTACAGGAAGGAACAGTTTGGAAGCGAAGCGACCTCGGCCTAAGCCTGTTTGTTCGCCGGAGAATGCTGAAGCGGTACGAGTTGCTGTACAGAGAAGTCCCGGGAAATCGTGTAGAAAGGCAGCAGTGCAACTGGGAATATCCAGACGCTCCGTTCAACGTATTCGTAAAAGTGACCTCCATAATACCCATACAAGATGACCTGTGCACAGAAGCTCACTGAAGAACACAAGCAGCAGAGACTACTGTTTACTCAGTGGGCGGAGGATAGGGAAGAAACTATCAGCCATTGAAAACCCACAAGTGCTTCGTGAACGACAACATTATGCTCCGAGGATTAAAGCGTGGGCAGCACTTTCCAGTCACCGACTTATTGGACCCTTTTTCTTTGAAGAAACTGTGAACAGCGAGCGTTATTTGAGCATGCTTCGCAATAGCTTCATTCCACAGCTTCGTGCTACTGCCTTGCCCTTCAACACGCAGTGGTTCATGCAAGATGGAGCAAGGCCACATACTGCAAACACTGTGTTGGAGTTTTTACACGAGCATTTCGACATGCGGATCATTTCACTCAGATTTCCAGGTCGCCTAAGTTTATTCACATCCTGAACGGGAAGGAAAATCAGCAGAATTCGTGCGGATGGACACCATTCAAATTGGAATTCGAGGTAGTTTGGGGATGTACAGGCTAAGGAATGTAGAATATCGTGATGTGTCGGTAGTCGAGGAGGCCAATAAAATAAGCTTATTCACAATATACACATAATAACTGAGATATACATAACTTTGATATACATAACTTCGTAGAAGTGTAGATTGCTCTGTGGTTCTGAGCTGTATACAGGGTGGCGCACGAAATGTGTTATCATTTTGTTTTTTAATATAAACTTTATTGTCAATACAATCTGAAAGGAACATATACTACAATGGCCTCCCAATAGTCCAGACCTCAATCCACGTGACTTTTTTCTTTGGGGGGTACCTAAAGGAAAAAATTTTCCCGAAACGTCCACGTAATTTAATGGAGCTCAGAACACTTATTCTTCAAGCTTGCAGTGAAATTACGGAAGACGTGTGCCGTTGGGTAATCAATAATTTCAGTGTTCGTTTGAAGGAAGTTAGGAAACGAAATGGTGGACATATTGAGCATGTGCTGCGTTAGAACAAATCTCCACGGACGGCTCTTCATTGTAGTATATGTTCCTTTCAGATTGTATTGACAATAAAGTTTATATTAAAAACAAAATTGTAACACATTTCGTGCGCCACCCTGTATACAGCTCAGAACCCAGAACAATCTACACTTCTACAAAGTTATGTATATCAAAGTTATGTATATTTGAGTTATTGGTCCGCAGCTCGTGGCCGTGCGGTAGCGTTCTCGCTTCCCACGCCCGGGTTCCCGGGTTCGATTCCCGGCGAGGTCAGGGATTTTCTCTGCCTCGTGATGACTGGGTGTTGTGTGATGTCCTTAGGTTAGTTAAGTTTAAGTAGTTCTAAGTTCTAGGGGACTGATGACCATAGATGTTAAGTCACATACTGCTCAGAGCCATTTGAACCATTTTATCTCAGTTGTTATGTGTATATTGTGAATAAGCTTATTTTATTGGCCACCTCGACTACCGACACATCACGATATTCTACATTCCTTAGCCTGTACATCCCCAAACTATCTCGAATTCCAATTTGAATGGTGTCCATCCACACGAATTCTGCTGATTTCCCTTCCCGTTCAGGATGTGAATAAACTTATTAATGTGTTCTTGTGATGTCTGATTGTCTTCTATTGGTCACCTCTACTACCGTTACATCGCGATACACTACAACCCTCGGCCTGAACATCCCCGCCGGCCGCGGTGGTCTCGCGGTTCTAGGCGCGCAGTCCGGAACCGTGCGATTGCTACGGTCGCAGGTTCGAATCCTGCCTCGGGCATGGATGTGTGTGATGTCCTTAGGTTAGTTAGGTTTAAGTAGTTCTAAGTTCTAGGGGACTGATGACCACAGCAGTTGAATCCCATAGTGCTCAGAGCCATTTTTTGAACATCCCCAAACTATCTCGCATTCTAATTTGGATTGTGTCCATCCGCACGAATTCTATTGATTTTCCATCCCGTTAAGGGCGGTCTTTAACACTACAGTGTAGCTTACCCGTTGGTCAGTATCTTGAGCACCGTTTAAGTCGTGCCCTCCTTGATTAACGTAGAACGGCAGCAAACGTTTATGAATTACGGAAGGGGTAACATGTGATTAAAAGTGATAGAGACGGCGGCACTGCCTACATCTACTCGCCAGTTGTCGGCCGTCTGAACGCCGGCCTCAATTAGAGGATCTCTTTTATTGGCCGTCTCTGTAAATAACACGGCTGGAAGTGGCGGCGTTTATGCCACCCGTTCACCGGCGGGCCGGGCTCCGTATTAAGTGTTGGCAAATGGCCGCCCATTCTATTAGAAGCAAGCCAACTAATCGCCGACCATTAACGCGCCGTCTAATTATCTCGGCCGAGCGGGGGGCGTGGTCGCCGCCCGCCGCCCAAATGGCTCACTTTACGCCAATTTGTTTGTTTCCACTAATTGAGAGGGCCCTCCAGTTTTCAACCCCTACCTGCCCGATGAAAACACTCGTGCTAGCGGTGATATGGGTCCGTTAAGGTCAACTGGCGGTGAAAGTTCGAAAGAAAAAAGTTTCACTATTTTTTTATTAAAGAAAAACATTGAATTGGCTGTTGTTGCTATGGCTTTCACTCCGAAAACATTTCATCCAAATCACATTTCAGAAACTTTTCATTTCTTCTTTGAACTGTTTATCATTCACATTCACTTCAGTATAATGGTATACACCAGACAAATACGAGAAAAAGACGTTCTAGCACCTAAATTTGTAATCAATCAAATTTTACTTCTTTAGAAACGAATTTCTTGTTCTTACCAATCTGCACTTTATATCCTCTCCGCTTCGTCCACGGACGGTTGTTTTTCAATCCAAACAACAATACTCATTTACTACATTTAGTTTCACATTTCCCATTGTAATTCCCTCAGTACTGCCTGCTTTAATTCGGCTACGTTCCATCCCACTTCTTTTACTTTTTGTTGTTATTCTTTTCAAGACGGTATGTCATCGACAAGCCACAAAATTTTCGTTTCTTTACTCTGAACTTTCATTCTCTTCCAGAATTTTTTCTTTGTTTCTCTACTGCTTGCTCAATGTACGAAATGAATAGCTTCGGGGAGAGGCGTTTCTAAAAAAGTAAAATTTGATTGATTATAAATTTAGGTGCTAGAACGTCCTTTCTACGGGTATTTGTCTGGTGTGTACCATTATACTGAAGTGAATGTGAACGATAAACAGTTCAAAGAAGAAATGAAAAGTTTTTGAAATGTGATTTGGGTGAAATGTTTTCGGAGTGAAAGCGATAGCAACTACTGCGTCTCTTCCATGTCTTTTGACTCATAAATGTCGTCTGGTTTCTGTAGAAGTTGTATGGAACCTGTCGCTCCATGTATTTTATCTCTGTTCCCTTCATAATATTAAAGGCCGAATTCCGGTCAGCATTCTGATATACTTCTTTCAAACCTACAAATGTTGTAAAGGCAGCTTTACCTTTCTTCGATCTATCTTCTAAGATAAGCTGTAGTGTCAGTATTGGCTCACTTTTCCCTACAATTGTGAGGAAGGTAAACATCCTCTCCGGTGTTGGAATCAAAAAAATGGTTCAAATGGCTCTGAGCACTATGGGACTTAACATCTATGGTCATCAGTCCTCTAGAACTTAGAACTACTTAAACCTAACTAACCTAAGTACAGCACACAACACCCAGTCATCACGAGGCAGAGAAAATCCCTGACCCCGCCGGGAATCGAACCCGGGAACCCAGGCGCGGGAACGAGAACGCTACCGCACGACCACGAGCTGCGGACATGTTGGCGTCTTCCAGTCTTTCCATCATTTTAGCTAATTGCAATCCACAGAGAAACTTCCATCGCTAGTGTATGTCCAGAAGTGGTGGTGTGGGGTGGTTACAGTTCCTCATCATCAGAACGTGCACCAATATCCTACATTACACCTCTAACCTACGTGCAGCACTTCATGGAGTGGTACTGTGGTTAGATCATTAAGGTTTTCTGTCTGTTACCTGCAGACGGTAAGCTCGACAGCCTCTTTAGCGCTCTTGAAGAGGTTTCAACTACATGCCAGTTCGGGGATTCACGCTGTCTCATCGACCATTATAGTCGCCTACAACAAACTGATGCAGTTGTCGTCAAACGCGCTCACTGCCAAGGAAAGAAGACAGACTTCATGAAGGAATAAATCATTTCCAATTACATGGCTTATTCTGTTTAATGGAGTCATAAGGAGGTATAAAGGTGCGACAATACACATTACGTCACAAAGTTGTGGAAAGCAAGGATATTTTCTTGAAATACTCCTTGTTTGATCGTGAGCAACACGTTGGTTCTTTAAACGACCTACGCGGTTTAACTGTGTTCACAGCATCATTTGGATACAAGTTTATTTTGAACAGCACAGGTTGTTAAGGGTCTAAAGGTATGTAGTTCAGTATTAAATAATTTCTTCTGGTCAAACTAGTAAGGTATAATTCAATCAGACCTACATAATAACAGACTACTATAATCTCAATCTTGCGAAAGGCCCACGTTTTGCAGGATGCTTACGGTTGAATGGAGAGGCTATGTAATAATCGATATCCACAAGGACTAAACATGCATTCATTTTCTGAAAGCCATCGAATGGTGTAGAGTGAACGGTACCTTGCAGTAATAATATTAATGGACCGATTTCTCCTTCAAATTGCGGAAACTGCTTTCGAAGTGAATTCACTGCTTCATGAACATCTTTCTAATTTTATCACTGTGGTCAAGCGGCACACGTACAAAAGAACGGGTACTGTGTTAGAATTATCTCGGAAAACAGGTTCTCCGAATTTTAGGTGTTGTGTATGACACCTTTACTTGTGGAGCTGGCTGGGTATCTCTGTATCGTATTCGTGCACCAGATACACCCAAATACAGTAATAATATAGATCTATTTTTTTTTCAATTAATTAAATGTACCCTTTGAAAACCGTACTGTATGCTTGAAGCGCCTAAGAAGTTGTTGAATCTTGTCTAGGCGTCGTCAAATTGTGGGGCGTCTAGGAAACGTGCTTCTCTGACAGCTAGACAACAATTCAAACAAATCGTATTAATGAGTTCTATTACGAAAAGTAAAAGGCAGTACTTAACTTTGAGAATTGTATTGTATGGAACTGGGGACCTAGAAACGACGGAGAGGCTTCGTTCCCACTTCGTTCCCACCGTAGCCCTCAGTGGTTCACAACCTCACAACAGGCTACAGCAGTCCACTCACCCCACCGCCGCCCCACACCAAACCCAGTGTTTCTGTGCGGTTCGGTCCCCAGTGGACCCCCGCGGGAACGTCTCACACCAGACGACTGTAACCCCAATGTCTGCGTGGTACAGTAATTATGGTGCACGCGTACGTGGAGAAAGTGTTTGCGCAGCAATCGCCGACATAGTGTAACTCAGGCGGAATAAGGGGAACCATCCCGCATTCGCCGAGGCAGATGAAAAGCAGCCTCAAAAACCATTCACAGACTGGCTGGCTAACCGGACCTCGACACTAATCCGCCAGGCGGATTCGTGCCGGGGACCATCACGCCTTTCTGCCCAGAAGGCAGTGCGTTAGACCGCATGACTAACTGGGTGGGCTAACTTTGAGAATTACATAGATGTGTCGCAAGTAAAGGGCGGCAAGCGAAATAAACCCTTCCGTATAAAGAGTCCTCATACACTTCTATTCAGGTGGCTGGGCTTGAAGCTTCTCTTCGTCTGGCAGCGGCCAGTTGGAAGCGGCGCTTATGTGCTCTTCGTGTAGAGACCGCTGCTGTTGCGTTGTCGTCCTGGAGAGGGTTAGGTCAGCATTCAATTGGCTGACGTCTTCTTCACAGCCCTCTATCTGAACCGTGAGTCTGTATAATTATGAAGAAAACTGAAGACTCCTTCCTGCCTGAATTGTTGGTTGTTCACAACCAAAGCCTTCACAAGTACAGTACTTGCTAGTGAGGGAATCTTCCACACTGATGACGGCGTCACCCGCATCTCTTTTGCACACTTCCTGATGTCCAGAGTTCCAGAAAGAAATTCTACCACAGAATAAGGAATATATTTGTGCTACGTTCCCTCTGTGAGGGTTAATGTTTTATTTGCAGCGAGAAATACTGGAAGTTTGACGTACATATTTATTTACATTTTACGACTCAGAAAAGGTGACCTCCTACCTTGAGTATGTTTAGCGGTTGCCGTGATCGCATCATTACTATCGCTCCACTTGGCTGAATTTTATACTTATGGAGAGAATTCTTTAACGGCTCGCGAAGAATTTTAGTGCGTTTTTTCCCAGAAAATTAAGTACCATATACCCTTGTCCTGAAGTACAGAAGCTTAAATGAGCGTTGCCACTTACTACTGTGAGAATACATTATGTCGGCTGCTGGATCCAAATGCCGACGTCGAATGCTATCTGGTAACGTTCGTTCTCTTCGGAAGCTCCACAAACAGATACGTTTATCTGGTAAAAGCAAGATATACAGGGTGGTCAGAAAATGTGTGAAATGCTTGTAGGGATGTTACAGGGCAGGTTGTACTGAGACATAAATGTTAAGAAAGAAATTCGATACGTTGCTCCGTTTCCGAGTTATTTAGCATTGAAGTTAGCCAATCAGATCGTCGCGCGCGTAAATTCAAGTTTCAGCTAACGAGTCAAAGCACTCGTTGGGTAGCACCGCCCCTGGTAGGTCGCTTGAGGGCGAGCGCGCGACGCCCCCATTGACTACATTCTACGCTAAATAACTCGGAAACGGAGCAACGTATCGAATTTCTTTCTTAACATTTATTTCTCAGTACAATTTGCCCTGTAACATCCCTACAAGCATTTCACACATTTTCTGTCCACCCTGTATATTTACGAGCATCTACCTTTTACCCCGATGACACCAGCGAGGTGGCATGATCTGGACTCCACTAAACCGATAGTACTATTGAGCGGTCCTGATTCAAGTCTACAAACCCAGCCTGACAGTCTCAACGTGGACCTCAGAAGTTAATATAAATTCGCGTTGAAATGTTACTTTTCAAATGGTTCAAATGGCTCTGAGCACTATGGGACTCAACTGGTGAGGTCATTAGTCCCCTAGAACTTAGAACTAGTTAAACCTAACTAACCTAAGGACATCACAAACATCCATGCCCGAGGCAGGATTCGAACCTGCGACCGTAGCGGCCTTGCGGTTCCAGACTGCAGCGCCTTTAACCGCACGGTGACTTCGGCCGGCTGTTACTTTTCATACCCTGTCGTTCTACCCAGGTACGCATCCCACTACATAAATGCTGAACTGGCGGGCCAGAGTCCAAGGGCAGTGTAGACACCGTATTAAAGCAAAATTCAGCTTATCATCCTTTTAATAACAGATCAGGAGGCGTCAGAGAGAAGCCAGTATCACTGCCTCCGGCGTCTGCCTGTAGAGAGACGTTTCTGAACCTCTCCCTCTCTCTCTCTCTCACTCTCTCTCTCTCTCTGTCTCTCTCTCTCTCTCTCTCTCTCTCTCTAATGTTCAGCATTCGTCCTGCAATACCACTGCGCCTTCCGAATGCCTTTCAACTTTTGGCGCTCAACACTGCCGCCTATGAGACGGTCCCGGGATAACTTCGTTCTTCTTCCAGAGTCCCACTGCAAATCGAAACTATAGAAAACGCTGACATTATTTTCATTGTATTTATGGCCCGTAACAGCTATCCTTCCACGCTGTCACGTGCCACGCTGCCCGTATTTCACTGGCCGTCCTGTACGCTAGACCGCTCAATAGCGTTGCGATGAGCTGACAATAGAGGGTATAACAAGCACGTTCATGTCCATGGAAGTTCCTCAAGCCGTTCGGAGACAATTTGGGAGTGCCAGAGTGGCGTATCGTCTTGCAGAAAGCACAGATAGGTTTAAATGTGCTGCAGGCGAATGCATGAATGGTACGTTATCCAAGTGTGTCTTCCGCCGGAGACGAGCCTAGTATGGTCAGGAACAGTCTCATCCAATGTAAGGTTCTCCATCTCACTCCACCCTAAGCCCTGCCCTGCTATCAAGCAGAATAAATCACCTAGTATTTTTTTTTCGATGTAATCATAGCCTACTGTAGCATGCACCAACGTGCACTGTGACATCAATTCAGTGACATTTCTCGAGGCTTCTGCCACACGCAGTTGCGGTCTTCTTACCGCAATGGCTATCTCTTTGCACCATGACGTGCGGTAAGTCGAGTTGCAAGTGCAGATCATGTGGGTCTGAGTAGTATCGCTAGTCGCTAGCTTTTGTCCAGATCTGGATTAGAGAGTAATTTGGTATACTATCTGTTCTGACCTGCGATCCTTATTGCTACTGTTTATAGATGAGGTGATCAACTTGCACTGCTGCTTTGTAGGTGGTTTGTGGATATGCAAAATGTAAAATTTAGCAGACCGAGCAGCCATCTTTCGCAACAACAATAGCTCTAACCCTGCTGGACGTATAAGACTGAGTTTGGAAGGTAAATACGGGTACTTCACTCCATGCTGTTTTTTAACTCTGACCCAAAGTTCATCGATCGTATTTGCTGTTGAATGGTGACGTTCCAATCTGTCAGCAACCCTTGAGAAGTCGGGAGAACGCTTTGGCCAGGGCAATTATCGAACAAACTCTATATCGAGGGAGTTCAGGACAACGCACGCTATTTCCGATCTCGGGTTATCTTGTTGAAAGATGACAGCATGGACACATCGAGTATAGGGGACAGCCATCGACATGAAAAATCAGAAATTTGAGGCTGCTCAAAATACGAGCTATGCGAATCAGCGGTGATCATGTTGTGAATCCAATGGCACCTCACAACATCACGTCATGTGCTGGGCCCCTATGGTGATGATGAAAGCAGTATGGCAACCTGTGACTGTACAGGTATGAGCAGCCCTTACAGGCTCGCCTTCACACATTATTTTTAAATATTTTGTGACTCAAGCACTACTAGCCCGTTATTTATTTTATACGTGACATGTAAGTACTGTCTCAGTCTTGTATTGTTAGTCAGTACTTACACTTTTTATATAAACTTTTTTTTCCATAAATTTGTAATTGTGTTATAGACCACTTTAAATGCCTAAATTCTGATGAAGACACTCTTAGAAGTGTTGAAACCTGGTTAATAAGACTAAAAAATTGTGACCGAGGGCTCATTTGTTTCAATTTTAATTCATAAACGGTCACTGAACCAAGCAGCCATGTTCAAAACTTTGCAGTATGGCAACGTTCATCCCCATAGGAGCCTCCTCACACAGATACGTCCATCGTAATGCTATATACTACACCGGGGGGCTTGTATGAAAAGACGACTTGTTGTCTGCCTTTGGTGTCCAGTGTTCACATGTTCGTTGTGTTGAAAATCTACGGTGACCTAGATGTTGCCCATGAAAGTAAACCCATTTCCTGAGTCAACGTACTTGAAATCAGCCTGTCTTTTCGATGTCAACCAACTGTCTTCCCACGTCATGTTAACAATATTTGGCAAATTGATGCCAGCTTAGGATTGAAACTAGTCGAAACTAATGAAAACTATTATTACGACAGCTTTTGGAGGTTTTACGATTTCACGAATGACTTAGGAGCTGTGGAACACCACCTGCAGAATTTATTTGGGTCATTCATTTTTTCTTCTGCCTGGGTAGGTGGGTGCTCACGCAGCTGTCTGTTATGTGAGAAAGCCAGACTCGATTTTGGTGATAGGGCTGGTGTAGGGTGCATTCAGCCATGTGAGGTCAACTCAGGAGCTGTTCCAAGATCCAGAACCCCGACAACGACCGGGACGGACGGCCGGAGTGGCCGAGTGGTTCTAGGCACTTCAGTCTGGAGCCGCGCGACCGCTACGGTCGCAGGTTCGAATCCTGCCTCGGGCATGGATGTGTGTGATGTCTTTAGGTTAGTTAGGTTTAAGTACCGGGTGATCAAAAAGTCAGTATAAATTTGAAAATTTAATAAACCACGGAAAAATACATGCTTGGAATGACATGGGGTTTTATTGGAACAAAAAAAAACGAAGTTCACAAAATGTCCGACAGATGGCGCTGGACAGCAAAACGTCAGTGACTGCGCATGACAATCGTGTATAAAAGAAGCTGTAATGAGAGAGAGAATCAGATGCGCCAGCAGTCGCAGCATGTTGACGTTACCTGAAAAGGCGCTTTTAGCGGAGCTGTATTATCAGAAAAGGGGAATGTGCTAGTTAAGCATTACGATCCTATCGCCGTAGGAAGGGGATTCGAACGGGTAAAGGTCTGTTGACAAATGCAGCTGTGACGAGAATGATTTCGAAGTTCGAGGCCACGGGTGGTTTAGGCGATAGACCCCATAGTGGCCGACCGAGCACAAGGCGTAATGCTGCTGAGACAGCTCAGGAAGAAATGGAGACTGTAGCAGGTTCGTCTATGCACGGGGAAGTCAGCGCACGTGCAGTCGCAAGTCGCAACGGCCTTCCATACACTACTGTTTGGTTGGCACTTAGGCGTACCCTCCAATGCTATCCGTACAAAATCCATCGGCATCATGAACTGTTACCTGGCGATCTAGTGAAGTGGAGGGCATTTGCGGTGTGGGCGTTCCAAAAGATGGCGGAAGATGACGATTGGTTGAGTAACGTGTTGTGGACCGACGAAGCTCATTTCACGCTCCGAGGGTGTGTCAACGCCCACAATTGCAGAAACTGGGCTACTGAAAATCCTAGAACTGTCGTGGAAACTCCGTTGCACGACGAGAAAGTCACGGTATGGGTTGGATTTACCACATCTACCGTTATCGGGCCTTTTTTCTTCGAGGAAATGCATGATTCTGGTTTTGTAACTGCTACCGTGACGGGTGAGAGGTACGCCGATATGTTACAGAATCGCCTCATCCCCAGCCCGGCTGATAAACACCTGTTGGAACGTACGATGTTTATACAGGATGGCGCTCCACCCCATATTGCTAGACGCGTGAAAGATCTCTTGCGCAAGTCGTGTGCTCAGCCGCCATTTTCGTCATTCTTGGCCTCCCAGGTCGCCAGACCTCAGTCCGTGCGATTATTGGCTTTGGGGTTACTTGAAGTCGAAAGTGTATCGTGATCGACCGACATTTCTAGGGATGCTGAAAGACAACATCCGACGCCAATGCCTCACCATAACTCCGGACATGCTTTACAGAGCTGTTCACAACATTATTCCTCGACAACAGCTATTGTTGAGGAATGATGGTGGACATATTGAGTATTTCCCGTAAAGAACATTATCTTTGCTTTGTGTTTCTTTGTTATGTTAATTATTGCTATTCTGAACAGATGAACCGCCATCTGTCGGACATTTTTTGAACTTTTCTATTTTTTTGGTTCTAATAAAACCCCATGTCATTCCAAGCATGTGTGTCAATTTGTACCTCTCTATCTACATTATTCCGTGATTTATTCAGTTTTCAAATTTATACTGACTTTTCGATCACCCGGTAGTTCTAAGTCCTAGGGGACTGATGACCTCCGCTGTTGTGTCCCATAGTGCTCACTCAGAGACATTTGAACCATTTGAACGACCGGGAGGTCGGTGTCCCCAGCACTTGTCCCTCCATATCACACACCATAGCGCTGTTGTCAGAGGATGGCACCGCGGTCGGGCTAGGGCCAGAACGCGAAACTTTACCTCTCATGTCATTCCTTACGTCAAGCACATCTACATCTACATCTACATTCATACTCCGCAAGCCACCCAACAGTGTGTGGCGGAGGGCACTTTACGTGCCACTGTCGTTACCTCCCTTTCCCGTTCCAGTCGCGTATGGTTCGCGAGAAGAACGACAGCCGGAAAGCCTCCGTGCGAGCTCGAATCTCTCTAATTTTACATTCCTGATCTCCTCGGGAGGTATAGATACGGGAAAGCAATATATTCGATACCTCATCCAGAAACGCACCCTCTCGAAACCTGGACAGCAAGCTACACTGAGATGCTGAGCGCCTCTCTTGCAGAGTCTGCCACTTGAGTTTGCTAAACATCTCCGTAACGCTATCACGCTTACCAAATAACCCTGTGACGAAACGCGCCGCTCTTCTTTGGATCTCCTCTGTCAACCCGAGCTGGTACGGATCCCACACTGATGAGCAATACTCAAGTATAGGTCGAACGAATGTTTTGTAAGCCACCTCCTTTGTTGATGGACTACATTTTCTAAGGACTCTCCCAATGAATCTCAACCTTGTGCCCGCCTTACCAACAATTAATTTTATAGGATCATTCCACTTCAAATCGTTCCGCACGCATACTCCCAGATATTTTAAAGAAGTAACTGCTACCAGTATTTGTTCCGCTGTCATATAATCATACAATAAAGAATCCTTCTTTCTATATATTCGCAATACATTACATTTGTCTATGTTAAGGGTCAGTTGCCACTCCCTGCAGCAAGTGCCTATCCGCTGTAGATCTTCCTGCATTTCGCTGCAATTTTCTAATGCTGCAACTTCTCTGTATACTACACAATCATCCGCGAAAAGCTGCATGGAACTTCCGACACTATCTTCTAGGTCTTTTGTATATATTGTGAAAAGCAATGGTCCCATAACACTCGCATGTGGCACGCCAGAGGTTGCTTTAACGTCTGTAGACGTCTCTCCATTGAGAACAACATGCTGTGTTCTGTTTGCTAAAAACTATTCAATCCAGCCACACAGCTGGTCTGATATTCCGTAGGCTCTTACTTTGTTTATCAGGCGACAGTGTGGAACTGTATCGAACGCCTTCCGGAAGTCAAGGAAAATGGCATCTACCTGGGAGCCTGTATCTAATATCTTCTGGGTCTCATGAACAAATAAGGCGAGTTGGGTCTTACACGATCGCTGTTTCCGGTATCCATGTTGATTCCTGCAGAGCAGATTCTGGGTTACCAGGAACGACATGATACGCGAGCAAAAAACATGTTCTAAAATTCTACAAGAGATCGACATCAGAGATATAGGTCTATAGTTTCGCGCATCTGCTCGACGACCCTTCTTGGAGACTGGGACTACCTGTACACGGCCGTGACTCGTGCGGCTACGGAGCCGCCAGACGGCACAGCAGACCGCTTATCTGCTGAAGTGTGAGTACACCACGTGGACGGGATGGACGCTGTGCGGGCTGGCAGGCGACGGTGCGGAATAAAACATTGGGCCTGCGCGGCGACGGCGCCCGCTTAGCTGTGGTTACAGCCGGCCGGGAATTTTGTTTGCGCTGACGCGGGCGGCGAGCACGGGGTCCGCGCGGACGCGGTGGAGAGGGTTGTTTCCGGGAGGGCGTAACGACCCTCTCGAGCCGCACAATGCCGAGAACAATCGGCACAAAAACTGCGCGCGCCCCAGTCCACCGCTGAATAATGAAGACAGCGGCCGAGCCGGGGACAGCACAGCGCCACAGCCAGAGCCGGCGCGCCTAACGATACAACTCGCTGGACCCCCTGCAGCCGGCGACGGGGAGTGCACGGCGGCTACCTGCAGCCACAGCCACAGCACGTGTACACACGTGTCAAGCTTCTTGTGAATAGTCAGGCATAATTTAAAGATATACGGGGCAGTCAAATGAAACTGAGACAGATGAAAAAAAAAGAAGTAAATAAACTGTTTATTGTTGTTGTTATTGTGGTCTTCAGTCCTGAGACTGGTTTGATCCAGCTCTCCATGCTACTCTATACTGTGAAAGCTGCTTCATCGCCCAGTACCTACTGCAGCATACATCTTTCTGAATCTGCTTAGTGTATTCACCTCTTGGTCTCCCTCTACGATTTTTACCTTCCACGCTGCCCTCCAGTACTAAATTAGTGATCCCTTGATGACTCAGAACATGTCCTACCAACCGATCCCTTCTTCCAGTCAAGATGTGCCACAAACTCCTCTTCTCCCCAATTCTATTCAATACCTCCTCATTAGTTATGTGATCTACCCATCTAATCTTCAGCATTCTCCTGTAGCACCACATTTCGAAGGCTTCTGTTCTCTTCTTGTCCAAACTATTCACCGACCATGTTTCACTTCCATACATGGCTACACTCCATACAAATACTTTCAGAAACGACTTCCTGACACTTAAATCTACACTCGATGTTAACAAATTTCTCTTCTTCAGAAACACTTTCCTTGCCATTGCCAGTCTACATTTTATATCCTCTCTACTTCGACCATCATCAGTTATTTTGCTCCCCAAATAGCAAAACTCCTTTACTACTTTAAGTGTCTCATTTCCTAATGTAATTCCCTCAGCGTCACCCGACTTAATTCGACTACATTCCACTATCCTCGTTTTGCTTTTGTTGATGTTCATCTTATATCCTCCTTTCAAGACACTGTCAATTACGTTCAACTGCTCTTCCAAGTCCTTTGCTGTCTCTGACAGAATTACAATGTCATCGGCGAACCCCAAAGTTTTTATTTCTTCTCCATGGATTTTAATACCTACTCCGAACTTTTCTTTAGTTTCCTTTACTGCTTGCTCAATGTACAGATTGAGTAGCATCGGGGAGAGGCTACAACACTGTCTCACTCCTTCCCAACAACTGCTTCCCTTTCGTGTCCCTCGACTCTTATAACTGCCATCTGGTTTCTGTACAAATTGTAAATAGCCTTTCGCTCCCCGTATTTTACCCCTGCCACCTTTAGAATTTGAAAGAGAGTATTCCAGTCAACATTGTCAAAAGCTTTCTCTAAGTCTACAAGATGTAAGGGGCAGTCAAATGAAAATCAGACAGATGAAAAACAGAAGTAAATAAACTGTTTACTATCTACATCTACATGGATTTTGGCAAATCACAATTAACAATATGCCGTCCGGCTATACCACGGTGGTGTCGTGCGAAAAATAGCGGTCAACGGACAGAAAATTCACGACTGGACACTGGCCCCGACAAAAAATCGGAAGAACTTAGTCTGCTGAGTGGAAACATCCCTTTCTGAGAGAATGATAGGTGTAGGGGCACAAAGAAAGGATAAAAATGGTTCAAATGGCTCTGAGCACTATGGGACTTAACATCGGAGGTCATCAGTCCCCTAGAACTTAGAACTACTTAAACCTAACTAAACTAAGGACATCACACACATCCATGCCCGAGGCAGGATTCGAACCTGCGACCGTAGCGGTCGCGCGTTCCAGACTGTAGCGCCTAGAACCACTAGACCACCGCACTCGCATTCGGGAGGACGACGGTTCAATCCCGTCTCCGGCCATGCCGATTTAGGTTTTCCGTGATTTCCCTAAATCGCTTCAGGCAAATGCCGGGATGGTTCCTTTGAATGGGCACGGCCGATTTCCTTCCCCATCCTTCCCTCACCCGAGCTTGCGCTCCGTCTCTAATGACCTCGTTGTCGACGGGACGTTAAACACTAATATCCTCCTCCTCCTCCACTAGACCACCGCGGCCGGCTCCAATGCCCTCGCCGAGCTCTTTACGCACTCTGTCTCGTTTTCATTTGTCAGCCCTTATGAAATTAGCTGTTTTTACATGGTGTTTAAAAATACTCATTCGATTTTACTAGACTATACTTTCTACATGAATGAAGATAGAAACTTGGGGCCATATTTAACATGTGTGTAGAACCAGAAACTGCTTTCAAGGAAGTCATCCTATTTTACAAAGGTGTATCTTTTACACGTATTGACATACATCTGAGCATCGATTCTTGCCGTTCATTAAACTTCTCAGCAAATCGTATCACAGCGACGTGTTGACTGGTGTCTCGCCAGAAGTAGCGTAGCCGCTCGTCGATGGGATTTAACCACACACACGCTGTCTTCAGCCCTCAATGTTTACCTGCTGTCGCTCATGGTAATTGTGCTTGCTCACGGAAGACTGAGACCCGGTTCGTTATGCTATGGATGCTGATCCTTTGAGAAGCGTTCCTCCGACATTTGAGGGGTTACTGCTTCCCTCTTACCTCATGGTCACAGATTCGCGTCTTCAGATTTCGCGCTATTCCCATTTCTCCTGCGCCAGTTTGTGGATACCTAGATGCCAGCATTTTGTATACAAGCAGTATCAGAGTAGAAACAAAACAGTGAGATCATTCTGTTATGGAAAACTGTGATTCCCTAGAACCCCTTGTATTTGAGAGATGCTTGTTATGGAAATGTAATATCGGTTATCGCGTATAATGCTGTCTAGCTTCGATTAGTGACTCTCATATCTGTCATAGTCCTCAATGTGGATTAGCATTCCGAGTTATCAGAACACGAGTGAGTTATTCTTGAGCTACTTGTAAAAAATATTGCCATGTCAGACTGAAGCTCTTACTTTTTGGTGCAGTCATAGTTGGGTTTAGGAAATCTTTTTTAAATTGTATGTTTCCTTCTTAAAGGCCCTTGTCTCAAAACCAACATGCAAGATTAATCTTTTGAACTGTTTGTTCCCTTTTAAACACTCGTTGTTAAACTGCCACGACTTTTTTTTAAAAAATTCAAGATTACTGAGCCGAAATAGAAAAACTATACTTCACAGCTGATGGCTGGAAGGACCTTATGAGATCCTTTGGCATGTGATCTGTAATTCATTTCTGTTGCTGTGACCTTTCTCCCTGATTTTGTTTTGATGTACCTAATTTGAGCTAAATTATGAAACGAGCGACGTCTGGACTAAGCTCAAACTGGCCGCATGTTGTTCACGCCTGATTATTAACCAAATTGGACTTGTTTTCAGCTCCTTCAATTGTTAATTAACGCTATTACAGTTTTAAACGCTTACATATGAATTGGACATTTTTTAATTTATCTGTTGAAGAGTGGGAAATTATTGTGAAACTTGTAAATTCTGTTAATATCGTTTCTCACATTGTGTACGGGATTTTGAAATTCATAAGTGTAAAATTTAAAATAATCTATAAAAGTTTGAATGAATAAATTGAAGTGATCGAAATATCACGTTCTCAGGTCTTCAGCTGTCCATCACTGCCGATATTGTTTGAATGTCACTGGGACGAATAAATGTTGTAAAAACTATTTTCATCCTTGTGAATATGATGAATTCAGCACCTTAACACTCCCAGCTCTAAGCTATCTCTCATTTCAACATTCTTGTGGTATGTTTTACAATTACGTTTACGACCAAAGTTTACATGGAAAACATCCAGAGCGATAGAAAAATTCGTTCTATACTTTCCCGTGCGTCTCTGAAGTTATTGCGTTCAGTGCTGTTGCTATGCGGCGTCAGAGGTAACCCAAATGTTTTGGATGGAGGGGGACCGGGAGCACATAGACGAAGGCTTTAACGATCACCAACAACAACAAAATCACAAATCGAGTGATCAGGTGACCTCGGAGGCCAATGATGCAATAAGAGAGTTGTACGTCCCTCACAGCCAATGCATCGTTAAGGCAGATCGTAGGTAATAAATGCTCAGATATGCGGTTGGTTGTAGCAGCTGGATCTTGCAAAGGACGATAAAGAGTCTGTGTGGCGCATTCCAGTGAACGGGGCACCGGCCTTACTGTATGCTGAGTACAGCATGTCTTCGCTGCAACACTAGAGTGGGGTGTCGGGCGAGGGGGGGGGGGGGGGGGGAGCGAGGGGGAGAGTGGTGGGCCCACTGCCCCGCACGCTTTGTACACCTGGAAAAGAACTCGAGTATTCATCTGGTAGGCTGACGGCGTGAGGCCGTTAAGGGATTGAGCCCAGAACCTCCAGGACCGAAGTCTAGCGCACTACCCGCTTGGGAAACTTATGTCGCCCCAAAACAAGCCAGACAGGCACATGAGGAACGGCTCACTTTGAGGTGACCGGACAAGCAGACTTCTGTAGACTTACAACGGGACCGCGCCTACTCATCATCACCGATTTTGTCCAAATTTATGACGCATGCCGGAAGTGAAAGTGACTGAACTGGGATACCCACATATGCAAGCATTAAAAATAATAGAAAAATAGCATTTTTGGCGTAAAATGGATGAGTTATGACCCATTCATGCCAGCTCAGTTTCCAGGCAGAGGCTGGCGCAGAGGAAAGAGACTGGCAATCTGAAGGTCTTGGGCTCGAGTTCCTACGTGTATTTTTCTTTTCAGTTTTTACGTTATGTAAACCGGAATAAAGCTCAACGCGTTTATTACTATTTTCATGAAGGGGATGAAAATAAACGGCGAAAGGAAATATGGGGTGGCAAATACATTTTCAGGAAGGAGTTGTAGAGACCTTCATATATATAAAACCAGATTCTTTTATTATTTCACAGCTAATGATTTACACGTGGTGGGGTGATATTCATCGGAAAAACAGGGGCAGCAGTTATTTTCTCGGCATCTTGCACACGTTATAAACATCGCATTTTTACAATTACATGGTTGTCTTAAAATTTGAATATAAAAATAACGTAGTCTACTTTCATAAAGCGTTCTGTGTCACTGAACAATTTGTGAGGAAACCACGCATAGTTAAGTCCTTTACGCTTGAATTACAATTCCTTCTTGGAAAATTGTTTGAAAAGAAAACCAAACGAAAATTTGTAATTACAAATATTTTATGAGGGTAGTAACAATACTGTACAATGAGAATTATTTCGGTATTTGTGTTGTGTAAGTAACGTAAAAACTGAAACTAAAAAAAAGAAATTTCGATATAGGGAGTCGATCATACAACCTCTGATCACCATTATGTACTCTTTTTGCTGTACCAGTCGTTGCCTGTAAACTAAAGGAAGTATAAATAGCTCATGCCTCGCCAAACCTGCGCCTAAATGTTATTTTTGCTAAACGGCTGGCCCTCTCGGGTTCCCACTTCTGTCACTTCTTGTTTTGCCCAAGCCTTACATATACCACAAATTCGGACGACATAGGGGTCGATGGATTCTAGCAGGTTGAGCTTTTGGCCTGCTGGATGTCCTGAAATTAACAAACTTTTAGCTCACAGTCCAGATTTTATGTTAAATGACCAGACACAGCTTAATACTTGCCCCCTCCTAAACTTTAGATAATCCTCTCTTTTTTTTTAATTACTTCCAGCACTGTCTCTTCCTACATATTTCCGCATTTATCTGCAGTCATTCAGCTCTTTTATTTTATTAAAATTGTCTATGTAATCCAACTGTAGTTCCAAATGTTATGTCTCTCTTTTAACTGGCGCTTGTATTACTTTCCATGTTTTATACGTCTTGAAGGTGTCTCATCAAGTACTGTTTTTTGTTTTACTTGGTTCACTTATTTTCTCCAAACTGTTACATAGGCACAGTTTTGAGTATAACGTTAATGCTTTTCTTGTTTGCTCCTTTTATATTTGTATATTGTTCAACTATATTTTTCAAAATGCAGTACCACCACTCTCTCAAAGATGGCATTTACTGTATGTTTCCTCACACCTCTCTATTTTACTGCATTTATTCATTTCTGTTTCTCTGACTGATATTGATTGCGTTCCTCATATATTCTGTAGTCACATTGATAATTCTTTGTTTTAATTGCTTTGTGTATCACTCTCAACGTTTTATAGCTCCTGAATTAGCCTTATCAAGTACTCATTTTATTTTATTGTTTTTGTTTATTCATATAAACTGTTATGTAGGCTTGCTGTCTCAGTTTCGCGTTAAAATGGTTCACATGGCTTTGAGCACTATGGGACATAACTTCTGACGTCATCAGTCCCCTAGAACTTAGAACTACTTAAACATAACTAACCTAAGGACATCACACACATCCATGTCCGAGGCAGGATTCGAACCTGCGATCGTAGCGGTCGCGCGGTTCCAGACTGAAGCGCCTATTACGACAACATTGCCGAAGATGTTGTTTACTGTATGTTTCTGCTTCAATCTAGATGTGTAACTTCTTTTCCAATGTCGTTCTCAAAGATTGTAAGTTCTTTGACGATAGTAGTCAATAAATGTCTGAAGATAGACTTATAAACCAAAAACTGGTTAACAAGATAAAAGTAATAGCGTAGAACAAAAGCGAACTAGTGCTTTTCATTTATTACAACCAAAAGGCACAAAATATATGTATCCATATATTCAGAATGATCGCAGAAGATGCTTTGTAAATAAAAGCGAAACGCATCTGGTGTAAAATTCTCTGTACTTAATTGCAGTTACCTTGAGACAGAGAAACCAATAACAGTTCATGTTAACAGCTGCTATAGAAGATGGCCATGAAACAAAAGTACCACTGAACACTGTTTTACAGTAACTTGATTTTATAGGAGCGTCGATCGTCAAGCAAACTAAGATACCCTTATTTTATTAGATACTGAGGTACGATTTAAAACAAGCAGACGATGGAAGACGTACAACAATGGCATCAAAGATTATTCCTACGAACAGTAATGTTTACATTTGTAAGTGGGCTGCTTCTGTGTTGGGAGCACTGTTTAGCACTTTGCATTGGATCTCTGAGTGCGCTTTCTCTGTAGGAGACTCTGTGGCTGATCGGATTCGTTGTTGGAAGTAATCGCCAGTACTGTTGGGCAATTGGAAGTTAGTCGCCAGCAGTGACGGAAGTACTGTTGGGCAGTTGGAGGTGAACAGCCAGCAGTGATGGATGTTAGATGTGAGAAGTTAGCATTGATGGAGGGAAGAGGTCCACAATACACTCGAAATAGACTCGATAAAAGACAGAATCAAAAAACAAATGGCAACATACGGAAATGACAGATTAACAACTAATCAAGACATCAGGACATTAATCACGACAATACCATACTATTTAAACGCACCGGCATATAAATACCCTTATCCGCCTTACATTACAGCAATAGCAACTGAACAAGAATACCCAGATAAACATGAAGACCTACAAGCAATAATGGAAAACAAAGATCTGCCTCAACATCTAACAACAGAATAAAATTCCAAAACGACATAGAAGAAAATTCTAAGGATTTTCACCCGACTCCAGCTGAGGTTTTCAGGGGTTTCCTTCAGCCGTAAGGCAAATGCCGGAGTTGTGTATTCTCCCCACAACAAACAAAGAAAACAAATAAGAACATAATAACCAAGAAAGGTAAATAACAAAAGATAAACAATAATTTAGATACCTTCCCCAAATTACAACAAATAAATTGTGTCACCACAGAAAAAAGTAAGATAAGTTAAGGCTCCAAACGGACAGTAAGCCCTATATGAGCCCACCCCACCCTTCCAGTGGTGGAATGAAAATTTTAAAAAAAAAAGTTTTAGCGTAGGCTAACGATCTGTACATGTTCGACTTGGAGATTGAATATTATTCACGATTATATACCTTTGTACTAGATGTCAATGACTATTTATATTTGTGTCTGAACTGGATGTCACATTATTAAGATAAAAAAATACATTATTTAGTTTACAACAAACTCTTTACTTTGCTAACGACATGCCTATCAGTAGTTACAGGCTTTAATAGTTAGAATCGTTTATTTAGCTGGCACTGTTGACGCTCGCTGTATTGCAGTTGTTGTTGTGGTCTTCAGTCCTGAGACTGGTTTGATGCAGCTCTCCATGCTACTCTATCCTGTGCAAGCTTCTTCATCTCCCAGTACCTACTGCAACCTACATCCTTCTGAATCTGCTTAGTGTATTCCTCTCTTGGTCTCCCTCTACGATTTTTACCCTCCACGCTGCCCTCCAATACAAAATTGGTGATCCCTTGATGCCTCAGAACATGTCCTACCAACCGATCCCTTCTTCTGGTCAAGTTGTGCCACAAACTTCTCTTCTCTCCAATCCTATTCAGTACTTCCTCATTAGTTATGTGATCTACCCATCTAATCTTCAGCATTCTTCTGTAGCACCACATTTCGAAAGCTTCTATACTCTTCTTGTCCAAACTATTTATCGTCCATGTTTCACTTCCATACATGGCTACACTCCATACAAATACTTTCAGAAATGACTTCCAGACACTTAAATCTATACTCTATGTTAACAAATTTCTCTTCTTCAGACACGCTTTCCTTGCCATTGCCAGTCTACATTTTATATCCTCTCTACTTCGACCATCATCAGTTACTTTGCTCCCCAAATAGCAAAACTCCTTTAATACTTTAAGTGTCTCATTTCCTAATCTAATTGCCTCAGCATCACCCGACTTAATTCGACTACATTCCATTATCCTCGTTTTGCTTTTGTTGATGTTCATCTTATATCCCCCTTTCAAGACGCTATCCATTCCGTTCAACTGCTCTTCCAAGTCCTTTGCTGTCTCTGACAGAATTACAATGTCATCGGCGAACCTCAAAGTTTTTATTTCTTCTCCATGGATTTGAATACCTACTCTGAATTTTTTTTTGTTTCCTTTACTGCTTGCTCAATATACAGATTGAATAGCATCGGGGAGAGGCTACAACCCTGTCTTACTCCCTTCCCAACAACTGCTTCCCTTTCGTGTCCCTCGACTCTTATAGCTGCCATCTGGTTTCTGTACAAATTGTAAATAGCCTTTCGCTCCCTGTATTTTACCCCCGCCACCTTTAGAATTTGAAAGAGAGTATTCCAGTCAACATTGTCAAAAGCTTTCTCTAAGTCTACAAATGCTAGAAACGTAGGTTTGCCTTTCCTTAATCTTTCTTCTAAGACAAGTCTTAAGGTCAGTATTGCCTCACGTGTTCCAGTATTACTACGGAATCCAAACTTATCTTCCCCGAGGTCGGCTTCTACTAGTTTTTCCATTCGTCTGTAAAGAATTAGTGTTAGTATTTTGCAGCTGTGGCTTATTAAACTGATTGTTCGATAATTTTCACATCTGTCAACACCTGATTTCCTTGGGATTGGAATTATTATATTATTCTTGAAGTCTGAGGGTATTTCGCCTGTTTCATACATCTTGCTCCCCAGATGGTAGAGTTTTGTCAGGACTGGCTCTCCCAAGGCCGTCAGTAGTTCCAATGGAATGTTGTCTACTCCGGGGGCCTTCTTTCGACTCAGGTATTTCAGTTCTCTGTCAAACTCTTCACGCAGTGTCGTATCTCCCATTTCATCTTCGTCTAAATCCTCTTCCACTTCCATAATATTGACCTCAAGTACATCGCCCTTGTATAGACCCTCTATATACTCCTTCCATCTTTCTGCTTTCCCTTCTTTGCTTAGAACTGGGTTTCCATCTGAGCTCTTGATGTTCATACAAGTGGTTCTTTTATCTCCAAAGGTCTCTTTAATTTTCCTGTAGGCAGTATCTATCTTACCCCTAGTGAGATAAGCCTCTACATCCTTACATTTGTCCTCTAGCCATCCCTCCTGAGCCATTTTGCACTTCCTGTCGATCTCATTTTTGAGACGTTTGTATTCCTTTTTGCATGCTTCATTTACTGCATTTTTATATTTTCTCCTTTCATCAATTAAATACAATATTTCCTCTGTTACCCAAGGATTTCTACTAGCCCTCGTCTTTTTACCTACTTGATCCTCTGCTGCCTTCACTACTTCATCCCTCAAAGCTACCCATTCTTCTTCTACTGTATTTCTTTCCCCCATTCCTACCATTTGTTCCCTTATGCTCTCCCTGAAACTCTGTACAACCTCTGGTTTAGTCAGTTTATCCAGGTCCCATCTCCTTAAATTCCCACCTTTTTGCAGTTTCTTCAGTTTTAATCTACAGTTCATAACCAATAGATTTTGGTCAGAGACCACATCTGCCCCTGGAAATGTCTTACAATTTAAAACCTGGTTCCTAAATCTCTGTCTTACCATTATATAATCTATCTGATACCTTTTAGTATCTCCAGGGTTCTTCCATGTATACAACCTTCGTTCATGATTCTTGAACCAAGTGTTAGCAATGATTAAGTTATGCTCTGTGCAAAATTCTACTAGGCGGCTTCGTCTTTCATTTCTTACCCCCAATCCATATTCACCTACTACGTTTCCTTCTCTCCCTTTTCCTACTACCGAATTCCAGTCACCCATGACTATTAAATATTCGTCTGCCTTCACTATCTGAATAATTTCTTTTATTTCATCATACATTTCTTCAATGTCTTCGTCATCTGCAGAGCTAGTTGTCATATAAACTTGTACTACTGTAGTAGGTGTGGGCTTCGTATCTATCTTGGCCACAATAATGTGTTCACTATGCTGTTTGTAGTAGCTTACCCGCATTCCTATTTTCCTATTCATTATTAAACCTACTCCTGCATTACCCCTAATTGATTTTGTGTTTGTAACCCTCTAGTCACCTGACCAGAAGTCTTGTTCCTCCTGCCACCGAACTTCACTAATTCCCACTATATCTAACTTTAACTTATCCATTTCCCTTTTTAAATTTTCTAACATACCTGCCCGATTAAGTGATCTGACATTCCACGCTCCGATCCGTAGAACGCCAGTTTTCTTTCTCCTGATAACGACATCCTCTTGAGTAGTCCCCGCCCGGAGATCCGAATGGTAGACTATTTTACCTCCGGAATATTTTACCCAATAGGACGCCATCATCATTTAACCATACAGTAAAGCTGCATGCCCTCGGGAAAAATTACGGCCGTAGTTTCCCCTTGCTTCCAGCCGTTCGCAGCACCAGCACAGCAAGGCCGTTTTGGTTATTGTTACAAGGCCAGATCAGTCAATCATCCAGACTGTTGCCCTTCCAACTACTGAAAAGGCTGCTGCCCCTCTTGAGGAACCACACTTTTGTCTGGCCTCTCAACAGATACCCCTCCGTTGTGGTTGCACCTACGGTACGGCTATCTGTATCGCTGAGGCACGCAAGCCTCCCCACCAACGGCAAGGTCCATGGTTCATGGGGGGAGGTTATCGCAGTAGCTCGCGTAATGAAGATTTTTGTGAGGTAAGTGCTTAATGAATGTATAGGTTATTGTTAGGATTTCTTTTAAGTCAGGGCCATTCTTTTGAATTAATTATTTGAAGTCAGGTTGTAATTTTTTTGAGCAGTCAGACTGCGTTGCCCTAGGGTATTTTGGGTCTCAGTCATTCAGCAATTTAAGTACAGCTCCACTCATTTAAATAAAGAAGTTTCACATTTACTCGGTACGATGATCGCTAATAAAGGAAATAAAAGAATAGGCCGTTTGGTCATGTGCGAATCGTTTATTCGTGTGTGTGTGTGTGTGTGTGTGTGTGTGTGTGTGGTGGCGCAGCGAATGTGAGAACCAGTGCGGCGGTCACGGCGTGACGCGAAGCGCGGTGCGGCAGTGTCTCTGGAGTCGCGGGCCGTGCTAATCGCTCGTGCCCGCTGCCGGGCGGCCCCCCACCCTTGCTTTGTTTTGGGATTCTCACAGCCGGCGGTTTCCGCAGAGGGAAGCGGCGGCGGCGGCGTCGCGTGTCGCCAGCCTCCTACCGCGCGTCTCTCAGGCAGACCGCCTGCTGACCAACACGTGGACCGGGCCAGCCGCCGACAAGAGTAAACGAGGTGACTCAGGGAGTCTCTCCTAACAATAGGCTCTGGGGAAGGTTTCGTCAGTTCTTCGTAATCAGTCGTGAAACCATGAGCTCATCTACACCTACATCTACATCTACATGGATACTCTGCAAATCACATTGTAATGTCTCTTTATATTCGATGAATTATTCTGATACAATTCTACCCTTGAATGACGTTTACTAATTTTCTATCTTCATACTCGCAGAATCCACGCGCAAAACAGTTTCATACAATAGCTATGCCATGAGCGCATAATTATTCTTTGTACAACTCTCTCTGGTGGTTGTTAGAAAAAAAAAAAAAAAAAAAAAAGCTTCCGAGATTGTCTTTGTGCCGATTAGCCTGAGCATTGTTTGAAGAATTGTAATCTGAATACTGAATATTGTCTGCCCCTCGTGGTCTCGCGGTAGCGTTCTCGCTTTCCGTGCACGGGGTCCCGGGTTCAATTCCCGGCGGGGTCAGGAATTTTTCCTGCCTCGAGATGACTGGGTGTTGTTGTGTCGTCTTCATCATCATCATCATTCATCCCCACTACGGTCGGAGGAAGGCAACGGCAAACCACCTCCAATAGGACCTTGCCTAGTAAGGCGGTGCGGGTCTCCCGCAGCGTTCCCCTACGCTCTGTAAAGAAGCATGGGACTTCATTTCCATCTGAATATTGAGATTTATGACAAAAGATAACTGCTACGAAATTGTACGATTAAAAGGGAAATATATATATTGCTCCTTCATACAAAAGGTGTGTAACAAATTTACATTATTTGACATTTGAGAATTAATGACATTCATCGATATATTGCGTAGTTGTTAATCAGAAGGGAACTTCCGAAAGACTGGATACGAACCTGCATTTAGTAATCCAAGACCTCCATTACTTCTTCGGAAGGTTAAACTTCATCAAAGCCAAATATCCGCTCGATCTGAGGTTTCCCGACTGATTAGACAACGCTCCCAAAACTACGAGGCATTTTATTTGTACAGATTAGCAGACTGCCGCAAAGCACGAGCCTGCAGAGAAGAAGAATCATCGCCTGATTTCATTCTAACAAGTAAAATTTCTGAATCATCATGAGTGACTGAGTTATGACTGTGTTTCCTATTATGAATGATTGATTGCTCGAACGAATTGAAAACTACATAACTACATAATTACATAGATAGGAGGAAAGATTACAACATTTAAGTGCCTGGCAGAGGGTTCATTGAACCACCTTCACAATTCTCTATTATTCCAATCTCGTATAGCGCGCGGAAAGAATGAACACCTATGTCTTTCCGTTCGAGCTCTGATTTCCCTTATTGTATCGTGGTGATCGTTCCGCCCTATACAGATTGGTGTTAACAAAATATTTTCGCATTCGAAAAGTTGGTGATTGGAAATTCGTGAGAAGATTTCGTCGCAACGAAAAACGCCTTTCTTCTAACGATTTCCAGCCCAAATCCTGTATTATTTCTGTGACACTCTCTCCCATATTTCGCGATAATACAAAACGTGCTGCCTTTCTTTGAACTTATCCGATGTACTCCGTCAGTCCTACCTGGTAAGGATCACACACCGCGCAGCAGTATTCTAAAACAGGACTTTCCGTCAATTACTACGAACTGTGACCTCTCTGACAGGAAATCGCAAATACAGCCACATAAATGAGACGATATTCCATAAGCACGCAATTTTACTACGAGCCGCTTGTGTAGTACAGTGTCAAAGCCTTCTGGAAATCCAGAAATACGGAATCGATCTGAAATCCCTTGTCAACAGCACAACACTTTATGTGAATAAAGAGCTAGTTGTGTTTCACAGAACGATTTTTTCTAAACCCATGTTCATTGTGTGTCAATAGACCGTTTTCTTCTAGGTAATTCATAATGTTCGATCACAATATATGTTCCAAAATCCTGGTGCATATTGACGTTAACGACATGGGCCTGTAATTTAATGGATTTCTCCTACTACCTTTCTTGAATATTGGTGTGACCTGTGCAACTTTCCAGTCTTTGGGTGCGGATCTTTCGTCGAGCGAACGGTTATATGATTGTTAAGTATGGAGCTAATGCATCAGCATACTCAGAAAGGAACCTAACTGGTATACAGTCTGGACCAGAAGGCTTGCTTTTATTAAGTGATTTGAGTTGCTTCACTATTCCGAGGATATTTACTTCTACGTTACTCATGTTGGCAGCTCCTCTTATATTCTGGCATCGTCGTGTAGTGATACGAATATTTTGATTTTTCACAACAAGGATTGAGTGTGACAGTGAAGCAATCACGTTATACATCTATACACGTACTCCACAAGCCCCCGTACGGTACACGGCAGAGGATACCCTGTACAGCTACTAGTCGTTCCCTGTTCCACTCGCAAATATATGCCTGCATATGTGCCTCAATTTCTTGTATCTTCGTGGTCCTTACGCCAAATACTTGTCGGTCGCTGTAGAAATGTTCTGCAGTCGGCATCAGATAACGGTGCTCCGGATTTTGTCAGTTGTCTTCGAAAAGAACGTCGCCCACCCTCTGGGGATTCTCATTTGAGCTCCCAAAGCATCCCCGTTATACTACGTGTTATTCGAAGCTTACAGCTACAAATCTAGGAACCCACCTCTGAACTGCTTCAGTGTCTTCCTTCAGTCAGACCTTGTGTGAATTCCAAACACGCAAGTGGTACTCAAGAGCAGGTCGCACTTGTATCCTACATGCGGTCTCCTTCACAGATGAATCACATTCGCCCAAAAAACCCGAAGTCAGCCTTTTGCATTCCCTGCCCCACAATCCTCGTACACTCGTTCCATTTCATATCACTTTATCATTTTGCAACGGCATTCACGCCCCCCCCCCACCCCCCACCCCCCCACCCCACCCCTTCCTCGCCCATCATATACTTAAACGGTGTAAGTAGGCTGTTTAGGTTTTTTTATTGGTAATGCCACCTCTGTATAAAAAAAATCACTGGCTGTGCTGTGTGCAGTCTGTGGCTGCTTTGCATTGTTGTAATACTCAACCATTGTAGTGTTAGGCAGCTGGCTGTGAACAGCACGTAGCGTTGCGCAGTTGGAGGTGAGCCGCCAGCAGTGGTGGATGTGGGGAGAGAGATGACGGAGTTTTGTAATTTGTCATGAACTGATATATATATGATGATATCAAGGTAAATACATTGTTTGTTCTCTATTAATATCTTTCATTTGCTAACTATCCCTATCAGTAGTTAGTGCCTTCCATAGTTTGAATATTTTATTTAGCTGGCAGTATTGCAGTAGTGGGAGTAACCAAGATTTTTGTGAGGTAAGTGATTTGTGAAAAGTACAGGTTAATGTTAGTCAGGGCCATTCTCTTGTAGAGATTATTGAAAGTCAGATTGCGTTGCGCTAAAAAATATTGTGCGTCAGTTTAAGCACAGTCCTGTATAAATTGTTCAAAGGGGACGTTTCATATGGCGACCCTGCCAGGATACCTCACTGGAATCTTCTGATTTTTTCTTGTAGTTTGTGTAATTAGCGTAGATTTTGTTTATTGCTAGTGCGTAATTGTAGAGAGAATCTCCTTTGTAGTTGCAGTCTTCCATTGTTGTACAGTAAAACAGTTGTGGCATGCATGTAGATTTGCACCAAGTATTTCGCAGCTGCAATTAACTAGATATTATTTTCAGTGCTATGTTAATGTGTTCCCCTATTTTTGCTCTTAAAATTGTGTTTTTCTGTGTTGTCGTGTGAAATATTGTGACAATAATGGCGTGTGAAAAACGTAACACTAGGCTCCAAAATAAACTGAGAAATGACAGCAAAGACGAAAGCAGTGTGTTAGCGCCACCGTGTAATGAATTAACTAATATTGAAGGTAGTAATTTGGTAATTGTGCCTAGGGAAATGGAGCGGGCGGCAAACAATGGCGTAGGCAGTGAAACAATTAGTGAGCAGGGAAGCATTATCGATCGATCGGTCGGCAATAGCTCGGCTCAGGAATCCGAAATGACACGACACGATCTCGCAAATACTGTAGATTCAGGTTTTGGATACTCACCGTTTTCTCAAATAAGTCAAGACACATTTTCCGCTTGTCAAAATGTGAATGTTGCCGGTGCAAATTCACTGCCGAAAGCACTGAGGAACATGTTTCAGACACCAGTGCATTGTTATTACAATTAATGCAACAAATGGGACAAAAGCTTGAAAAGTTAGACACAATGGAACAACACCAGAGACAAACACAGCAACAGTTAGACACAGTGGAACAAAATCTCAAAAAGTTAGACACAATGGAACAAAATCAGAGACAAACACAGCAAAAGCTTCAAAAGTTAGACTCATTGGAACAAACTCTTGAACAAACACGTGAAGATTTAACTACTGAGTTACATAACATTGAATCGAAATGTCAAAAAGTCTGCAATGACGTAAAAACACAAATTTGTGAGCATTTTCAACCTATTTTTTCGCGGCATGAAAATGCATTACAGAATCATGAAGCAGTTATAAAAGAACTGCAAACCATTGTTCATGAAAATCATGAGACCTTGTCGGCTAAAATTGACTCAGTTGCATGTACCGATCTGGTTACGCAACTTGCAAAAACTCAGGAAAACTTAAAGGACACAGTAGATACTCTGAAACTTGGTTCAGAAAAACACACTGAGGAAATGTTTTCACTATCAGAGAAAGTAGCCGAACTTTCGGATCAGTTCACTAACTTATCTACGAAGGTAGATGATAATCTGAATGACACAAAACCGGTCGTCTTTAATGACACAGAAGAGAGCGAACAAATTAGGAAACTGAAACAAAATCTGAATCAAATTAATACGCAACACCAAAGAGAAATCCGCGAAGTACAAGATCAGCGGACACAGGTAATACAAGAATTACGTATTTCAGAGGACACTCGCGCCCCAATACGGGAAGAGGGACATAGAAATATGGAACAACCACAAAATAATAACACAAGACACTTCGGAAATTATGAAAGAAATTGGCAAGGCACACCGAATTTTGAGATGGAACCGCCTACACGACGTAACAATGACCGCTATGCGACTCGCCGACATGATGATTTTGACTATAAGCTGTTCATTACTACATGTAAATTTAAAACATTTAAGAATTCTGCCAACGACATTCATCCACAAGCATGGCTCCATCAATTCTCTCATTGTTTTCCTCCCAACTGGTCGTTAGAACACAGATTAGAATTTATGTGTGGCTACTTAGAGAATGAACCAGCTGTAAGAATGCGATCGGTCATTCACGATTGCCACAGTGAAGGAGAATTTTACCATGCCTTCCTCTCAGCATATTGGTCTCAAGCCACACAAGACCGAGTAAAACATGGCATCATAATGATGAAACATTTCGAACAATCTGAATTCTCCAGTCTTGTGAAATAGTTTGAAGACATGTTGCACAAGAATCAGTACCTGTCAAACCCATACAGCCCCTCAGAACTCATCCGGATTTGCTTTATCAAATTACCTGAACATTTACGACATATTATTTTAGCAGGACGTTGCAAAGAAGACATTGAGGCTTTTCAGGGACTGTTACGAGAACTGGAAATTGACACTGACAATCGGGGAACGCGGGAACAGGAGCACAACAATTACAGGTCACATCTGTCACAATTCTGCGATGACAGAAATAATACACGACAAGGCTATTCTTATAACGCAAATCGTGACCAAAACAGACACCACCCATATGACAACCACTGGCAGAGTAATAATAGTTACAGAGAAAGATCGCATTTCCGTAGTAATGAATATAATAGAGATAACCATGGAAACAGACAATATGGGAACCAAAACAATTATTATTACGGGAGACAGAATAACTTTAGACGCAACGGTCCAGCGCGCAGTTACGATTCAGGGAGAAATTCTCCACTACTTAACCGACAAGAAAGAAACTACAGGAACTACCAACATGACGACAGACGATGTGATCGTAACGACAGACCTGAATTGCATCAGAACTGGCGGGATTTAAACAGGGCAGGGCCCTCTCGTCACAGTGAATTTGTAGAAGTTAGGTCTCCAAATCCCAATAACGACGCACGCCAACAAAGAGACAGACAATAACTCGCACAGCAGGCAGCCGCGTGCGCCCGCTGGCTCAGGGAAAAATAACATAGGCGCTAACCTTGAGAAAATTTTTAGCATCCTTACCGATGTGCCATATACCATATGATAATTCCACTGAAGCTGAAACTCTGCGTACTAGCAAGAGTAAAGGTTTACGCCACATTTCACATGTAAAACCGTTTATTGAAAGATAATCTGCTTTTTAACTTTGTCTTTGCCATAAAACTTTTCACTTCACATTACTAATATTCTTTGTAAGAATTAGAAACTGTTCACATGCAACAATGTTTGAAGTTAAATATCCAGTCAAGAACCAAGAGAACATATTGAAACAGAAATTACGAATGCATTGTTATAGTGAACAGACGACACAGTGTTATTGTGTGTGTACATTCTTAGTACATTGTTAGTTGCATGATTACGTAACGACTATAAGGCTTACATACTTAGAACATTTACCAGTACTGTTAATGAGATTTTAATGCAACATTTTGGTTTATTTGAAAATACATTCTGAAATTAAAGTGCTTCCTGAGAGATACCAGATGACACAGAGGTTAGTTTATGTGACAGCTACACGATTTTATCACGACGCTACTAATGAGTGACAATTTACAATGTTGCTTTTGCAGTGTTTCTGTTTTATTTCTGCACAGTTTTTCTGTATTATTCTGGAAAGTAAAACATGTTTTAGTAGTAAGGTTTGTGGTATAGCAACAATGAGACAGCCTTTTTCGTGGCACAACAATACGTTACAGTACAGTACTTTCTTCATCACAACAATAAACGTAATAACTATGGTATCCATACGCAAAGCATTTCACTTTGGTTTATCATGAGGTAAGTACATCGACTTCTGCAGAACTTAGCTTTCGGAGGACGATAACTACGACACTTCCACAGAATTATCTTACAGCAAGACGCACATTTAGCGCTACAGGACATGCATTTGAGAGATTAATTTTGTACTTAAGCCATTTATTTTTCAAGATTTTTGAATTACAAAGAAAGTTTTCCGTGATACATTTCATTCCATTGCTGTAATTTGTAATACCTGAGGGTATAATTACATTAATCCTCAGGGGGGTACACGCCTACTTTGTGTATAATGTGTTTGGCAAGCACAAAGAGCCCTAGCTAGTATGGTATTTGCTTATACAACTTTACACATCAGTACCATATTTCTCTAACACATAAATTACACAGCTATCTGGTCATTTAACTGAGAGATAAACTTTTTTTTTATTACATCAGTGACAGATGTTTACGTAATTACACAGTTGAATAACTTCACACTTATGAAATTGCATTTTGTCAGTACTTTGTGAACTGTTCAAATTTTTTCGGAGCCATTGTGTTACTATGAGAGCTTTGAATGATGTATTTGGTATGGGAGCATGATTTTAAAGTACGTTTGAGGTAGATGACACTATTGACATGAGCAGAGAATTTTTTTTAGGTTTTGAAATTATTGGAGGAAGCTACGACGATTTTGAGATTTGACTGAGGTGTTATGATGTTATTTTTACGACGACGATGTGTATTATGCTGTTGCGGTATGTTTATGATCAATAAGATGATGCTATATAAGGAATGTGATTACGTGTTTATATGTATATGAATAATGAATAGAAGGTAGGGACTCTGACTGGTGAAAAAGGATGTTGTAAACCGAGAATCGTACTTTAAGAGTTATGAAATGTGTGTAAATGCGTGAATGTATCACAATGCCGGCGAAAATTTTTTGGACACTGTTATATTCATACGATTTTGTTTCTACAGATTTGTAACGCAAATTCTTGGCCTATGAAATTTTTATATGAGACTGTCGCTGTAGCGAAAACTGCTGTCGTAAATATTTCGTTAAGAAAGGTAAGTGACCGTGAAGTAATTCGTTGTGAGCGGCCAGGTGTGTCAGACGCCTGGAGAAAAAGCCATTATTGCGAGCCCTTTTCAGCGGCACAGGTAGAAAAAAAAAGGGAGGCCATTTTCCTCGCTATTGACGTTCCTTTGTAGAGAGCATAGCAAAAACGACACGGTCGAACTTGAAAATGTATGTTGACACTGTGGAGCTCTTAATTTATGATATTTACAGAAATGCCTAATGAAATGACGAGAAATATTTTTACATCTGCACACCTGATTATGACAAGCGTCTTTCTACGAGAGTTGAGAGAATGTCTACTAACTTATGAAATGTCACATGACTATTGAATGATATTTTTACGCTTTGGTTTGCGTAATTGCTTATTTCATTTGATATCTAGTTTCTAGCTGCACTGCAGCATTGGTTAAAATAAAATTTTATAGATGTACTAATATAAATATTTTCTGTCTACAGATCGAGTAAATAATAATTTTTTCAAAAAAAAATGAGGGAGCACAAAAAGACATTTACCTTCACAGGAACTGCAATCATAGTTTTCTTTTCAAGTACTTGTTAATTTCTTTTGTAGAATAGATTGTGATGCATCACTCTAGTGTTAAGATGTGACATAGGTATTAGACATGGCCATTTTTAGTGTAATACTTTTTCTGCTTGAACTTTGTCATGTTTAGGTATAAGTTATGCTGTTTGCCAGGCATAGTGCTACTGAATTTTAATTTGTGTTACTCTGCTAATCCAGATTTATTTTTCTTGTTTGCTGCACATTGCCTTATATTAGTCGTAATATTGCAATTGCTTCGCTAATTTCTAAAATGCTGCTTCCTTTGCAAATCTGCACTTTTTTGTCATTGCTGTTTGCGTTAATTGTTTTATGTGCTGCTGCATTGCCTCATCCCTTAGTTTAGCATCTGAGCTCAGTAGATTTAAGTTAGCTTAAGAGGGGGTAGACTATATAAGAAACTAGTTGTGATGAATGGAAAGAAATGCATTGAAAGTATATGAAAACGTTTTGGGCCAAAATGAGTATTGTACAATGATCCGTAATTATTTTGAAAGAAATATGAACAGAGTAGAGAAAGCCGGTATTGATAGGACTTTTTGGAAATAATGAGGAACGAAGGGAGATCTCCGAGAAGTAAAGAAAGTTTTGTTTGCAAAATACTGCAGTAAAAGAAACCCTGTCCTTTCCTTGTGTTATCGCACTATGTGTTTGTGTCCCCTTGTGTATTTGTTTTCTTCCTGTCTCTGTGTAGTTTCATAGAATTTTTTTTCTTCTAATACTAAGCTACATTCACTATGATGAGGAATACTGTTATCCTCAAATATAATTGGCATTAATAATATGTTATTTACCTTGTAAAGATGTTTAGACATTATTTATTCTGTTTTGTTTTAATGCTCATATGTGAAGGTGATGTTTCAAAAGCTATTCTGATCTTTTATGTATTTACTTATGTCATAATTCCTGTAACACTGATGTATATGTTTATTTCTATTCTTTTGTAAAGCCCCTATTACCGCAAATGTTATTTGTATTGTTATGTTCTTTACTGGTGTGTTTTGTACCTTTGTTATTGTGTTCTTATGTTATAAAATTGTACTTGTCACCAGTTCATCATATTATTAACTTGTAAGTTACATTTCACTGCACACGTTTCTGTTGGTCATAGTATATGGACAATATGTGAGAAGTAGGGACTGTTAGTGTTTGCACGTGTGTTAATAATTCAGCAAGGGACTGGATAACAGCATTGCTGGTTCTAAGGACAATTCCAAAAACTTTGTGAGTGCACAAGTGGTGGTTATGGACTTGCTATATTATCCGCAAGACTCTTCAATGGTGATTGTGCACCTGCACAGTCACAACAGATGGCTGCTGGCCATCTCTACAAGGACTGCAGTGGGTCTGCACCTCTGGTGGCCCACCAGTACCATCATCTCTACAAGGACTACAGTGGGTCTGCATCTTTGATGGCCCACCAATACCACAATCTCTACCAGGACTACAGTGGGTCTACTCTGTGATGACCTACCTACCAATGTTCTTCAAAACGTCGACTGACTCTGCTGTGGGTTTACTCTGTTGTGGCCCATTACCTGTCTGCATGTCGAGTCAGCACTGTCTTTCCGTTGGAAGGACAACACTACTTCTTCAAGACTGCATGGAAATCCACTACGTCTGTGTGCATTGTCTTTTACTGCTCAGACTTTGAGGAAAACACGGCAATTTTAATGTGATGAATGATCAGGACTGTCTTTATGGACTGTGAGAAAATGTTAGCTTTTGACCAACATTGTATCAATAAGTGTGTGCATTTGTTTTCTTTGTTATTGTAATTACGATTATGAAAAATTTTAACAAATATGTATTGGCCAGTGCCCAAAAAAATTTGTAAAATTTATTTGTGGGGAGCATGGGGGCTATGTAAGTAGGCTGTTTAGGTTTTTTTATTGGTAATGCCACCTCTGTATAAAAAAAATCACTGGCTGTGCTGTGTGCAGTCTGTGGCTGCTTTGCATTGTTGTAATACTCAACCATTGTAGTGTTAGGCAGCTGGCTGTGAACAGCGCGTAGCGTTGCGCAGTTGGAGGTGAGCCGCCAGCAGTGGTGGATGTGGGGAGAGAGATGGCGGAGTTTTGTAATTTGTCATGAACTGATATATATATGATGATATCAAGGTAAATACATTGTTTGTTCTCTATTAATATCTTTCATTTGCTAACTATCCCTATCAGTAGTTAGTGCCTTCCATAGTTTGAATCTTTTATTTAGCTGGCAGTAGTGGCGCTGGCTGTATTGCAGTAGTGGGAGTAACCAAGATTTTTGTGAGGTAAGTGATTTGTGAAAAGTACAGGTTAATGTTAGTCAGGGCCATTCTCTTGTAGAGATTATTGAAAGTCAGATTGCATTGCGCTAAAAAATATTGTGCGTCAGTTTAAGCACAGTCCTGTATAAATTGTTCAAAGGGGACGTTTCAACGGCGAGACTGTCAGGCAAGACACTACCAATGCTGTATTCTAATATTACTGGTTTCATTTTGCTACTCATCTGCACAAACTTATATTTTCCTACAGTTAGAGCTGGGCGCCATTAATCTAGAAATTTTATCTGTCTTTTACCTTTCAACAGTCACTAAATTTCAACATCTTGCCGTACACCACAGCATCATCAGCAAACAACCGCAGATTGCTGCCCACCCCGTCAGTCAAATCATTTACGTGCATTTAAAACAATGGCTGTCCTGTCACACTTCCATGGGGTATTCCTGACAATACCCTTGGCTCTGATGAACATTCGCCGTCCAGGTCAAATGAAGGGTTCTATAACTTAAGATGTCTTCGAGCGATTCACATATCTGTGAACCTATTCCATATGCTCCTACCTTCTTTAACTGCCTGCAATGGGGCAGCGTGTCAAACGCTTTCCGGAAATACAGAAATATGGAATCTGCCTGTTGCCCTTCATCCTTAGTTGGCAGTATATGGGGTGAGTAAATGGGCAAGCTGAGTTTCGCACGAGCCATGCTTTCTAAAACCTTGCTGATACCAGGACATCAACTTCTCGCTCTGAAGAAAATTTATTACATCCGAACTCAGAACATGTTCGAGGATTGGTCTGTAATTCTGAGGGTTAGTTCTTTTGCTCCCCTTATACACAGGAGTCACCTGTGGTTTTTTTTTTTTCAGTCACTTGGGACTTTGCGCAGAGCGAGAGATTCGCGATAAATGCAAGCTAAGTAAGGGATCGATAGCGTAGAGTACTCTTTGAAAAATCGAATTGCGATTCCTTCCGGACCTGGTGACTTACTTGTTTCAAGTTCTTCATGTGTTTCTCTACACCAGGGATGCTTATAACTATGTCGTCATACGGGGGTCTGTTCGATGGTCAAACGACGGTATGTTTGTACGACTAACCTGCGTGAAAGACTTATTAAAGGCGAAATTTATAACTTCTTTCGTTTCGCTGTCTTCAGCTGCCACAACAGACTGGTCAACGAGTGAGTGGATGGAAGCCTTAGACCCGCTTAGCGATTTTACATAGGTCCAGAATTTTCTCGGCTGCCCGAACAGATTTGTAGGTGAGAATGACTGTGATAATTCTTGTACGCTTGGCACATAGATCTTTTCGGAGACGCAAGAATATCTACTAACCTTTGCCTGTCGTCACACGCGCGCTCTCTTTTGAAAAAAATAAAATAAAAAATAAATAAATAAAATAAACAGAGCAACAGCCTTTGCTTCCTCAGCATTTCCCGAAATTCGTTGTCAAACTGCGGTGGGTCTTTTCCGTCATTAAATCACTTACTAGACACCACTACTTGTCCAGAGCACGATTTAGTCTGTTTAAACTTGTCCGTAATTCCTCTAGGCATCACGGGATGGGCATGATCAGCTAGAATGTTCACATACCTCGCGGAGTAACAACGGGGCATATAGACTACCACGATATAGCTGCCCAAATCGTCCCCGAAACCTCGCCATATTACGGTCTTGGAACGCAAACGGCTAGAAGTTGGAACAGTTGAAAGAAAACTCTTCCGACCAAGGGACTCTCTTCCATTGTTGTGTAGTCCCAGTTTTTTAGCTTCGCGACCAGTTTTTTCCTGTTATAGTAACTTACATCGTTGTTTTAGAATTCCAGCTCACACTGGAATCTCCTGCATGTGGAGCTCCTTCATGTTGTTTTTGTGTTGACGCTGTTTGCAAGTGCGACATTCAGTTCTTCAGTGACTCTTGCAGCTATCGTCCACGTATTTTTTTATCGTCACAATCCTCTTCAGTGACTGTCCGTCACTATTACTCAAAACATACTTCCGCCCACGTTGTAACTTACGTAACTTAGCGGATGATGTTTTTCCGCTTTCCTTGTATGCGGTATAAATCTTCGATAAGGTACTTCCTGAAATATCAAACACTTCGGCTACCTTGGTTATGGAAGCAGCCGTCATACGAACACCAATAATATGCCCAAGTTCGAATGCGCGAAACTCTGACATTATGCACTCATAACTATACAGAAAATTGTTCTGACAACAACTGACACTTGAAACATATTGAGGACATTGCACAGGCGCCATTAGTGGCCGAAGACGACAGTGCAACCTGCTGGGTTAACTAGCATTTGCTTTTGTGTTCAGGCACTCTTTTCTCGCGGTGTTTTCCGCTGTACCTCATATACGTGAATGTTGTATTTTAAATATAACAGTTCAGTTAGCGAGTAGAGTGAGAAAGATTATCGTTTCGTGTTTGTAACTGACTGTGTTGATAGCTACAAGGGGTGGAACGCTGCTGCCGTCACATGTAGCCTAATTAAGCGAAGTGTTTGCCCGGCAGTACGACGCTCCGCTGTACTGAAGTAAGAAATAGAAGGCGCTCTTTATTTCCTCAGATCAAATATATCGAGCAGGAAGCGCAGTGGTATGACACCGGACTCGCAAATGCCTGTCCGGTCATCCACATCCGTGATTTCCCCAAATAGCTTAGGGTGAAATCTGGGATGTTTCCAATCAAAAGGGATAGAGTTCGTGCTCTGTCTCTAATGACGTTAAGCCCCAGTCTTCCTTCCTTTCATATCATATACAAACGCTCGGAATGACGTTTTACAGTCTTAGTATTTTCCATTATAGATAAGATATTCAAAAGAGAGAAAACGAAAAATACGTGACCACATTACACGATGTGACATCACAGAAACATGTTTTGGGAGCTCGTACAGGGAACTGGTGTCCAGGATGTAAACGCCGCCATTTCTCATCCCCTTGCCAGCAAATTCTGGTAATTAGAATTTCTTTCAGCGCCACTGCTTCAAAAGTGATATTTCTGTGAAGAACCGTACCCGCCATACCCATCCGCATGCACCACAAATTCCACAGTTCTTTCGTTGTTGTCATCGCGAGGTGTATGTTGGATGAATTAATATGGTTCTCGACTAGTATTGGAAAGAGGGCTTTCGAAATCCACGGAACAAGGGTCTTCGCGATGCACAGCGCTATTCGTTTAGCATCTCGCATTCCATTTCATCGAACATATCTGCAACGCTCTTGCAGTTACTCAACAAACTCGGTACGAAGCACGCTGCTATGGTCTGAATACTTTCTATCCCTTCCATTAATCCAATTTTATAAGGGCCGCAGATCGACGAGCAGTACTCAACGGCCGGGTGCTGTGGCCGAGCGGTTCTAGGCGCTTCAGTCCGGAACCGCGCTGCTACTAAGGTCGCAGGTTCGAATCCTTCCTCAGGTTAGTTAGGTTTAAGTAGTTCTAAGTCTAGGGGAGTGACGACCTCAGATGTTATGTCCCATAGCGCTTAGAGGCATTTGAACCATTTTGAGTACTCAACGCTTGGCCAAACATGAGTTTTGTAGGCGAGCTCCTTTGCTGATGAATTGCATCCTTGGTATTGTCATAGTAAATTCAAGTCTAACATTTGCCTTCACCATACGCACGTGATCAAAGTCAGTACAGCTCCTCGTAGATTTTTGAGGATTTGGAGTGATTCAGTTAACCGAACGCAAATTTTGTACCCAAAAGCAATGGGATCTTTCCCCCTATTTACACCAAACGAGGCGGCCCGGTGACACGACACTGGGCTTGCATTTGGAAGGACGGTGGTTCAGATTCCCGCCCGGCCATCCAGATTTCCGTGATTTTCCTAAATCGCTTAAGGCGAATTCCAGGATAGGTCCTCTGAAAGGGAGAAGACCCATTTCTCCCCTCTTCTTTCCCCGACCCGAATCTGTGCTCCGTGTCTTAGACCTCATCATCGAAGGGGAGTTAAAACTTTACTTTCCTACCTTTTTCTATTTAAGCGTATTACATAACAGATTTATTTATGGTCCTTCATCGCTGTCTGCACGTTGAGCAGTGCTAGGATCAGAAGTTTCAGCTATTTTTGTTATTATAAATTCAATGCCCATCTTCTTCTGTATGGCGTAGCGTCGTCTTCACGAAGATCAACGTTTTCTTTCTCAAACGGGATCTTGTCTATTATCGTGGACGAATCAAAAGTTTATCACGTCAGGTGGTATCTTTCTTATACTAGTATCTTCGATACACTAAAAAATATCTTCCTCAAAGAGCGACGAAAACTTCCAAGTTTACCTGTTGAATATCTTTTAAACACCGTAAAGAAACAGAGCGATACAGACAATTTTCTCGAAAGACCGGAAACATATGCTATATACACTGATCCATTTTCACCCTCGAATAATTTGTAGAGCAGATTTTTAACCACATTTCTCTTTTTGTAGAACCGATAAATGGAGCTCTAATCGTGATGGAAACACGTCTAAACCTGCAAATGAGTAGGTTATAAATTTCTAATCTCAAACCTCACACTACGGAATCCTTCCAGTACCCTTTGTGAATGCAACAAAACTGTACATTCATTTTCGAGATACTGGAACAATAACGTGCTTGTGCTGAAACATTAGAAACAGCTGAAGTGAGCCAGCTTTATATTTAGATTACTGGAATTAATAGTTTTCCAGAAATTATTAGTTTTCCAGAAATTTGTGATCACCGAAAACTTTAAATTCGCGGAAGACGGAGGACGACAAAGAGGAAAGCAAGAAGACACGAATTCTCGTAACTACCATGGCGTCCATGGAGAAGTCGTAGGAGACACAGTACCGAATCAGCCGTGCAGCCACAGAGAATATAGTCATGGTGTCAACGCGGCAATAATTTTGAACACTTCAGATAATCTCCTCCAGTGTCAGGATTTGATGTTAAAATCATCCTGCCACCTCGCTTGCCCTTTAAAAACAAGAATAGTTGCTGCCTCGAGTATACCATACGCAGACCTTTTTAATATGTTTATACTCGACAAAAAGAAAAGGAAATAAAAATGTGTCTTCTTGAATGTCATTTGAGTACTGCTACAAACGAAGTTACGTGTTCGTTTCTCAACAGCCGATATAATTATTTATGTATTTCAATTACTTTCGTCAAACAAATTATTTTAGATTAATTTTAATTTTGTTCTGTGGTATCGACAATTAACAATATGCTTTGAGAAAGCATCGAAAGCAGATTGTATTTTTCACGACGATTGAAGCGTGCCGTAAAACACCGTCATGTTGAACTATTTATAAAATAAAGTAGGGCAGAGTGTTGTACCATGGACCATTTCTCAGACTTTCGCATGTATCCCTGTAGTAAAGGTTCAGTGTATTTCTTATTCTATTATGGCATTCACCTGACGTCTGCTGCAGTCTTGTAGTAAAATTAGAAAAATTACTCCGGGAAAGTAAGGTTTCTCCAGACGTGAAAACCTGTTCCTAGGTATGTGTGGTCGTGTGCCTAGGAACATGTATTCTGTTCAAATTCTAAATGTTCCAGGAGAGAAACTCTTGTCAATATTGTATTTAGTAATCTTTGTGTTGCATTGTTACTCTACTGCGTACCAACAATCAGCAAATGAAATCCTGTTAAGAAGAAGTATTATCGAAAACCAGTTACAAGCTAAAAACGTTTTGAAGTATGAGGGGTAGTCATGTGTAAACTGGACGCCTGCCACAGTGGGACCATGGATTCGTTCCATTCAAAAGTAATCACCACGTTTACCCCACTGGGAGACGAGACAAGCAATTCCTGTTTCGTAGAACGCAGTCGGCCGCTGACGTGTCCACAAACCGCACCCACTCTTGCACTTCCTAGTCCGTCTGAAACCGACGTCCATGCTTGTCTTTCTTCAGGTCACCAAATCACACGGTGAAAGATCCGGGTTGTACGGAGCATGTCGCAGTGTTTCCTAACCACATCTCTTCGTCCCATTGGCAGCGTTGGGGCGGCCGTTGTCGTGCAATAGCATGATTCCGTCTGACAGAATTCCTGGGAGTTTGGACGTTATGGCGCAGAGAAGAGAGCAGGTAGGTGGAAAGAATACATTGAAAGCCTCTATGAGGGTGAAGATTTGTCTGATGTGATAGAAGAAGAAACAGGAGTCGATTTAGAAGAGATAGGGGATCCAGTATTAGAATCGGAATTTAAAAGAGCTTTGGAGGACTTACGGTCAAATAAGGCAGAAGGGATAGATAACATTCCATCAGAATTTCTAAAATCATTGGGGGAAGTGGCAACAAAACGACTATTCACGTTGGTGTGTAGAATATATGAGTCTGGCGATATACCATCTGACTTTCGGAAAAGCATCATCCACACAATTCCGAAGACGGCAAGAGCTGACAAGTGCGAGAATTATCGCACAATCAGCTTAACAGCTCATGCATCGAAGCTGCTTACAAGAATAATATACAGAAGAATGGAAAAGAAAATTGAGAATGCGCTAGGTGACGATCAGTTTGGCTTTAGGAAAAGTAAAGGGACGAGAGAGGCAGTTCTGACGTTACGGCTAATAATGGAAGCAAGGCTAAAGAAAAATCAAGACACTTTCATAGGATTTGTCGACCTGGAAAAAGCGTTCGACAATATAAAATGGTGCAAGCTGTTCGAGATTCTGAAAAAAGTAGGGGTAAGCTATAGGGGGAGACGGGTCATATACAATATGTGCAACAACCAAGAGGGAATAATAAGAGTGGACGATCAAGAACGAAGTGCTCGTATTAAGAATGGTGTAAGACAAGGCTGTAGACTTTCGCCCCTACTCTTCAATCTGTACATCGAGGAAGCACTGATGGAAATAAAAGAAAGGTTCAGGAGTGGAATTAAAATATAAGGTGAAAGGATATCAATGATACGATTCGCTGAAGACATTGCTATTCTGAGTGAAAGTGAAGAAGAATTAAATGATCTGCTGAAGGGAATGAACAGTCTAATGAGTACACAGTATGGTTTGAGAGTAAATCGGAGAAAGACGAAGGTAATGAGAAGTAGTAGAAATGAGAACAGCGAGAATCTTAACATCAGGATTGATGGTCACGAAGTCAATGAAGTTCAGGAATTCTGCTACCTAGGCAGTAAAATAACCAATGACGGACGGAGCAAGGAGGACATCAAAAGCAGACTCGCTATGGCAAAAAAGGCATTTCTGGCCAAGAGAAGTCTACTAATATCAAATACCGGCCTTAATTTGAGGAAGAAATTTCTGAGGATGTACGTCTGGAGTACAGCATTGTATGGTAGTGAAACATGGACTGTGGGAAAACCGGAACAGAAGAGAATCGAAGCATTTGAGATATGGTGCTACAGACGAATGTTGAAAATTAGGTGGACTGATAAGGTAAGGAATGAGGAGGTTCTATGCAGAATCGGAGAGGAAAGGAATATGTGGAAAACACTGATAAGGAGAAGGGACAGGATGATAGGACATCTGCTAAGACCTGCTAAGACATGAGGGAATGACTTCCATGGTACTAGAGGGAGCTGTAGAGGGCAAAAACTGTAGAGGAAGACAGAGATTGGAATACGTCAAGCAAATAATTGAGGACGTAGGTTGCAAGTGCTACTCTGAGATGAAGAGGTTAGCACAGGAAAGGAATTCGTGACGGGCCGCATCAAACCAGTCAGTAGACTGACGACAAAAAAAAAAAAAAAAAAAAAAAAAAGGCGCGTCACAGTTTCTGCAAAGTGTCTTCATAGCGCTGCCCACTGACAATCGGATGAAGGTTACGCTTCAGCGATTTGGTTGGGAAACACTGTAACACTGTGCACAACCCGAATCTTATCCGTGTGATTTTCACATCTTTGGTGACCTGAAGAGAGACATGTGTGGACGTCGGTTTCAGTAGGACGAGGAAACAGGAGTGGGTGCGATTTGTGGATTCGTCAGCAGCCGACCGCGTTCTGCGAAACAATAACTGATCGCCTCTTCTGTATTCATATCTGGTCTCCAGACGCGACATATCGTCATCTGGACACAATATTTCGTCGGTCCACCCAGTCGCCATCTTCAGGTGAGTAGGTCATTACACTATCTCGCTAGAACTGAAACCAAACTTTTTTTTTTCCTTTATTGAAGTTCAATTCCCCCCGAAGGGGGCGGTCTGGCAGCAGCTTAGTATGCCGCTCTTCAGCCTACAGACTTTGTTAGAAAAGATGAAGAGAATAAATAATAAAAACAGGCGATAAAATCGGAGACTTAAAGAGTAACATGGCGAAAAGATGAAACCAAACACGCCGAGGGGCTCCTTTATACACCGTCCGTGGGTCCAACGTGCGTGCGCGAACATAACTGCCCTCTAGCGACACACACAACAGCGCACCGGTGGTGAAAGCTCGCAAAACGTAAAGTCGATATCAACCACTATTGACAGTTTTTGAAGACCGAAACAAATACCGTTGTTTCTTAATGTGAAACAGAACAGGTTTCCAACTCTTACTTAAAGGATACCCCTTAACTCTGTTTATGATATTGTCAGATAGCCGAATTTCAATGGCTTCTTTCACTGCACAGTCCCAATACCAGGACGCAGGGGGCAACCACTCGTGTCTCATCGTACAGCATTTTATGTCCTTCAATAAGACAACGTCCCGTCACTGGCTGAAATAAACGCATGTGGAGATGCCACTCCACGTGTAAGTAGGCTGTTTAGGTTTTTGTGTTGGTAACGCCACGTAGCGCTCTGCATGAAAATCACTGACTGTGCTGTGTGCAGTCTTTGGCTGGTTTGCATTGATGGAATTTTTGCTATTGTAGTGTTGGGCAGTTGGATGTCAACAGCGCGTAGCGTTGCGCAGTTGGAGGTGAGCCGCCAGCAGTGGTGGATATGGGGAGAGAGATGGCAGAATTTTGAGAGCGGACGACCTGAACGTGTGTCCATCAGAAAGAGTAAATTTGTAATACTGGATATCATGAACTGGTATATATACTATGACTTTTGAACACTATTAAGGTAAACACATTGTTTTTTCTCTATCAAAATCTTTCATTTGCTTAGTATGCCTATCAGTAGTTAGTGCCTTCAGTAGTCAGAATCTTTTATTTAGCTGGCAGTATTGGCGCTCGCTGTATTGCAGTAGTTCGAGTAACGAAGATTTTTGTGAGGTAAGTAATTCATGAAAGGTATAGGTTATTGTCAATCAGGGCCATTATGTTTTAGGGATTATTGAAAGTCAGATTACGTTGCGCTAAAAGTATTGTGTGTCAGTTTAGTGTTGATTAGATTAAGTAAAGAGCGAATTGTCTGAGTACGTTCAGTTCTGCTCTGCTCTGCTGTTTGAAAATCAGATAACGTAAAAGGTTTCTCAGCACAGTAATTCATTAATTTTTTTTAAGGGGATGTTTCACACGCAGCGATCCTGGACCGTACGTATCGTTTGTCCAATATAGACTTTCCCGCCACGGTAAGGAATCTTGTAGATCGGGCTTTCTCAAACGCAAATCATCCTTCACTGAGCCCACCAGAGCTCTGGTCTTAGCTGGTGGAGGGAATACAATTATTTCTTTAAAATTCTTCCTATTTTTGAAGATATCCTCCAGGCAAAATGTAGTAATGCCACCGATGTCCTTGTATTTTCTGGTGGTTCCCGCAAATGTCCAGTCTGTACAGCACGACGGATCTGATTGTCATTATAACCATTCTGCTTTAACACAGCTTTCAGATGATCCAGTTCTTGTGTCAAACTATCTGCATCTGAGATGACGTAAGGTCTTTTTACCACTGTACTTAGGACCCCGTAGGAAGAATTTTAAGGGAATCTGATATTAAAAGAGAATTCCGTCCGCTAGCTAAGACCAGAGCTCTGGTGGGCTCGATAGAGGATGTTTTGGGTTTGAAAAAGCCCGGGGTCTACAAGATTCCCTGCCATTGCGGGAAAGCCCATATTGGACAAACGATTCGTACGGTCCAGGATCGTTGCGTGGAGCTTCATCGCCACAAGCGTTTATTTCAGCCAGTGGTGGGACGTTGTCTTACTAAAGGACATAAAATGCTGTAAGATGAGACTCAAGTGGTTTCCCCTACGTCGCGGTGTTGGGACTCTGCAGTGAAAGAAGCCATTGAAATCCGACTATCTGACAATATTATAAACAGAGGTAAGGGGTATCCTTTAAGTAAGAATTGGAACCCTGTTCTGTTTGACATTAAGAAACAACGGTCTCTGTTTCGCTCTTCAAAAACTGTCAGTAGTGTTCGATATCGTCTTAACGTTTCCGCGAGCTTTCACCACCGGTGCGCTGTTGTGTGTGTAGCTAGAGGGCAGTTATTTTCGCTCACGCGCCGTGGACCCGAGGTCGGTGTATAACCAGCCGTCGCGGCGTGTTTGATTTCAGTTCTAGCGAGATAGTGCAATGGCCTACTCACCTGAAGATAGCGGCCAAATAGACCGCCGAAATATTGTGTCCAGATGACGATAAGTTCCGGCTGGAGGCCCGAAATGAATGCAACCAATTATTATGGCGGGAAAGTTTAAGGAGCCACAACTAGTCGTCTCTTCTCCCAGTGGGATAAATATCTTAAGGTGTGTGATGATTACTTTTGAATGGAAGCACTGCATCGTCTCTGTGTGCTGGTTGTTCAGTTTTCATTTGACTGGTCTTGACAGCAACTGTTGGCAACTGACACAAATTTACTTTTTTCAAGATAGGGGTACTGTTAAGACATTAAAGAAACTCAGTTCATTTTCAGAAATCACTTATATCACGGTAGAAGACGTTCCGTTTCAAGGAATATGGCGCACGACTGACAGAGTATGGCTCAACAGTCCACACGTTATGTAACCAGTCTTAATAATATACAGAAATTTACTTGCCATAAAACTCTGAAACTGAAGAGTTAACACTGTCCTTCCAACAACTTTGATATATTGTACAGAACTTAAATATGTAGACCTCCCCTACACGCAAAAAGGCAGGCTAAAACTCTATGGCCATATTAAGAGTGGAACAAACCAGATTAACTAAGACAAGTAGTGAAATTCAACGAAAGTTGCAGTTGAACTAAAATTGAAAGACTAAAATGGATCGGTGCAGTAAAGGGAGACTTGAAGGAATCCAAGAATAATACAACCGATATACCAGATGCAAAAATTTTTAGACAGAAAATTCACGGCTGGACACTGGCCCCGACAAAAAATTTAAAAATACCGGAAGAACTTAGTCTGCTGAGTGGAAACATCCCTTTCTGAGAGAATGATAGGTGTAGGGGCACAAAGAAAGGATAAAAATGGTTAAAATGGCTCTGAGCACTATGGGACTTAACTTCTGAGGTCATCAGTCCCCTAGAACTTAGAACTACTTAAACCTAACTAACCTAAGGACATCACACACATCCATGCCCGAGGCAGGATTAGAACCTGCGACCGTAGCGGTCGCGCGGTTCCAGACTGCAGCGCCTAGAACCGCTCGGCTACTTCGGCCGGTAAAGAAAGGATAAAAAGCCTTTGTAATCGCTATGTAGATTGCGTGGTCCAGTAGGACCCAAGCGGCAGTAACGATGATAATGTACTTTAAGGTTTTTAATTTAATAATTACATCATTTAGGACTGCAAAAGCCTTTTGGTCATCCGAAGAATTTGCTGTAAAGTTACGCCGTAGAGGACGTTTGCAGAAATAGCGCTTATAATCCCTAGAAAGAACGTAAAAGGCACTTGTATATCTTCTTCCACTGGGTACGATGGCCGCGGAACAGGTAACGTAAGTGCATCCAATAAAAACAGACCGCAAGCCGTACAGTGTAATTTACGGCCACAGCGTCTTCACGACGCACGATAAAACCACTGTAAATGTCACGCCGAAAATGAAATTTTCCCAGTGAAAATCCCTAACGCTGAGCCGCGTAAAAACGTCCACGTGTTAGCTCTTGAAATACGCGCTCCGCTTCTCCGAGAAACAATTTGGCTGTGCGCGCGTCGGAGCTTCCAGATGATAATTTGACAACTCCAGAAATTAAGCTTTGACGAGTTAATAACGCGCGTATGTGTTAATGCATTCAAAACAGCCCGGGGCAAAAACTTACTGCCCGTTAAGTCCTTTGGGCGAAAGGGAAAACGAATTCAGGACTCGCATGCTGCATAATTTACGCTCCGGAGGTCGTTTCGATTTATTCTGTTATCCCTAACAGGGCGTAAAGGTGTAATTTCTCGGTTTATTTACAAATGGCCAGTGGGCAAAGGGCGCCTCTCCGTGTCGCTGGTTTAACAAATGCGATCTGGGCGTGAACCAGCCACGGGAGAGACAGCAAAAGCGCCGATTAACGGTGCTAACAGGTTATAATGGCAGCCTCTCGCCTGCGGATGTGAGTTAATGTGGGAACGCCTCGTGTTTGCAGATCGAAATACGTTCTTCCAGAGTTTGTTTCGACAGGTTCCTTGTTTTGGGACGCCACTTCAATACCGACTACGTCGCTTTTCCCAATTACTCCAATAAATCAATATCGTCTTCCATTGAGATACAGGCATTGCCACTTGACTCTACTCCATGCGGTAGTTTCTCAGGGCAATTGTGTTTGCAAACACCATTATATCCTATGAAAGCGCTTGTGATGTAGTTCAGTCTAGTAAACAATGAAATGCTGCAGCAGCGAAATTAATGAAACGAATTGCAATTTAAGAAAAACAGAGTTCCGTAATATTACGTTTCATATGATTTTAGCAACACCAAAACAAAGATGGTGTTTTACAAACAACGTTGGAAATATGAAAGAAGAGACGAAAAGAATTTCGATAAGTTCGCGCAAAACCTCACTACCTCACTTTCAATTGATGAATAACCATAACGCTTCGCAGTTATCTAACGGATACAATAAACATTCCAATCCTCAACCAGTTTTCTATGTTCTACATAACAATACCAGTCCGAGCGTTACTAGTTATCATCACAACATTTTTCATAAAACATAAAAAGTGGCCTATGCGGAAAATTTTTGCGGGTAATAGCTTCATCAATTCAGAATTGGATAAGAAGATTTCATAACATCAAAATTTTTCTCAGTAATCCTAGAAGTAGAGGAGCAAAGTAAAAATTCGCGTTATTGGAACATAGCTGAATCATTTTTACTTCTCTGATGACACTATGCTGATTCTATCTATTGCAAACAAACAACTAGTGGAACAGCTTGGTAGAGCAACGTTGACAGTACGGTTCAAAACAGAAGATAAGACTAATATAACATATAATAAAAATGTAATAAATTGATGACGATGATTTAGAACAGATGAAGGCAAGGAATGGACACATAGTAAGATAAATTTAAATTTGGTCAACTACATAGGCTTTCCAAAACTAAGCTTCCGATATACCTGAAGAGGAAAGCTTACTGTAAGTATATATAACCTGTTTTGGCTTTTGATAGCGAAACATAATGGACTTTTAATGCAGCAAACATTCAAAAACTGAGGATTACTCAGCGAACAATGAAGAGATGCATGCTGGGAATTACTAGGGAAGACAGGGTGGAGCCCGTTTTTCAATTACGTATGTCAGTTGGAAGGTGGAATGTGTTTGAGAAATTGGCAAAGTGCCTAAGATAACATTGTCATTCATCAGTGAAATGTAACCTGATCCAAAGAAACTGTTATGTGATGATCACTGTCGCAGCAAGATTGTTTTTCTTGTAATGCTGATTCATGTTTCGGTAAGACATTCTCTCTCTCTCTCTCTCTCTTTGTCTTTCAGTTTGGCTTGAACCGAAATCAGATAAAGAGTAGTAGCTAATGTATTCAGTTATCAGAATATGTACAACAATAGGAAGTTTCATTTAAATAATAGAGTATTATTTTCATTTCCATGATCTAGATAAGCGAAAATTCTACAAAATAGCAATTTACGTTTTTTGTCACTTTAAGTATTGTCACTTCCTCTCCCATAGTATAGGTCGAAAGCCGTTCTATATATTTTTACATTTGACCAATGTACGCTACGCATCAGGTAGGGGAAACGTATAACATGAAGACAGACAAATTAGCGGACAGATTGGAATGGAAGACGTAACTGTAATTTTAATGAAAAGGAAATAGACTTACGTATGGGTACGTGGATGGACCAAGGAAGGTCTGTGTCGGGTTCTACGAAATGAGAAAGAAAACCAAGACGAACAAGTTAAGAGAAGGCGAGTAGGTTACATTGAAAATATTCAGGAGCAACACGGATGCCTATAGATTAAAAATATGTATCTTAAAGTGTTGAGGAGACACTTTTAGAACAGTGGATGTTCTATTGCTGATTCCGAACGATTTTAGTAAAGATAAACCGGAGGTTGTGGGACGGAGAAATAGCAAAGAGGAGGAAAAAAAGATAACGTCTGAAGACCACATTTATGAGAAGGGAACACGGACTTGTGGGGAATGTGGCAAGGCCTTATGGAATAACTGTGTTTTGGCGGTAAGAGTAGCGGAACTTCGTACAGGTATGTCTAGGGCAGCATATCCAGGACGCTGGGTGTGGTTTACCGGTGTTTGTTGGAACCTGAAGGCTGTGATACATTTTGATATTTGCTGGTAGGATATAATTTAAAACGGGCAGAGAATATGTTTTTCTCTATCCAAGCAGTGTGTCAAGCGTGTATCTGTTGTGTGCATGGCTGCGAGTAATATTTATGCAGTATTCGATTGCGTTCGTATTGTCGTGGACGATGTCAGAAACTAAAGGAAGCGGAGAGGAATTCCCGTCGTCTGTACACAGCCCATTTTCCTCAGACCGCACTAATGGAGATGCCAAGAGTTACATGTCCATTTGATACACAACAGCGAATGTGCATATTGCTTCAGACACTGTAATAACTTTAGAAATTAATCTAAGATATTAGTCTAAATATGGTGTTCACGAAGTAGACAATAACGTCCCCTGTTCCCTTGTGGGCGCAATACTGGTGATAAATAAGTCTTTCGTTGAGAATATTCCAACAGATTACCCCCTGCTACAAGCGTCGCCTCACTAACGTACAAAAGTGACCTCGGTGGGTATACTTCAATAGGGCTGCGAATTGTGGTTTCCCTGAGAATGTTTAAGATTCATGGTATGAGAAAGCGCCTCGAGGTAGAAATATTGAAGCAGGATGCTGAAAGTTACCACACCGTGGTTCTGTTCGCTTTGTGTTCGGAATCGCCCAATAGTATCAAAACGGCTATAAAGGTCTAAACGGTATTGTGTGGACAGCATGTACATTACGCTCTGTCTATGTGGACAGCATGTATATTACGCTCTGTCTATAAAGTGTACACGGTGAGCCCGAAGTTATCGACAAAATTTTGGAGGTCGCTCAGAAGTATTTTCTGAGGATTTTGATAAAAAGGAACTTGTGACAGAATGTCTAGGATTTTGATAAAAAGGAACTTGTGACAGAATGTCTGTGTTTCGTTTCGTTTTTTACCCTCGTTTAATTTTGTATCCTTATTGTATACGATGTCTCACAAATGGTGTAACAACCTTCGAGGGTTGTAAAAGGTGTCTTGAGGCAACCGGGGGTGCGATCACGTCATCCAACGATGCTACAGCGCGCCGAAGGTGCAGGCGCCGGCTCCTGCCACTACATGATCCCTTCGCCAGCAAACGTGAACGGGACTTCGTGCGCTGACGGATCGTAGGCAGAACGTCTCGCAGTGTTGTTTCTTAATCAGTGATCGCGACCGACTGCCATGACCGAAGATGGAACCAGCTGCTGCGTAGACAGTCTTTGTCTTATACGAATGAGATGCTCTGTTGTCTTGGTAGATGACGGTTCCGGAACGGGTTTCCATCTGCAGTTTATTTTTCTTTTGTGTTCCAAGAAACACTAAAGATTTTTGAGGGTTCCAGGAAAAAAATTATTTGTCTGGAAATCCGTACCCGGAACTAGGACTGTCGATGTTTTTAAAAATTTCGGGAATCCGTTACATGAATATTTAAAAAACTCTTGGCTATAACCACTTTGCTACCAATGGTAACTGCATGTAAGTGACACAATAAAAGGTGTTCGATGCTCCGTCGTTCGGTTTTGTCACATATCACATTTGTCCGGAATACGTCACGTCGACTTCCCAGTTTTTTTTTTTTTCATTTCTCCCAACACCAGCGACCTAGCAGTTATAGTGTAAAAATTGCTTGCTGGGACTATACGCTGCAATTTCTGTTGGTAGCGCTGATTATGTCAGCATTTCGCCTCGCACGTCAAAAAAAAAAAAAAAATGGTTCAAATGGCTCTGAGCACTATGGGACTTAACATCTATGGTCATCAGTCCCCTAGAACTTAGAGCTACTTAAACCTAACTAACCTAAGGGCATCACACAACACCCAGCCATCACGAGGCAGAGAAAATCCCTGACCCCGCCGGGAATCGAACCCGGGAACCCGGGCGTGGGAAGCGAGAACGCTGCCTCGCACGTCACCGCCCACCGTAAAGACCAATCTTCTCCTTTAGATTTTTGTTCATCATTTTCAGCATCCGTTTTTGAAGAATGCCAATGTGAAGAAACAGCACACTTTTGTGTCATCAGTCTTCTGACTGGTTTCATGCGGCCCGCTACGAATTTCTATCCTGTTCCAACCTCTTCATCTCAGAACAGCACTTGCAAACTACGTAATCAAATTATTTGCTGGATGTATTCCAATCTCTGTCTCCCTCTACAGTTTTTGCCCTCTGCGGTTCCCTCTAGTACCATGGAAGTCATTCCCTCATGTCTTAACAGGTGCCCTATCATTTTTAACACGACTGGTGTACTATTTCTTCGCATAGGAGACCTTGTTATTTCATTCACACCACCACCTCCTAGTGCAATGGGACTCCTTCTTTTGTACCACATATAGTTGCTTCACACAGTCACAGAGAAAGACTGGATGTGATGAAAACTCTGAAAGTAATAGGACTCCTTCACACACTGAAAGTAAAATTATGTTATACTACAATCTCAAAAGAACAACCTCAAATATTTTCCGAAAATTGTGAAAAACATTATATAAAATAAAAATATCGTTAGTCGATGTTATCATTTTGATATCGATATATCGGAAAAATACACCGCCGATGCGCATCGATATTTCTTTGACAAACGTCGATTTATCGGTGTGTCGATATATTATCAACAGCCTTACCCGAAACCGCTCTCTATCGAAGAAAATTCAACGAACTTCCTCTCCGGATGAAAATACACTCCAAACATGGCTCGATGAGTTATTTGCCTGAAAACCATGATTTCCACAGTCGCATATGGTTCAAATGGCTCTGAGCACTATGGGACTTAACATCTGAGGTCATCAGTCCCCTAGAACTTAGAACTACTTAAACCTAACCAACCTAAGGACATCACACACATCCACGCCAGAGGCATTATTCGAACCTGCGACCGTAGCGGTCGCGCGGTTCCAGACTGAAGCGAGTAGAATCGCTCCGCCACATCGGCCGGCCATCCACAGTGGCAGAATCAAAAATTTGGCAGACTGTTGTAAATAGTGAAGGTGAATGAATTATTGTCCGGTACAGAACATCGCGATCACTGAATAATAAACAAAACTCCGAGACGTTCCGCCTACGCTGGGTCAGCGTCAAAGCCACGTTGCTGTCGAAGGCGTGGTCCAGTGGCAGGCCCCGGGTTTCCTATCCTCGATTTGTTCCTCAAGACACCGTCTACAACGCCTGGAAGTTTGTCGCAACATATCTGGGACGCTCTGCAGATGTAAATATCATTTAAAATATCAGTACAATAGTCTAAAAGTCGCGGTATGTGTCGCATCTCTTCATGCTTGTTCCAGTCAATCACGGTATCTGCTGTTCTTTTCCACCTGTAGGTTGTTACATTACTCTGTGTTTTGTGTTGTAACCTTTCGTGATGGACTGTTAGAAGCTTTTTCATTGTTGTGGAGCTATATTCACAGAAACCTACGTAATTGGGAAGACAAACCTAGTTAATCAAAAATGCATTATTGATCTGTAACAACCCTCCGGTGATCACAGCCTATACCAAAATAACCAGTAAAAATCCCTGAACAACTTCTGAAATTTTGCCGGTGGAGTTCGCGTTTGCCCTGGACAACTCATTAAATACTCATCCTGGTGCCTTGCTCGGAAGAATGGCAAGGACTCTGACACATTACTACGCCAGATTAAATTTGAGGGAAAAATTCCTATTTCAGTACATATTCAGTTTGTCACTCTTATTACATAAATGAAAGCCACACGAACAGCTCACAATCAACGGTCGCATCATCATATATACATCAAATACGAGGGTTGGAACTTTACTATTTATTTACAGCTCGTACAAACTAGATACTATTTCAAAGTTTTACTGACCTTCAAAGTAGTCACCAGCATTGTGCATAATCCAGTGCCAACGATGTGGAAGTCGTAGGATACTCTTAGCAGTGCCAGTTGTATTGCCCGACGGATTTGTAGCAGTTCTTAAGCGAATGCCGGGAAATGTTTCCTTCAGTATAGAAATCGAGTTGAACTTACGAGGGCTAAGCCGTCGTAAGTTCAACTCGATTTCTAAACTGAAGGAAGCATCTCACGGTATTCGCTTCAGAACTGCTACAAATTCTTCGGGTAATAGACCGCGCCGCTCGAACTGTCAACACAACTGGCACTGCTAAGAGTATTCTACGACTTCCACATCGCTGGCAATGGGTTATATCCAATGCTGGTGTCTAGTTTGAAGGTCAGTAAAACTCTGAAACACGTATCTATTTTGTACGAGCCGTAAATAAATAGTTGCCACTATTAAAGTTTCAACCCTCGTATTTATGTAATGAACAGCTGTTACAAGAGAAAATTCCTTAGCTGCACATGATTCTTTCGGACTAGCTTGAATTGTCCTGAACCAATGGCAACCAAGCTGTCGTCTCCACAGCATAAGACAAAAGAGATAAAGACTGAGAATCGTGTATGAAACGAAGTCTTGCCTTTTCCTTACACCCAGTATAGCCATTCATGGTTCTCTATGCTGCTTAAATTTCATTAAACGTGCACTTAAACTGGGTCGCTCGAACAGATTGCAGATAGTGTCATTCACATTTCAAGTGCTCTTTCCGCGTGCTATTTACTGTACCATATTTTTCCAGTCCGAGCTTGTAATCCATCTCTAACGACCTTATTGTCCATCGTGTATTAAACCTCAACATTCCTTCCTTCCTTCCGTGAAAACTCGCCGTCGTGCTGCTAGATAAGACGAAGACTGCATACACAAGAAGAGAAGGCGGCACGGTCGCACCGAAAGTACCGTAACAAAAATTTTATCTTACACTGAATTCTGACGATCTGTTTACGAGGTTGTGTTCAAAAAATTCCGGAACAGCCGTAATTTCGCGCCAGTGGTATGTTGGAGTGAAAAGCCCTTGGCATCGCCGCAAACGCCTGTGTTGAATGTGTAACTGCCGGAAGTTTCATTGTTGTATGTTATTGTTCAGTGCTGTATTGAGTAGAATGTTGCGTCAGTTCGCGAATTTCGAAATGGTAGAGTTAGAGGAGCAATATTTCTGCATTAAAGTGTGCGTGTAACTCAAGAAAACCTTTACAGACACACACGGAGTGATGCAGGGAGCCTACGATAATGAGTATTTCAGCCGTACTCCGTGTTACGAATGGGTTCACACGGTTTAAAAATGGCCGGGTGGAAGTGGAAGATGACCCTCCTTCAGGACGTCCTTCGACGCCTAACGACGACGCTCATGTCGGTAATGGAAACGAAACTGTGTGCGTGTCAATCGAAGACTGACTGTCCGAGAGACCGCAGAAGAATGTAACATTTCAGTTGGGTCACGTCAGGCAATCCTACCAAAAGAAACCGGGCTGAAACGTGGTGAGACAACTCATGGCTCTTGCATCACAACACACCCGCACGTTCATTCCTGTCGGGCTTGGTGAGGTCTTCAGTCCAGAGACTGGTTTGATGCAGCTCTCCATGCTACTCTATCCTGTGCAAGCTTCTTCATCTCCCAGTAACTACCAACCTACATCCTTCTGAATCTGCTTAGTGTATTCATCTCTTTGTCTCCCTCTACGATTTTTACCCTCCACGCTGCCCTCCAATACTAAATTGGCCGTCCCTTGATGCCTCAGAATATGTCCTACCAACCGATCCCTTCTTCTAGTCAAGTTGTGCCACAAAATTCTCTTCTCCCCAGTTCTATTCAGAACCTCCTCATTAGTTATGTGATCTACCCATCTAATCTTCAGCATTCTTCTGTAGCACCACATTTCAGAAGCTTCTATTCTCTTCTTGTCTAAACTATTTATCTTCCACGTTTCGCTTCCACACATGGCTACACTCCATACAAATACTTTTAGAAACGACTTCCTGACACGTAAATCTCTACTCGATGTTAACAAACTTCTCTTCTTCAGAAACGCTTTCCCTGCCATTGCCAGTCTACATTTTATATCCTCTCTACTTCGACCGTCATCAGTTATTTTGCTCCCCAAATAGCAAAACTCCTTTACTACTTTAAGTGTCTCATTTCCTAATCTAATTCTCTCAGCATCACCCGACTTAATTCGACTACATTCCATTATCCTCGTTTTGCTATTGTTGACTTTCATCTTATATCCTCCTTTCAAGACACTATCCATTCCGTTCAGCTACTCCTACAAGTCCTTTGCTGTCTCTGACAGAATTACAGTGTCATCGGCGAACCTCAAAGTTTTTATTTCTTCTCCATGGACTTTAATACCTACTCCGAACTTTTCTTTTGTTTCCTTTACTGCTTGCTCGATATACAGATTGAATAACATCGGGGAGAGGCTACAACCCTGTCTCACTCCCTTCCCAACCACTGCTTCCCTTTCATGCCCCTCGACTCCTGTAACTGCCATCTGTTTTCTGTACAAATTGTAAATAGCCCCTTCGCTCCCTGTATTTTACCCCTGCCACTTTCAGAATTTGAAAGTGAGAATACTAGTGAACATTTTCAAAAGCTTTCTCTAAGTCTACAAATACTAGAAACGTAGGTTTGCCTTTCCTTAATCTATTTTCTAAGATAAGTCGTAGGGTCAGTATTGCCTCACGTGTTCCAACATTTCTACGGAATCCAAACTGATCTTCCCTGAGGTTGGCTTCTACCAGTTTTTCCATTCTTCTGTAAAGAATTGGTGTTAGTATTGTGCAGCAGTTGCTTATTAAACTGATAGTTCGGTAATTTTTACATCTGTCAACACCTGCTTTCTTTGGGATTGGAATTATTATATTCTTCTTGAAGTCTGTGGGTATTTCGCCTGTCTCATACATCTTGCTCACCAGATGGTAGAGTGTTGCCAGGGTAGGCTCTCCCAACGCTATCAGTAGTTCTAATGGAATGTTGTCTACTCCCGCGGCCTTGTTTCGACTTAGGTCTTTCAGTGCTCTGTCAAACTCTTCATGCAGTATCATATCTCCCATTTCTGCGTGACTACTGCGTAAAAAACGAAATCACTGTGCTGTACGGCCACCAGACCTGGCACCTGCGGACTTTTCTTTTTATTTTCGCGGCTGAAAACCCCATTGAAAGGACGAAGATGTGCAGCCATAGACGAGATAAAAGGAACTTCGTAGACGGCACTTCGCGCGATCCAACAAGAGGCATACCAGGACTACTTCCGGAAGTCGAAACGACGTTGGGAGCAGTGTATCAACTGTGGAGGAGAGTATTTTGGAGGTCACCATAAACAACACGTGAAAGATAAGTGCAAAAAAATGTTATGGACAAAGTTCCGGAATGTTTTGAACAGACATCATATAACACATAAGTTTGATTTTAGCCAAGTCATTTCATTTGCCAACGACTCCTTTACGATATTCACTGGCAATTACTTGAGACACAACCTCGCGTAGCTCACACGCAGCTTTACCTGTGAGTCTCGACGATACTTCTGCGCTCAGTGCTGTGACCCCACTATCCGGCAGAAGAGGATGTGTCACGTGGGCAGACACGTAAGTCTGGCGGCAAGGAGAGCCGCTGGCGAGGAAGACGCGGCCCGGTGGCCGTTAATTACAATAATGGCGTCAGGGGGCCCGGGACCGGACCCTGGGGGCGGCGGGGGCGCTAATGGATTGATTAAAACGGCAATTCCCAGGCGGGGGCGGGCCCTGCGCGGATATCGCCTAAGTCAATCAGACCGCAATCTTGCCCGGCCGGCATCACATTAGCCTCGGCGCGTTCTGGATCGCCGCCTTGCGCGGTCTAGAGCTGTCTCCGGGGCTGGCATTTGCCTTCCCGCGCCGAATTGCCTCTCGTGGATCAGTTTGCTCGCTTATTCGATTGCCGTAGCTCGTAAGTATCACATGCAGCCGGCGAAAGGTTATTTCTCAAATTGTAGGAAGCACGATTTCGTTCCACCGGAATTAAGCTTGCCTTCTGGTGGCTGTACTTTCAACATCGTATGATTGCAGGAAAGTTCTTATGCTAATACAATAATAACTATGTAGGAACCTTGCGCTTAATAATCAAAGAATAAAGAAATGCAAGATGTTTCTGTTGAATTTGAATATACAGAAAACATTTGACAACAAAGACTACAGGAGGGTGTTATAAACGACGAGAAAAACGATTGTAGAGATAGAACAGTAATCTGCAATGCTCCCAAAAGCTGTGGGAGTAACAAAAGCGGGGAATAAAGAAAGCTAAGTAGAACTGAAGGTGGCATGGGTAAAATACGGGGTGCGAAAAGCTATTTAAAATTTGTACAGAAACCAGATGGCAGTTATAACAGTCGAGGGACATGAAAGGAAAGCAGTGGTTGGAAAGGGAGTGAGACAAGGTTGTAGCTTCTCCCCGATGTTATTCAGTCTCTATATTGTGCAAGAAGTAAAGAAAAAAAAAATTCGGAGTAGGTATTCAAATCCAAGGAGAAGAAATAAAAACTTTGAGGTTCGCCGATGACATTGTAATTCTGTCAGAGACAGCAAAGGACTTGGAAGAGCAGTTGAATGGAATGGACAGTGTCTTGAAAGGAGGATATAAGATGAACATCAACTAAAGCAAACCGAGGATAATGGAATGTAGTCGAATTAAGTTGGGTGATGCTGAGGGAATTAGATTAGGGAATGAGACACTTAAAGTAGTAAATGAGGTTTGCTATTTGGGGAGCAAAATAACTGATGATGGTCGAAGTAGAGAGGTTATAAAATGTAGGCTGGAAATGGCCAGGAACGCGTTTCTGAAGAAGAGAAATTTGATAACATCGAGTATAGATTTAAGTGTCAGGAAGTCGTTTCTGAAAGTATTTGTATGGAGTGTAGCCATGTATGGAAGTGAAACATGGACGATAAATAGTTTGGACAAAAAGAGAATAGAAGCTTTCGAAATGTGGTGCTACAGAAGAATGCTGAAGATTAGATGGGTAGATCACATAACTAATGAGGAGGTATTGAATAGAATTGGGGAGAAGAGGAGTTTGTAGCACAACTTGACTAGAAGAAGGGATCGGTTGGTAGGACATGTTCTTAGGAGTCAAGGTATCACCAATTTAGTATTGGAGGGCAGCGTGGAGGGTAAAAATCGCAGAGGGAGACCAAGAGATGAATACATTAAGCAGATTCAGAAGGATGTAGGTTGCGGTAGGCACTGGGAGATGAAGCAGCTTGCACAGGATAGAGTAGCATGGAGAGCTGCATCAAACCAGTCTCAGGACTGAAGACCACAACAACAACAACAACAGTTCACTAATGATAATTAAGTTTACATATTGTCATTTTCTCACTTGGAGATAGTGAGTCGAGCTGTGGGCGCTAGAAAATAAGAGTGCCAAGTGGAGCAATCCGATTTTCCCGACACATTCTTTTTTTTTTCAGTTAAGTAGAGGGGTGAAAGCAGCTAGTGTAGCCAGAAACATTTGCGCCGTATACGGGGATAATGCGACTGGATAGAGCGTGGCAACAAAATGGCTTCTCGCCTTAAGAAGAATCGTTTTGACATTAGTGACTATCCATTTTCGGGGAGACATTCGGGTTTCGATGAAGATCGTTTAAATACAATAATCCCCACTGACCCACATCAGTGTACTGGAGAACTGGCAAACGTGATGAACTGTGATCATTCCAGCGTGGTGCGACATTTGCATACAATGGGTAAGGTTAAAAAATCGGGTGTATGGGTACCGTACGTTCTAAGCCAAAATCACAAAAATCAGCGGGTGGCAATACATGCATCGTTGTTTACTCGTCATCATTTGGCTAGTAAACACTGGTGACGAGAAATGGCGTCTTTATCCTAACAGAGGGAAAAGACAGGAATGGTTCAAATGGCTCTGGGCACTATGGGACTTAACTTATGAGGTCTTCAGTCCCCTAGAACTCAGAACTACTTCAATCTAACTAACCTAAGGACATCACATACATCCATGCCCGAGACAGGATACGAACCTGCGACAGTAGCGGTCGCGCGGTTCCAGACTGTAGCGTCTAGAACCGCTCGGCCACATTGGCCGGCTATGCCATTTTTATTAATTTGTAATGTTCCTATACGTACTGTAGTTCTAATCTGATAACAGCTGTATGTTGAACTTCACGCTTTTCTGCAAATTTTTATATGGTTCTTATACCGCCCTACTCTTCCAGAAGTTGTAGTGAGAGACACTTTTTCCAATTTTGAAAAGCCAGTGAGGTATCTGGGCCTCAAAGCAGAAGCGTATTCGCCTGCCACACTTGCGGCATTTAACGACTCTATCTGTCAAAGCCCTTAACATTTTAAAATGTATTGCTCATCGGGAATGGGGAGCAGACCGAGAATGTCTGCTTCAGTTTTATACAGTTTTTGTGTCGTCCTGGCTTGCTTATGGGTGCAAGGTGTTTGTGTCTGACAGACCGTTGCACGTTGAGGCATTGGATTCAGCCCACCATGGGGGAGACTGGGATGGTCACAGAAGCTTTTAGAACGAGCTTCACTCCCAGTCTCTGCTTCAACGCCTGCGATCCATTGCCAACCAGACGACCACTACTCATGGAGCGACAAGAGTCGAAGTGGTATTCTGTGCGTCAGTCATCTGCATACCATATAGTAGCTCTGCCAACAGTAGAGTGACTTTTCTGCAGTCGTCTGCGAGTAACGAAGACATTCAGGATACGAGCAAAGAGCCACCTTTTACAAATGGGTGTGGCAAATATTTTTTTGCACCGTGGATGGAAAAATGAACCATTTTGACTTCATCAGAGATCCAGAGTTGTTTTAAAACTGCTTGGTTTTCAATAAGAAAGCCTTCTAAATGCGATTTTTAGGTCAGCACCACAATTTTAAGACCGTATATGCGAATGGGCCTAAACAAGAAGAATCCCCTAGCTACTCATTAATTTTTCCTGATAATGTCTTCAGATATGCTTACCAAATGCATTCAAGGTCTGCTGCGCTAACCTGTGCGCGATTCTGAAGATTCTGAGACTGAGATATCCGAAGAAACTTTCAAACGCCAAGATCGCTAGTAAAGCGTTTATTAGATTTAGATATCCGATTTTGGGCAAGACTATGTTGCCATCTTCGGATCTTTTGCAATACAACTAATGAAAACGATGATGTAAGGTTATAAATTAAAAGATCAGAAGACGACAACATTGTCTTGCCGGAACCGGTTATCTAAATCTAATAAACGCTTCACTAGCAATCTTGCCGTTTGAAAGTTTCTTCAGAGAATATATTACAACAGGTCGTCCCCAAGCTGACACAATGTCAGGAATATACACTCCTGGAAATGGAAAAAAGAACACATTGACACCGGTGTGTCAGACCCACCATACTTGCTCCGGACACTGCGAGAGGGCTGTACAAGCAATGATCACACGCACGGCACAGCGGACACACCAGGAACCGCGGTGTTGGCCGTCGAATGGCGCTAGCTGCGCAGCATTTGTGCACCGCCGCCGTCAGTGTCAGCCAGTTTGCCGTGGCATACGGAGCTCCATCGCAGTCTTTAACACTGGTAGCATGCCGCGACAGCGTGGACGTGAACCGTATGTGCAGTTGACGGACTTTGAGCGAGGGCGTATAGTGGGCATGCGGGAGGCCGGGTGGACGTACCGCCGAATTGCTCAACACGTGGGGCGTGAGGTCTCCACAGTACATCGATGTTGTCGCCAGTGGTCGGCGGAAGGTGCACGTGCCCGTCGACCTGGGACCGGACCGCAGCGACGCACGGATGCACGCCAAGACCGTAGGATCCTACGCAGTGCCGTAGGGGACCGCACCGCCACTTCCCAGCAAATTAGGGACACTGTTGCTCCTGGGGTATCGGCGAGGACCATTCGCAACCGTCTCCATGAAGCTGGGCTACGGTCCCGCACACCGTTAGGCCGTCTTCCGCTCACGCCCCAACATCGTGCAGCCCGCCTCCAGTGGTGTCGCGACAGGCGTGAATGGAGGGACGAATGGAGACGTGTCGTCTTCAGCGATGAGAGTCGCTTCTGCCTTGGTGCCAATGATGGTCGTATGCGTGTTTGGCGCCGTGCAGGTGAGCGCCACAATCAGGACTGCATACGACCGAGGCACACAGGGCCAACACCCGGCATCATGGTGTGGGGAGCGATCTCCTACACTGGCCGTACACCACTGGTGATCGTCGAGGGGACACTGAATAGTGCACGGTACATCCAAACCGTCATCGAACCCATAGTTCTACCATTCCTAGACCGGCAAGGGAACTTGCTGTTCCAACAGGACAATGCACGTCCGCATGTATCCCGTGCCACCCAACGTGCTCTAGAAGGTGTAAGTCAACTACCCTGGCCAGCAAGATCTCCGGATCTGTCCCCCATTGAGCATGTTTGGGACTGGATGAAGCGTCGTCTCACGCGGTCTACACGTCCAGCACGAACGCTGGTCCAACTGAGGCGCCAGGTGGAAATGGCATGGCAAGCCGTTCCACAGGACTACATCCAGCATCTCTACGATCGTCTCCATGGGAGAATAGCAGCCTGCATTGCTGCGAAAGGTGGATATACACTGTACTAGTGCCGACATTGTGCATGCTCTGTTGCCTGTGTCTATGTGCCTGTGGTTCTGTCAGTGTGATCATGTGATGTATCTGACCCCAGGAATGTGTCAATAAAGTTTCCCCTTCCTGGGACAATGAATTCACGGTGTTCTTATTTCAATTTCCAGGAGTGTATTTTGAGCGTCTAGGCACCCTGGTCAAGACTTGGGACGAAGACTGAGCTCATTGCTTAAGAAAGGTCTTCTCACACTTTTCTGCCCAAAAGAGCCTATTAACACAGGAAATACATTTCCTGAATAATTCCGTAAACAGTGTGGATATTCGGGCGCGCAGCCTCGAATTCTCCCGAAACCAGGTAGGTAAGCAGGTAACAGAACCGAATCCTCCGAAACTGACACATTGTATGTTGTATTATAGACAATAATATAATTATCTCTGCCATGTTCCTTATCTCTTTCCCCTCCCACGTTTTAAACAAAAAATATTGATTCACGTATGCACGCTTTGAGCGTGATCTTGAGCGCGACTTTTTCGCTGGAGCTGTGCCGGCTGGGCTTTATCTCAATAAGATAAAAGATAAAACTTTTCAACATACAATAAATGCGAAAATTTTTTACATCTTCTACTGTAACTTCATATGCTTTCCTTTGCCTGCTTGGAGGATTCATAGCGTTTAGAACTGCTACCTGCTTCAAACGGGAGGATTCGGTCCCATTGTTTCTCAGACCCTTGCGGGCTTGTGAGAATTCGGTACCATTTTTCTGACCGCGGGAGGATTCGGGGCTGCGCCCGGATATTCTGCGAATAACACCGTCTAGACGGCTTAATGTATTTACGTATGACGCCTCGTCATTCTCAGATATGTCATTTCGAATGAAGGAACATAAGAATGTGAGGATCAACGCTGAATGTTTGACAAGCTCTAAATTTTGGTGAGTGAGTTGAAACTTCCGGGCTGAGAGGCCGTGCTCCATGTATAAAATTTCTTCGGGTGATAAAAAACAACTCTGCAAAACGGAAGCTTTTCCACCCAGACTTTATGGAGTCCCAAAGGTACATAAGCCATAGGTCCCGTTGAGACCGATTGTGAGTGCCATAGGATCTCCAACACAAGAGGTGGCCAGATATCTCGCCTGCTTGCAGCAACCACACATCGGCAAAACGGACAGTTACATTAAAAAACTCGACGCATTTTATTGAAAAACTGTGGGAGATTAACGTCAGCCCAAGTGATATTCATGTGAGCTCCGATGTAGTGTCATTGTTTACCATGGTGCCTGTAAACGAAGCTATTTAATATATAGCAGATATTTTTACGACTGACATAGTGGCTTTATTTAAACACTGCTTGACGACAACTTATTTCCAGTATAACAACGAGTTTTACGAACAGATCGACGGGGTGGCGGTGGGAAACCCTCTCAGCCCAGCTGTTGCCAATTTATTTATGGAGATCTTCGAACAGCGAGCGCTGCGGACTGCCAGTAAAAAGCTCGCTAAATGGTACCGCTGTGTTCATGACACATTTGTAGTGTGGACTCATGGTGAAGAAGAGTTGGATGTCTTCTTGGTGCATCTGAACAGCATTAACCCGTCTGAGTAAATCCATTTCACAGGCTGACTTTCAATTAATGCGTAGGGAGCTGTATTACTGTGGACAGAAAGAGAGCAACGGTCAACTCAATTTCCTGGATATGTCGGTAATTAAACGGGTGGATGGAACGCTGGGCCACAAGGTATGTAGAAAGAACACTGACACGGATCGATACCTCCACAAGGAATCTAACCATCATCCTAGGCTAAAAAGAGGTGTCATGAAAACCTTGGTGGACAGAGCCAACAAAATCTGCGAGCCGGCTTACTTACAAGGTGAACTGAATCACCTACGGTCAGCCTTCATCAAAAACGGATATACCAGCAAGGAAATTGATCGAGCCCTCCATCAAAGAAGAAAAGAAGCCAGAAGTCCAGAGCAACAACGGTCGCCTAATGGAAAAGTTTTCCTACCGTTCATTAATAAAGTCACGGACCGTATCGGGAAAGTTCTGGCCAAGTATGGGATCGAAACAATCTTCAGACCCACCAAGAAGATTGAGGAATATTTAAGAACTGCAAAAGACGCCCGACATCCCCTAGCAACACCTGGGGTATACAAAATTCCATGCAGTTGTGGACAAGTATATATTGGAACAACGAAAAGAAGTGTAAACACCCGCTTAGCCGAACATAAAAGAGACTGTCGCTTAGAACACATCGAAAAATCGGCCGTAGCTGAGCATGTTTTTCGAGATGGGAATCACGAAATTAAATTTAATGAGACAAGCGTTCTAGCACGAACATCCCATTATCATGCGCGCGTGTATAGAGAAGCATAGAAATTCACAAACACTATAACAATTTTAATAGAAAAGAGGAAGTTTTAAAGTTGGACAAAGTATGGATGTTGACGTTGCGCCAGCAGAATGACAATCGATTATTCTTAATCGAGAATGATGACGCCGTCCAAAGATAGGCATACCGTCGGCATCACGTGACGAATGGTGGTGCCCTATATGCCCTCTATAAACGCGAGAGTACATGGAGCCTAAGTGGCAGTAGCCAGCAGATGGAGACGAAACGTCAGGTGGAAATTTTATACATCTACCACGGCCTCTCAGCCCGGAAGTTTCAACTGAAGACAGCACCGGTCGTGAAAGCCTACATTGTATGATTTGGTGAGTGAACTTTTTTAAATTTTTTTAACCTTTGAAGTTTTCGTCTTTTGTTGGCTGATAACGTACACAAACACCTATCAGCTGTTCTAATGACTTTGGTGTCATCTGCGCGTTTATCCCTAGCCTAAGTTTGTTTACCTACGAGGAAACTAAATGTGTATTGTACGCCAATATTTGATTTACACCCAAATGAATACGTCGTGGCTGGCTACTCCGATAATTCAATAACGGAGGGAGGAGGCAAGCTCTTCATTTGTAATGTTTATTTATCCATTGTCTAAATATTATCGTGTGCAATTGCTTGACAGCGCGTTTGAGACCACGTGTTGAGCTCTGAACTGGTACATGTGTCCCATATGCGTCCTCGTCTGAGTAAATCCATTTTACAGGCTGACTTTCAATTAATGCGTAGGGAGCTGTATTACTCTGGACAGATATGTTTACACATGCCTGCCGGTGCTCGGAGATTCTTCCGCGCTTTGATTGTGCAATTACCGCTCGAGGGGGTGGAAAGCACTGCCTAGGCCACGCAAAACAGTCGCTGCCGCTGGCGATGCAGAATGCGGCGGAAGGTAATTCAGAGTCAGGGCCGCAGCTGCCGCGGTCTTTCTGACCGGAACCTCACGACTCTGTGTCGGGTCCGTCGCTACCTGCTTTGTGCGCCACCCGCTTAAACGAGGTGCTGGCCGTACAAAATAATATTTGTACGGGGATAATGACAAATATTTTGGTTATCGCTCTGCTAATTACTGGCGCTATAAGAGAAACGCTTATTATTTCATACGGTGTTTATCGAATAGGGAAACGCCAGCGGTGTCCCCAACATCCATAAACATGGCCAGTATTTACTTAGCTGAATAATGCTCACAATTTTGGGGGATTTGGGTTATACCGTTATTCGGAAAATGCGGGATATTGTGCAGCTGGTAAGCGAGATGTTTAGTGGCGCGCTTTCGTTGTAACAATAGTCACATTAACAAGAAGGATGGTAGAAACAGTTTTTCTGTTACGGAAGCTCTTAATTACTCGTCTCGAAATGACGCAAATCTCTTAAGTCCAGAAGCCTGTGATAATTTACATATTGCGTTTTATGCCCACTAAAGATGCAACGTAGGATTTTTATTGATAATCCAATAAATAAATATAATTACCGTTTGTAGGGTTCTCATCTTCAGCATACAGAGAGTAATCACATTTGATTGCAAAGGTCGCGTAGATACAAACCAAGGAAGTCGATATTCGTGAAAATGCAGAAATATGTTAACAACGCTCTTCAGGATTTATCCTTAGCATTTATTACGACACGCGAACTTATTTAATGTAAACACGTTATTATTCACTTAGAATATAGATAATGGTCACTCCTAAGGCCACCAGTGCATTTACATAAATAGCCTACTAAGAATGCTTTTGTATGAGGAGTGGAACTTTAATATTCATCTACATGGATACTCTGCAAATCACATTTAAGTGCCTGGCAGAGGGTTCATCGAACCACCTTCACAGTTCTCTATTGTTCTAATCTCGTATAGCGAGCGGCAAGAATGAACACCTATATCTTTCCGTAAGAGCTTTGATATTCCTTATTTTATCGTGGTGATCGTTCCTTCCTATGTAGGTCGGTCTCAACAAAATATTTTCGCATTCGGAAGGTTGGTGATTGGAATTTCGTGAGAAGATTTCGTCGCAACGAAAAACGCCTTTCTCTTAATGATTTCCAGTCCAAATCCTGTATCATTTCTGTGACACTCTCTCCTATATTTCGCGATAATACAAAACGTGCTGCCTTTCTTTGAACTTATCCGATGTACTCCGTCAGTCCTACCTGGTAAGAATCACACACCGCGCAGCAGTATTCTAAAAGAGGACGGTCAAGCGTAGTGTAGGCAGTCTCCTTAGTAGGTCTGTTACATTTTCCAAGTGTCCTGCCAATAAAACGCAGTCTTTGGTTAGCCTTCCCCACAACCTTTTCTATGTGTTCTTCCAATTTAAGTTGTTCGTGATTGTAATACCTAGGTGTTTAGTTGAATTTACGGCTTTTCGATTAGACTGATTTATCGTGTAACCGAAGTTTAACGAGTACCTTTTAGCACTCATGTAGATGACCTCACACTTTTCGTTATTTAGGGTCAAATGACACTTTTCGTACCATTCAGATGTTTTTTCTAAATCGTTTTGCAGTTTGTTTCGATCTTCTGGTGACTTTATTAGTCGATATAAGACAGCGTCATCTGCAAACAACTGAAGACGGCTGCTGAGATTGTCTCCCAAATCGTTTATACAGATAAGGAACATCAAAGGGTCTGTAACACTACCTTGGGGAGCGCCTGAAATCACTTCTGTTTTACTCGATGACTTTCCGTCAATTACTACGAACTGTGACCTCTCTGACAGGAAATCACAAATCCAGTCACATAACTGAGACGATATTCCATAAGCACGCAATTTCACTATGAGCCGCTTGTGTGGTTCAGTGTCAAAAGCCTTCCCGAAATCCAGATATACGGAATCGATCTGAAATCCCTTGTCAATAGCACTCAACACTTCATGTGAATAAAGAGATAGTTGTTTTTGGCAGGAACGATGTTTTCTAAACCCATGTTGACTGTGTGTCAATAGACCGTTTTCTAGCCGAGCGGTTTAAGGCGCTGAGGCCATGGACTGTGCGGCTGGTCCCGGCGGAGGTTCGAGTCCTCCTTCGGGCATGGGTGTGTGTGTTTGTCCTTAGGATAATTTAGGTTAAGTAGTGCGTATGCTTAGGGACTGATGACCTTAGCAGTTAAGTCCCATAAGATTTCACACACATTTTTGGGACCGTTTCCTTCGAGGTAATTCATAATGTTCGAACACAATATATGTACCAAAATCCTGGTGCATATGCACGTTAACGATATGGGCCTGTAATTTAGTGGATTACTCCTACTACCTTTCTTGACCTGTCCAACTTTCCAGTCTTTGGGTAAGGATCTTTCGTCGAGCGAACGGTTGTATATGATTGTTAAGTATGGAGCTAATACATCACCATACTCCGAAAGGAACCTAATTGGTTTACAGTCTGGACCAGAAGACTTGCTTTTATCAAGTGATTTAAGTTGCTTCACTACTCCGAGGATATTTATTCTACGTTACTCATTTTCGCAGCTGATTTTGATTCGAATTCTTGAATACTTACTTCGTCCTCTTTTGTGAAGGCATTTCGGAAGGCTGTGTTTAGTAACTCTGCTTTGCAGCACTGTCTTCGATAGTATCTCCATTGCTATCACGCAGAGAAGGCATTGATTGTTTCTTGTCGCTAACATACTTCACACACGACCAGAATCTCTTTGGATTTTATGCCAGGTTTCGAGACATTTCGTTGTGGAAACTGTTATAAGCATCTCGCATTGAAGTCCGCGCTAAATTTCGAGCTTCTGTAAAAGATCACCAATGTTAGGGATTTTGCGTCTGTTAAAATTTGGCATGTTTGTTTCGTTCTTTCTGCAACAGTGTTCTAACCCGTTTTGTGTACCAAGGAGGATCAGCTCCGTCGTTTGTTAATTAATTTGGTATAAATCGCTCAATTGCTGCCGATACTATTTCTTTGGATTTAAGCCACATCTCGTCTATACTTATATTATTAATTTGGAATGAATGGAGATTGTCTCTGAGGAAGGCGTCAAGTGAATTTTTACCTGCTTTTTTTGAATAGGTATATTTTTCGCTTATTTTTCAAGGATTTGGGGAATGGAGTATTCAATCTCGCTACGACAACCCTGTGTTCATTAATCCCTGAACCGGTTTTGATGCTCGTTATTAACTCAGGATTATTTGTTGCTAAGAGGTCAAGTGTGTTTTCACAACCGTTTACTATATGCGTGGGCTCATGAACTAGCTGCTGGAAATAATTTTCAGAGAATGCGTTTAGCATAATTTCGGATGATATTTTATGCGTACCTCCGGAATTGAACATGTATTTTCGGCAACATATCGAGGGTAAATTAAAGGTACCACCAACTATTATCGTATTTGTCAGGTACGTGTTTGAAATCAAACTCAAGTTTTCTTTGAACGTTTCAGCAACTGTATCGTCTGAATTGGGGGGTCGGTAAAATGATACAATTATTATTTTATTCCGGTTGCCAACAATGACCTCTGCCCATACTAACTCACAGGAAGTATCTACTTCAATTTCGCGACAAGTTAAACTACTTCTGACAGCAACAAACACGCCTCCGCCAACCGTGTTCAGCCTATCCTTTCGGAACACCGTTAGGTTCTTCGCAAAAATTTCGGCTGAGCTTATATCCGGCTTTAGCCAGCTTTCAGTGCCTATAACGATTTGAGAATCAGTGCTTTCTATTAGCGCTTGTAGCTCTGGTACTTTCCCAACACAGCTACGACAATTTACATCTGTTATACCAATGGTTCCTATATCTACGCTCTTCCTGTGTTCAGCCTGCACCCTTTGTGACTGAAGCCCTTCTTGTGTTTTCCCGAGACCCTGTAACCTAAAAAACCAGCCAGTGCACGTCACACAGTCCCTGCTACCCGTGTAGCCGCCTCCTACGTATAGTGGACACCTGACCTATTGAACGGAACCCGAAACCCAACCACCCTTTGGCACAATTCGAGTAATCTGCAGTCTACACTGCAAAATCGTCTGAGCCTCTGATTCAGACCCTCCACTCTCTGTACCAGAGGTCCGCATTCGGTCCTGCCGACTATGCTGCAAATCGTTAGCTCTGCTTTCATCTTGCAAGCATGACCGGCAGCCTTTACCACTTCTGTTAGCCGCTCGAAACCAGAGAGAATGTCTTCTGATCCAAAGTGACACACATCATTGGTACCGACGTGAGCAACTATTTATTTACAACTTACACAAAATAGATAAACGTTTCAAAGTCTTACTGTCCTTAAAAGGAGTCCCCCGAATTGTGTATAGCCCGTTGGCAGCTTTGTGAAAGTTACAGGATACCCTTAGCAGCGCCAGTTGTGTTGATAGTTCCAGTGGGGCGCTCCATTGTCTGACGATTTTATGTAACAGTTCTGAAGCGAATGCCATGAAATGCTTCCTTCAGTTTAGGAACCAAGTTGAAGTTACAAGACTTTAATTCCAGGGCGTATGGTACGTGCTACAGCACTTCCCAGCCATATCTACCGAACAAATGAGCCACAACTCGTTCCGTATTTGCGCGAGTATTGTGCTGCAAAATGATGGGTGGATCCTGCAGAAAGTGTGGCCGCATCTTTCTCTAAGCTGTTCATTTTCTGAACTCAGCCTGCGACTAGCTTAGAAAAAGAAGCGGCTACGCTTTCTGCAGGGCCTATCCATCACTTTGCAGGACACGGCTCGGGCGCGTAAGGCGCGGGTTTTGACTGATTTGTTCTATCAGTGAGGCGCGGAAGTACTGTACCAACGACCACACTCCCCAGTCATATGCCCTTCTGACATCAACTTTTATACTGAATTGAAGGAACTCTTCACTGCTTTCGTACCAGCATGTCAGAGAGACTCGTCCGGCAATAGACCGTTCCACTCGAACTATCAACACAACTCACGCTGCTAAGGGTATCCTAGCCCTTTAACAAGGCAGTCAACGGGCTATACACACATTCCCTGAACATCTTGATGTATGTGATATCTAAAAGACGTGTGGATAAAAATCCTGCGTCAAGTTCCCCCACTGTCAATGTCCGAGAATAACATATCTGATATTTGATGATGGGTTATCAAGAAACGCGTGATATTAAACTCATTGATTCACCAGCTGATGACATTTTACTAAGTGACCCATTCAGCATTTGTGCAGTACAGCTCAAATTATAAATATAATCGCATGCCTCCTGTACGACTTCTTGCCTCATCTCCAATTAATCTGTTCTTGAAACTTCCTGCCAGATTAAAACTGTGTGCCCGACCGAGACTCGAACTCGGGACCTTTGCCTTTCGCGGGCAAGTGCTCTACCATCTGAGCTACCGAAGCACGACTCACGCCCGGTACTCACAGCTTTACTTCCACCAGTACCTCGTCTCCTACCTTCCAAACTTTACAGAAGCTCTCCAGTTCTGCAAGGTTCGCAGGAGAGCTTCTGTAAAGTTTGGAAGGTAGGAGACGAGATACTGGCAGAAGTAGAGCTCTGAGTACCGGGCGTGAGTCGTGCTTCGGTAGCTCAGAAGGTAGAGCACTTGCCCGCGAAAGGCAAAGGTCCCGAGTTCGAGTCGCGGTCGGGCACACAGTTTTAATCTGCCAGGAAGTTTCATATCAGCGCACACTCTGCTGCAGAGTGAAAATCTCATTCTGCTAATCTGTTCTTATTAGATGTTTCGTTATTGTGTGCTGAATTAAGTCTTATGTTAATGTTATTGGCTGACCTATGCACACTGAATATGATTGGTATAAATTTTGGATTCAGTTCTCTCAAGATTCTAATTTAGGATTCTTGAGTTTCTCCCGGCGTATTTGTTAATCAAAATATCCACGGGTGTACTGCCGGTCTACAGTGTCCAACGGGCACAATATTTCGGCGATCATACATGTCGCCATCATCAGGTGAACTGACGGACTGAGCTCCTGTGAACGTGCCGGCACGGAGATCCGTACACTATGGCTGCTCAGGTGGAACTGGGTTCGGTCGCGGCGGCGGCGGATTTAAATACCCTCCGCCCGCGGCGCGCTCACTCCGCCGTCCGCGCCCCGCGCCACGGTCGCGCGGTGAAACAGATTGCGACGGCGTCTGAGATGACGTCGGTGTGATGGCTCCGTCCGCCGTGGTCGTCACAACTATACATTTGCTCGATTTACTCTTGATTAATCAAGAGTAAATCGAGGAAATGTAGATTGCGACGGCGTCTGAGATGACGTCGGTGTGATGGCTCCGTCCGCCGTGGTCGTCACAACTATACATTTGCTCGATTTACTCTTGATTAATCAAGAGTAAATCGAGCAAATGTATAGTTGTGACGACCACGGCGGACGGAGCCATCACACCGACGTCATCTCAGACGCCGTCGCAATCTGTTCCACCGCGCGACCGTGGCGCGGGGCGCGGACGGCGGAGTGAGCGCGCCGCGGGCGGAGGGTATTTAAATCCGCCGCCGCCGCGACCGAACCCAGTTCCACCTGAGCAGCCATAGTGTACGGATCTCCGTGCCGGCACGTTCACAGGAGCTCAGTCCGTCAGTTCACCTGATGATGGCGACATGTATGATCGCCGAAATATTGTGCCCGTTGGACACTGTAGACCGGCAGTACACCCGTGGATATTTTGACTAATTTAGGAGTTAATTAATCCCTTTTCCATGGAGTATACTTTTATTAATTTTGTAAAGGCCAACACCAGTGACTCACATACCAGGGCCACTTGATATCGTTCGATCATTTGCACGACAGTTAATAATTTAATATCGGATTTTTTTATTTTTTTATTTTTAGGAATGATATGCCTTTCAGCAGTCCCGCTGATGCCGATCTAATAGCTTTCCGGAAGGTGTGTGTTCAGGCTCGGTTGGTAAGTTTCAGAATGGACATTCTTTTGGCCGTAAACATAAGTCACAGTCAAGCCCCTGAAACCTCGCGATGTCATCCTTTGTCCAAGGAATCATTTGGATGTTGCATGGAGGGGTATGTAGCCAGCAGGTCACTATCAGACGCTCTCAGCTTTCTGTATCGAGAAGCACGTATCTTCCAGGAGATTCCTCAATTGACCCCACATTGCTGAGTTCATCCCGTCCTATCATCCCACAAAACAAAAAAAAACCATAACAGTGCCAGGAATCGAACAAGGTCCTCCAAATGTCAGTCAGACACAGTGTCCAGATGTCTACATCGTTGATCTGGATTCGGCGATTGATGTTCCTCCAGCGGCAGCGGCGTCATTTCGTCGCGTCAGCTTCTGGAGTACTAGTGGGCACTTACAGCCTCTCCGAACACAAATGACCGTTCTACGAACAGTTTCAGAGAACTATGAGTATTATGTGCAAATTATTTGTGCAGAGTGTCAGGAAAGTGTCGAATATTTTGAATTGTGCTAGTACTCATCGGGACAAGAACAGAAGTCTATTAAACACACGTCTGGAAACGTACGCTTTGTGAGAGCTGAATACTTGTACAGAGGAGGCGCTTGGAGTGTATGGTTGCGGAAGTGCGCACATTTATTGCATTGCCACTCCACCAACAGGGTCGACAAACTACTTTGCTGTCTTCCTGTATCAGAGCACTCTAGTTACATATTAACATGTGCATTAAGTGTCTGTAGTCAGTTACGTGATTCGAGTTGGGGTTCTCCTTAGTTTCAATTGTTAATTTATGATATTACACTTTTAAAAGTACGGATTGATCAGCACTTTTACTTTTGCCGCTTCCACCACCTCTTATTGATGGAAGCCCACCACTTTCACAAGTGATATGGCGGATACGATTGTGTGCTATGCCTTAGCGCATGGAATGTGCTCCGCCACACACCGTCAGGTGACTTGCGGACTATGGATGTAGATGTAGATGTAGATGCTACCCTGTGCTCACTAGGCTGAGAAATATCCACGTAGCAACGAACTGATAAGCAGTTCAACCCACATTTCCAGCGTCTTAGGAACACAAGCTATCTAGCACCTTAACAGGTTAAGAGTAGAAGTTCTCGAGTAGTCCGCACTCCTGAGATGAACGAGAATGTGCTATATTTAGCGGGCCAAAATCCTGGAATTATTGTGCAACAATTAGCAGCTGCGAAAAACGTAAGTCATCCTTTTCACTGGGCGAAACTTCACAGACAGTTGCTGCAGCCATTCAATCTTCTTCGCTTCCAGGCCACAGGGCCACAGCCCCCGTGTGCAAGATTGCTGTTCTGTCAGTGTATCTTGGAGTAGATCTTTTGTTTACACCTAATATTTTATTTACCGTCGGTACGGGACGGGCTCGCAAAAGATTAGAAGTGGATTTCTCATAATCTATATTTGTGAGACAAACCCCACGAAATTGCAGAAAGAGGTTATCAACATTTCTTCTCAATCAACAGACGGGTAGACGTTTTAACTATAGATTAACAAGGCCATACGTACTACCAAGAGGTTAGATGGGGCTCATCACTAGGACTTTCTCATCATTGTTTGCCGTTCTTGCAGGTGGATGTGCCATGTCAACAAGGCATGGATGCTCACGCACCAGTAAGTTTTCACCAGCAATGTCTGCTACTATCTGATTCTGACATTTCTGGACCACTGGATAGGGAGGGAGTCCACACAACTTGGGCTCCAAGTTCTCCAAACCTCAATTCCCTAGATTTGTTGTTACGGACATACACTCTAAGAATGACGCACAACGGAGGAATTATCGCAATGGGAACAAAATCGGTAGATGTGATGTCCATGTATAGACAGACAAATGAATGCAGTTTCAGCAAAACTGGATGATTTATTCAAGAGAAAGAGCTTCTCAAAACTGAACGAATCAATAACGCATTCATCCACCTCTGGCCCTTATGCAACCAGTTACTTGGCCCATATTGATTGATAGAGATGTTGAATCTCCTCCTGAGGCATATCGTGTTAAATTTGGTATAGTTACGCGTTAGATAGCCAAAATCCCAAACTGATTGGAGGAACATGCTCATAACGCTCCGGTTGTCCTCCTAGCTAAGACAGGGTTTGCTAAGCAGTGGAACCTCTAGCTGTTTGCAATCAGGCATTATCTTGCTGAAATGTAAGCCGAGAATGTCTTGTCATAAGGGTGTAAAATATGGTCGACGAATGGCTGTGCTTTAAGGGTCCCGCGGATGACAACCGAAGGGGTCCTGCTGTGAAAAGAAGTGGCATCCCAGAACACCACTACCGGTTTTCGGGCCGTATGGCGGACCACAATCAGGCTGGTATCACGCTGCTGTCTAGAGCATCTCCAGACACGTTTTCGCTTCGAAGCGGGACTCACCACTGAAGTCAATTCTTCCCCTGTCTATGAGATTCCAGGCCGAAGACGCGTCTGGAGATGCGCTGGACATGGGTAGGATAACAACCTGACTGTAGCCCGCCATACGGCTCGACAACCAGTAGTGATAATCTGGGGTGCCATTTCTTTTGACAGCGGCACCCATACAGCGCAGCGATACGTTGACGATACCCTTCATGGCAAGCCATCCTGGGCTTACGTTTCAGTACGGTAATACCTGCCCGCACACGGTGAGAGTTTATACCGCTAGTCATGACTGCCAAACACTACCTTGTCCAGCAAGGTTGCTGGATCTCTACCCCAATTGATAATTTTTAGAGTATTATGTGTGGCGCCCTCCAGCCATCTCGGGATTTTGACGATCTAACGCATCAATTGGACAGAATTTGTCACGATATCCCTCAGGGGGACATCCAAAAACCGTATCAATCAGTCTCAAGCTAAGTAACTGCCTGCACAAGGACCAGAGGTGGATGAACGCGATATTGATTTGAATTTGTGTACTTTTTTTTTTCCTTGAATGAATCATTCAGTGTCTCTGAAATTGAAATTATTTGTTTGTCTGTAGATGCTCATCACATCTACCGATTTCCGTCCCATGGATCGAGTCTCCAATATTTACTAGAGCGCTTCACAACTGCGTCAGCTTGAAACAATGCGTGATTTCTCATGCTGAAGGGCAGTGGCATGGCCTGCAGGGGTGGCCGAGCGGTTCTAGGCGCTTCAGTCCGGAACCGCACTGCTGCAACAGTCGCAGGTTCGAATCCTGCCTCGAACATGAATGTGTGTGGTGTCCTTAGGTTAGTTAGGTTTAAGTAGTTCTAAATTCTAGGGGACTGACGATCTCAGATGTTAAGTCCCATAGTGCTCAGAGCCATTTGCACCATTTTTTTCAGCATTGGCATGCATCGGACGTCCCGTTGAACCCCTCCTCCTCACAAAGTATTTGTTTCCAGTGAAACGTCTCCTCTGAATGTAAAGAATGACAGTTCTGGAAAAACCCTTACGTTATTTGATTTTCAAACAGCTGAGCAAAACTCAACGTACTCAGTTTTCTCTTTACTTATTCTGATCATCACTAAACTGTCACACAATATTTTTAGCGCACCGCAATCTGACTTTCAATAATCCCTACAAAAGAATGGCCCTGAGTAACAATAACCTATACCTTTCATGAATCACTTACAAAAATCTTTATTACTCGAACTACTGCAATACAGCGAGCGCCAATACTGCCAGCAAAATAAAAGATTCTAACTACTGAAGGCACTAACTACTGATAGTCATAGTTAGCAAATGAAAGATTTTGATGGAGAACAAACAATGTATTTACCTTAATAGCGTTCAAAAGTCATTATATAATTTTGTGACATACAATTAAACAAATTTTCTTTTTCTGACGGACACACGTCCAGATCGTGCTCTCATAGTAACCTCTCAAAACTCTGGCATCTCTCTCTCCACATCCACCACTGCTGGCGGCTCACCTCCAACTGCCCAACACTACACTAGCGAATATTCCAACGAGTTCAACCAGCCACAGACTGCACACAGCGCACTCAGCGATTTTCATACAGAGCACTACTTGGTGTTACCAACATAAAAACCTAAACAGCCTACTTACACCAAGACCTTGATTACTGAACTTTTTATCTTGTTTCAATGAGTACTACAACTTGTCAACACATTCGACATACACCGGATATACACTGATGGACCAAAACATTATGACCAACCCCACAACGAGACTGAACGGCACCAGGTGACGTTGCGTGCACGTGACGTAGTAAGGAAAGAGTATAACCGGAGCAGAGACGAATGTGCAATTATTTTAGCAACTATACGAAACACAAATAGGCAAATCCACTGGTGCAACGACTTTGACAAAGGGCAGACTGTTATGGCCCGGCGACTAGGAAAAAGCATCTCTAAATCGGCGACACTGGTCGACATTTCTCGCGCTGTAGTCATGCACATCTATGCAAAACAGTTGAACAACGATGAAATCACGAATAGGAGACAGTCTGATGGACATCCACGTTTCGTCACAGAACATAAATTCGGGGGCTTGCCTTCTCTGTAAATCAAAACAGTAGGCTTTCTGTAGCAGATCTGAAGACAGAGTAAAATGTTGGTGCCAGCACTCCACTACAGGTGACACTTACACGTGCCCAAGTTGACCCAACCACATTCCCAACTACGACTGAATGTGTCAATGGGCCATCGAGATAGGACTGTACATCAATGCAAGCCTGTCACATGGTGGAATGAACAACATTTCTAGTGAAACAATGCCGATGGTCGTTTCTAGATATGCCGTGGTCCAGGCGATTGGATGCTCGAGACATTCATCGTGCCACAGATGCAGGACGGTGGGGCGATATTACGTGATAGGGAACATCGACCTGGACTACCTGCGATACTACTGTGAGGCTTTACGACAGCAGTGGACTATGATAACATTACTGTGGACAAAATGCTTGATGTCTCCACCATCAATGAAAATGTGTTGCCTGATGGGACGAACCACGTGTCTTCTTCCACCAGGTAGTTGGTCGTATGCGTTTATAGAGCCATTCAGGAGTTTGGCTGCCAGAGACATGTAGCACGCCACGGCTGTAGGACGGGAGGCAATGGGGGACATCCACCTCAGCTGCATGTGGTAGTAAACGGGGGCACCGTAGCAACTGTTGACTGCGGCAAGATGTAGTTCACATGCTTGATGTCTACCCCAGCAGCGATTTCATGTAACAGCGGAATAACTGCCCATGTCACTAGGACACAGTAGTGCGAGAAGCGTCACGGTGAACTCTCGTTGATATCTCGGCCACCAAATTCCCCTCATCTGAATCCAGTGGATGTGGAACGCTGCCGAGAGCAGGCCAGTAATTTACGGAAACTGTGAGATGCGTATGGACATCTGGTGCTACATGGCTCGGTAACCCTACCAAGGACCTGTCAAATCATTGCCTGGCAGAATCGCTGCTGTTACTTCCCAAAGGAGAACCGACAGCCGGCCAGGGTGGCCGAGCGGTTCTAGGCGCTATAGTCTGGGACCGCGCGACCGCTACGGTCGCAGGTTCGAATCCTGCCTCGGGCATTGATGGCTCAAATGGCTCTGAGCACTATGGGACTCAACTGCTGAGGTCATAAGTCCCCTAGAACTTAGAACTACTTAAACCTAACTAACCTAAGGACATGACACACATCCACGCCCGAGGCAGGATTCGAACCTGCGACCGTAGCAGTCGCGCGGCTCCGGACTGAGCGCCTAGAACCGCTAGACCACCGCGGCCGGCGGGCATTGATGTGTGTGATGTCCTTAGGTTAGTTACGTTTAAGTAGTTCTAAGTTGTAGGGGACTGATGACTACAGCAGTTAAGTCCTATAGTGCTCAGAGCCATTTGAACCATTTTTTGAGAACCGACACTTTATTAAACACGTAGTCATATCAGTATTGTTTTGGTTCATCGGCGTCATTTGCTAATAGCGGTGGCCCCTGGGCCGATACTACTTTTGCTTATGGCGTCGTTGCATTATGACCGCTGAGCAGAGTTCTGCTTGCTAGAAAGTCTTCAAAGCGACGGCATGCTTCCTCGGATACTCTGCCAGTGTAAGCTGGGCACAAGTGCCTACCCGGCCAGACTGCGGCTCGGCTGGGTCCCGCTCCCCGCCATAAGTCACGGGCTCCCAATTAGGGCGCCGGCTCGCCCTACGCTCCCCGGCTCGGTCGGCCCTCTTGGAGCAGAGCGCAGCGGCGGCCACTGCGACAAAGGAATTCGCCCGCGGCGGAACGCTGCCCCAGCGCTGCGCGGCGCTGCGTCTTTGGCGCGGCCGGCCCCTGTGCACCTCCGCCGACTCGGGCGCCCGTGCCGTAGGTCGTGCTGTAGGCCGCCCGACCCTCCTGTACAGACTCCACGCTGCAGCCGCTGACGGTTGCGTACTTCGATCCAAAAAGCGCTGGGACGAGGAGTGACACGTAGCGGGCTACAGCAGCGTTGGAGGTTGGCGACAGCATTTACGAACTACAGTACTGGCCATTAAAATTGCTACACCAAGAAGAACTGCAGATGATAAACGGGTATTCATTGGACAAATATATTGTACTAGAACTGACATGTAATTACATTTTCACGCAATTTGGGTGCATAGATCCTGAGAAATCAGTACCCAGAACAACCATCTGTGGCCGTAATAACGGCCTTGATACGCCTGGGCATTGACTCAAACAGACCTTGGATGGCGTGTACAGGTACAGCTGCCCATGCAGCTTCAACACGATACCACAGTTCATCAAGAGTAGTCACTGGCGTATTGTGACGACCCAGTTGCTCGGTCACCATTGACCAGACGTTTTCAGTTGGTGAGAGATCTGGAGAATCTGCTGGCCAGGGCAGCAGTCGAACATTTTCAGTATCCAGAAAGGCCCGTAAAGGACCTGCAACATGCGGTTGTGCATTATCCTGTTGAAATATAGGGTTTCACAAGGATCGAATGAAGAGCAGAGCCACGGTCATGACACATCTGAAATGAAACGTCCACTGTTCAAAGTGCCGTCAGTGCGAACAAGAGGTGACCGAGACGTGTAACCAATGGCACCCCATACCATCACGCCGGGTGATACGCCAGTATGGCGATGACGAATACACGCTTCCAATGTGCGTTCACCGCTATGTCGCCAAACACGGATACGGCCATCATGATGCTGTAAACAGAACCAGGATTCATCAGAAAAAATGACGGTTTGCCATTCGTGCACACAGGTTCGTCGTTGAGTGTACCATCGTAGGCGCTCCTTTCTGTGATACAGCGTCAAGGGTAACCACAGCCATGGTCTCCGAGCTGACAGTCCGTGCTACTGAAAACGTCGTCGAACTGTTCGTGCAGATGGTTGTTGTCTTGCAAACGTCCCCATCTGTTGACTTAGGGGCCTGTCATCTCGACTGCTAGTGATACGAGGTCGTTGGGATCCAGCACGGCGTTCCGTATTGCCCTCCAGAACCCACTGATTCCATATTCTGCTAACAGTCATTGGATCTCGACCAACCCGAGCAGCAATGTCGCGATACGATAAACCGCAATCGCGATAGGCTACAATCCGACCTCTATCAAAGTCGGAAACGTGATAGTACGCATTTCTCCTCCTTACGCGAGGCATCACAAGAACGTTTCACCAGGCAACGCCGGTCAACTGCTGTTTGTGTATGAGAAATTGGTTGGAAACTTTCCTCATGTCAGCACGTTGTAGGTGTCACCACAGGCGCCAGCCTTGTGTGAATGCTCTGAAAAGCTAATCATCTGAATATCACAGCATCTTCTTTCTGTCGGTTAAATTTCGCGTCTGTAGCACGTCATATTCGTGGAGTAGCAATTTTAATGGCCAGTAGTGTGTAAGGCTTCATCGTGCTTCCCATCTTCTCCGTCCTGATGGTCTACGGAGCGGTCGAGCTTTCGGTCCTGCTGCTCTTACTATTTTCAGAATATTCTTATTGTTATCGTGGGAAACTGAATAGAAGCACAGGCCCCTGCAATTTAATTACTTGCAAATCAAGCGTCGTCTCTTCTAGGTTTCTATAGTGGGTTTTTAACAGGCTTCTAAACAGTCATGGTACTGACGAGAACAATAAATCGACTGTACAGTGACCCACCATTTTGGAACGATTTAAGAGAATGTGGTCAGAGCGGTCGCTCAGTTCTTACAGACATAAGGAGCAGGAAGAAGAGGTGACAATAAAAGAAGAGAAGAAGGAAGATTAGTTTAGCACCCCGTCGGTGTTAATTATTTAATTAGTTCGTCCGCTTCCGTTGCTCAATAGTCAGCGTGTCTGGCTGGTATGCGGAGGAGTCGTTTTCGAATCAGTGTGCCGCCAGGAATTTTTCCTTGGTTGAACTGGAACGGGTGCATTCAGCCTCGTGGTACCAATTGCAGAGCTACTAGAGTTGAGTACTATCGGCTTCAAGATCAAGAAAACCGACGACGACCGGGAGACAGGTGTGCTGACTTCACACCTCTGCATACCACATCCGAATGATGTCATTGGCGGAGGATAACACATTCGTCCGCCAGCCCAATTGGCCCTACTGGGCTAGAATAAGGAGCTTTACGGTATATATATCCACTGCCGCAGAGGGTTACTGAGAGCAATTCAGTACCAACCACAGCTTAAGTTCAGCACTGGAGTAATATACTACGTAGAGGCATGCAACACTTAATGCGAGGTCAGGACAGTGGCTTTACTTTCAGCAGGTCATATACAGCATGATGTTGCCAATCGGTTACATGTCACTCAAAGTGATATGTCTAAGATGTGGAGAAAGTACAGGGGGGACGGAAAACTGGGAAAGATAGTTCTCCCAATATTCGTCTTAGTATGACAACACCAATGCAGGATCGTTTCCTCCAACTGTCTGATCGCAGATTCCCAAAATCAGCTGCCAGTAATATTGGAAATGACTTCTCCCAGGCAATGGGGATGTATCTGAGACCAAACAGTGGTAGAAGATTGCATCACCGTGATCTTCATTTCACAAGACCAATGAGAAGTTTTGCACTGAAACAGCGGAACCGACGCAATCGAAGGACCTGGGCTCTTGCGCGTCAGCATTGGACTACTGCAGAATGCATAAATGTCATATTTGTTGACCAGATCAGGATTGGTTGGGGACAGGACACTAGTCGTATTAGGGTTCGGAAAACCGCTGTACGACACCAGCAACGCCGATACATTCAAGAAGTCCATCCGTTTGCAGGTGGAAGTGTAATGTTCTGAGCGCCAACATTGATGGGACGACGGATCCCTCTAATACCCATTTACGGTATTCTGACTGGTCCCCAATACCTCCAAGAGCTCCTACAACCGACTGTAAGGGCCTATAGGTGTGAAGTCAGTGAGGACTTCATCCTAGTCGATGACAATGCAAGACCACACCGTACTTTAGCAGTGTCTCGGTATCTTCAAAAATGTAGCATCAACCGAATTCATTGGCCAGCAGAGTCCCCAGACACGAATACAATTGAGAATGCATGGGACCTATTACAGGTGGCCATTGCACTGCGTCCAAATCCACCTGAGAGTCTTCAAGAACTCACTGACGCTGCCATTGAGGAGTAGGACCTCATACCCCAAGATGAACTTTATATTCGCGTCCAGAACGAAAGAACTCGTCCGTATGAAGGGAGGACATATTCACTATTAAAGACTGATAATCATCATCATGAGATAAAGATTTTCACTGTTTTTGTTTTCAAGATGTACACTTTGGAGAGAGTCTGTGCTGCTTCGTAACGATTTTTGGCAACTAACCAAAGTCGTTCTTGTTTTCAGAAAGAATTATGTTTATTTTGTGAATAAGGCACTGTATAAACGTCAATGGGTATACTATAATAAATAATTCTAGTAAACTATGATATTCATAACTTTTGTTGATATATATATGATGACGTAAAAGTCCGTTAACATTTGAAAATGCACTAATTCAGGAATTGTGTAGGTGGAGAGGTAAAAATTGAGATACATACCAGAAACGACCTGGGGTTTTATTGAAACCAAAACGATTGCAACAACTGGCCGGCAAGTGGCACTGGGCAGAAACGCGTCAGTGGCGCCGCCTGAGAATCGCGTACAAAATTAGCTGAAGTAAGAGAGGGAGTCAGATCATTCCTAGCCTGGCTAGAAGCCGCTGCTTTTATCCTGGACGGCGCTCCACTCCGTATTGCTACACGTGTGAAAGATCTCGTGCGCACATAGTTTGATGAGGATGGCGTGCTGAGCGACCACGTCCAACATGCTTAGCCTCTGCGATACCCAGGCATCAATTCGTGTGATTATTGGTACTTGTGTTACCCGAAGTCGCAAGTCTACAGCGATCTTCCGACCTCAAAAGGAATGCAAAAAGACAACATCCGACGGCTGTTTCTCACCATACCAACCGGTGTGCTGTACAGTATTGTTGATGAATGATGGCCGGTATGCTGAATATTTGTTATAAAGAACATCGTCTTTGCTAAAAATCAATTTTTATGCTAATTATTGATTTTGGATCATATGGAGCTCTTTTTTTGGTCATTTTGCACACTTTTCTTGGTTTCAGCAAAACCCCACCTCATTTCAAGCACGTGTGTCGATTTTTACCTCTCTACCTACATTATTCCGTGAAGTGTTGAATTTTCAAATGTTAACGGACTTATGGGTTACCCCGTACAGCGTGATATAACATTTCGGGCTGCATAAAACGACACCGGTAGGGGCAGCTGAATCACGCTGTATATATTAAAGTTTTAAAAAACAACCGGTTTTTTGAACTCTAATTGATTGTTGACACCAACCTTCATAACGGAGTAAGAGTATCATGAGGCTGTTGTCAGTATGCCCAGCTGTTTAAAAAGATGTTTACAAGAGGTTCTTGAGTGGAAAAGTAAATCAAGATTTTTATATTTTCGTCTACAAACTCTGATAATATCTGTAACGCAGTATTTTCAGAGTTTAGACTTTAAGAATAATATGTGACTTCCAGCTAGGGTTCTTATTATTATAAACACATAAGAATTTAGAATATTCAGTTTCAGTTATTGATTTACCGTCTTGCATTATTCAAATCGTTCAAATGGCTCTGAGCACTATGGGACTTAGCATCTGAGGTCATCAGTCCCCTAGAACTTAGAACTACTTAAATCTAACTAACCTAAGGACATCACACACATCGAGGCCCGAGGCAGGATTCGAACCTGCGACCGTAGCGGTCGCGCGGTTCCAGACAGAAGCGCCTAGAACCGCTCGGCCTCGCCGGCCAGCATGCATTATTCCCAAAAGTATGATCAGGCCTTGTGAAGTACCAAATTTCACATATTGTGGTTTATCTAAGTGCAGTGTCAGTCTATTTGCAAAGAACTAGTTACAAATTTTGAACAGAATATTACTTGTATTTACATTTTCAAGTGGTGAAGTTACTCCATTAGGCTTCACTGTGATACTTGTATCGTCAGCGAAGAAAGTTTGAATATGAGATTGACGATACTTATACAATAAGGACAAGAGTGGACAAAATATCGATCACTGTGGTACGCCAGTAGTGATTATTCGCCATTCTGAAGACACTGTTGCATTTTGTACATGCCCTGCGTTTCTTAACGCCGCCGACGTTAAACTGGGCAAGGACGTAGCAATGGTCTCTTTATAGCCCAAGGTCGGCTTTCACCTGTAATGGTTTAGGGAAAGTTGTTGTTGTTGTGGTCTTCAGTCCTGACACTGGTTTTATGCAGCTCTCCATGCTACTCTATCCTGTTAGCTTCTTCATCTCCCAGTACCTACCGCAACATACATCCTTCTGAATCTGTTTAGTGTATTCATCTCCTGGTCTCCCTCTACGATTTTTAGCCTCTACGATGTCCTCCAATACTAAATTTGTGATCCCTTGATGCCTCAGAATATGCCCCACCAACCGATCCCTTCTTCTAGTCAAGTTGTGCCACAAATTTTCCTTCTCTCCAATTCTATTCAATACCTCCTCATTAGTTACGTGATCTACCCATCTAATCTTGAGCATTCTTCTGTAGCACCACATTTCGAAAGCTTCTATTCTCTTCTTGGCCATACTATTTATCGTCCACGTTTCACTTCCATACATGGCTACACTCCATACAAATACTTTCAAAAACGACTTCCTGACGTTTAAATCTATACTGGATTTTAACAAATTTCTCTTCTTCAGAAACGCTTTCCTTGCCATTGCCAGTCTACATTTTATATCCTCTCTACTTCGACCATCATTAGTTATTTTGCTCCCCAAATAGCAAAACTCCTTTACTACTTTAAGCCTCTCATTTCCTAATCTAATTCCCGCAGCATCACTCGATTTAATTCGACTATATTCCATTATCCTCGTTTTGCATTTGTCAATGGGAGCTACTCTGGGAAGACGGTAGAGCTGGCAGAGGCTGCAAGTAAGATGGGGCTGGACGTTTTAGCTGTTAGTGACATTCGGGTAAGGGGTGAGAAAGAAGAGGAAATGGGAGAATACAAGGTCTACCTGTCATGAGTCAAAGCAGGAATAGCACAATGGGGTGTAGGGCTTTACACCAGGAAAGAAATGGAACCCAGCGTAGTTGCATTAAGGTATGTAAACGAACGACTGATGTGGATAGATTTCACAGTGTCTAGCAAGAAAATGAGGATTGTGTCAGTATATTCCCGTTGTGAAGGGACAGATCAAGATAGGATGGATAGTTTTTATGAGTAGTGATGTAGTTGTTAGAGTAACGGACAAGGACAGTGTTCTGCTCATGGGTGATTTTAATGCCAGGATTCGAAATCGAACAGAAGGGTATGAAAAGGTTATGGGCAAATTTGGAGAGGATATGGAGGCCAACAGGAACGGGAAACAACTCTTGGATTTCTGTGCCAGTATGGGCTTAGTAATCACAAACTCCTTTTTTAAACATAAGAACATTCACCGGTATACTTGGGAAGGCAGGGGAACCAGATCTGTCACTGACTATATAATAACAGATCAGGAATTCAGGAAGGCTGTGAGCGACACACTTGTATTCAGGGGATTCTTTGATGACACTGATCATTATTTAATCTGCAGTGAAATTGGGACTGTGAGGCCAAAAGTGCAGGAGGTCAGGTCCATATGCAGGAGGATAAGAGAGGAGAAACTTCAGGATAAGGAAATCAGGCACAAGTACATAACAGCGATCTCAGAAAGGTACCAGTTAGTTGAATGTAGTCAATTACAGTCATTGGAAAAGGAATGGACAAGGTACAGGGACACAGTACTAGAAGTGGCTAAAGAATGTCTTGGAACAGTAGTGTGTAAAAGTAGGATGAAGCAAACAGCTTGGTGGAATGACACAGTCAAGGCAGCCTGTAAAAGGAAAAAGAAGGCGTATCAAGAATGGCTACATACTAGAACTCAGACAGAGAAAGTTATGTTGAAGAAAGAAACAAAGCCAAACAGATAATTGCAGCATCCAAGAAGAAATCTTGGGAAGACTTTGGAAACAGGTTCGAGACTATGGGTCAAGCTGCTGGAAAACCATTCTGGAGTGTAATTAGCAGTCTTCGAAAGGGAGGTAAGAAGAAACTGACAAGTATTTTGGACAGGTCAGGAAAATTGCTGGTGAATCCTGTGGATGCCTTGGGCAGATGGAGGGAATATTTTGAAGAGTTGCTCAATGTAGGTGAAAATACGATCAGTAATGTTTCAGATTTCGAGGTAGAATGGGATAGGAATGGTGATGGAAATAGGATCACATTTGAGGAAGTAGAGAAAATGGTCAATAGATTGCAGTGCAATAAAGCAGCTGGGGTGGATGAAATTAAGTCGGAACTCATCAAATACAGTGGAATGTCAGGTCTTAAATGGCTACACAGGATAATTGAAATGGCCTAGGAGTCGGGACAGGTTCCATCAGACTGGACAAAAGCAGTAATCACACCAATCTTTAAACATGGAAACAGAAAAGATTGTAACAACTACAGAGGTATCTCTTTAATCAGCGTTGTTGGTAAAAGGTATTATTGAAAGGAAAGTGCGAGTATTAGTTGAGGACCAATTGGATGAAAATCAGTGTGGGTTTAGGCCTCTTAGAGGTTGTCAGGACCAGATCTTTACCTTACGGCAAATAATGGAGAAATGTTATGAGTGGAACAGGGAATTGAATCTATGCTTTATAGATCTAGAAAAGACATATGACCGGGTTCCTAGGAGGAAGTTATTGTCTGTTCTACGAGATTATGGAATAGGAGGCAAACTTCTGCAAGCAATTAAAGGTCTTTACATGGATAGTCAGGCAGCAGTTAGAGTTGACGGTAAATTGAGTTCATGGTTCAGAGTAGTTTCAGGGGTAAGACAAGGCTGCAACCTGTCTCCACTGTTGTTCATATTATTTATGGGTCATATGTTGAAAACAATAGACTGGCTGGGTGAGATTAAGATATGTGAACACAAAATAAGCAGTCTTGCATATGCGGATGAGTTAGTTGTGATGGCAGATTCGATTGAAAGTTTGCAAAGAAATGTTTCAGAGCTGGGTCAGAAATGTAAGGACTATGGTACGAAGATTAGCATCTCCAAAACGAAAGTAATGTCAGTGGGAAAGAAATATAAACGGATTGAGTGCCAAATAGGAGGAACGAAGTTAGAACAGGTGGACGGTTTCAAGTACTTAGGATGCATATTCTCACAGGATGGTAACATAGTGAAAGAACTGGAAGCGAGGTGTAGCAAAGCTAATGCAGTGAGCGCTCAGCTACGATCTACTCTCTTCTGCAAGAAGGAAGTCAGTACCAAGACTAAGTTATCTGTGCACCGTTCAATCTTTCGACCAACTTTGTTGTATGGGAGCGAAAGCTGAGTGAATTCAGATTACCTTATCAACAAGGTTGAGGTTACGGATATGAAAGTAGCTAGGATGATTGCAGGTACTAGTAGATGGGAACAATGGCAGGAGGGTGTCCACAATGAGGAAATCAAAGAAAAACTGGGAACGAACTCTATAGATGTAGCAGTCAGGGCGAACAGGCTTAGATGGTGGGGTCATGTTACACGCATGGGAGAAACAAGGTTACCCAAAAGACTCATGGGTTCAGCAGTAGAGGGTAGGAGGTGAAGTGTTGGCAGAAGTGCCAACACCGTGTTGTTTGAGGAAGCCGAAATGCACGCTATAAACTCACGCAGGCTGGCGTGAGGTCTGAAACAGGATACGTAATGAATGCTATAAAGAAAAGTACGTAGCTTCTGGAATACTTAACTTTAATCCATAATTGGTGAACATTGGTCTTGTTACTGTACATGCTTCATTAGATACATAGCAAAGGAGAAATGGCGCCTTGCTAGGTCGTAGCAATTGACTTAGCTGAAGGCTATGCTAACTATCGTCTCGGTAAATGAGAACGTAATTCTCAGTGAACCTTTCCTAGCAACTTCGGCTGTACAACTGGGGAGAGTGCTAAGTAGACCTGCCGTGAGGCGGCGCTCGATCTGCAATTACTGACAGTGGCGACACGCGGGTCCGACGTATACTAATGGACCGCGGCCGATTTAAAAGCTACCACCTAGCAAGTGTGGTGTCTGGCGGTGACACCACAGGAGGAGTCGGGGCAGACCAAGGAGAAGGTACCTGGATTCGGTTAAGAATGATTTTGAAGTAACAGGTTTAACATCAGAAGAGGCACCAATGTTAGCACTGAATAGGGGATCATGGAGGAATTTTATAAGGGGGCTATGCTCCAGACTGAATGCTGAAAGGCATAATCAGTCTTAAAAGATGATGATGATGATGTTCATCTTGTATCCTCCTTTCAAGACCATGTCCATTCCGTTCAGCTGCTCTTCCAGGTCCTTTGCTGTCTCTGACAGAATTACAATGTCATCGGCGAACCTCAATGTTTTCATTTCTTCTCCATGGATTTTAATTCCTACTCCGAATTTTTCTTTTGTTTCCTTTACTGCCTGCTCAATATACAGATTGAATAACTTCGGGGATAGGCTACAACCCTGTCTCACTCCCTCCCCAACCGCTGCTTCCTTTTCTTGTCCCTCGACTGTTATTACTGCCATCTGGTTTCTATACAAATTGTAAATAGCCTTTCGCTCCCTGTATTTTACCCCTGACACCTTCAGAATTTGAAAGAGAGTATTTCAGTCAACATTGTCAAAAGCTTTCTCTAAGTCTACAAATGCGAGAAACGTAGGTTTGCCTTTCCTTAATCTATTTTCTAAGATAAGTCGTAGGATCAGTATTGCCTCACGTGTTTCAACATTTGTACGGAGTCCAAACTGATCTTCCCCGAGGTCGGCTCCTACCAGTTTTTCCACTCGGCTGTAAAGAATTCGTGTTTGTATTTTGGAGCCCTGGCTTATTAAGGGGCTACGGAACGCCCTATACTTGCAATTTTAAAATAACGCTTATAAATTACATCTTTCCTCACAAAGTATTTGAGGTAGGAAGTTGAACTTTTTACAGATTATTTATTGGAATATGGGCTACAACTTAACCCAGGGATTTTACAAAATTTTAGTTCAGTTATTAAAGATGATTTTTTTCAATTGTAATGAAAATTGACCACATTTTTTTGCAATTTTTTATTTATGTATTCAAAAATATACAGTTTTTTGGAAAAAGGCTGTGTTAAATTATGCAGAAGGTACTGTGTAACATTTACTGAAAGTTTGAAACAAATATGTTTGGAAGATCCTTAGAAAACATGTAATTAGTATGAGAAAATAAAAGTTTTGGGAATCGAGCGACAAAGATTGGATTAACTTTTTAGTGCATTCCAGGTCCATAGGATGGATTATCTTCATCCTCTGCAAACTCCTCCTCCAGCTTCCTCTTGTTCCTCCTCCTGTTTACTCTTGCTTGTATTTCTAGACTCTTTACAGCCCTGTCTGCAGCCCGAAGGCGTTCCTTGTCTAAAGCAAGCATCGCTCGTACCATGTTAGAACCTATCTTCATTCCCATATTTCTAAATACCTTTGGCTTTCCAACATTTCTCCTTTTCTTAAAAGCCTTCAGAGGATTTCTAATAACTTTACTTTTACTCATTATTATACTTCAACAAAAGAGAGACTCAAGAAACAGAATTAATTACGAATATTTTCGAGATAACGACAGAGTAAATAAACATGAAACAATCGACAATCACACCAGCGATATATATTGAACCATCACAGGTTAGCCACAACACATACTTTCTCTCACATCACTAAAATGTACCTGATGAACACGGACGTTAATAATAACACCATTTGACAGCAGTTTAACAGCGCCACAGTGGGTCACGCCCATGTAGAACACATTTCAAAAAAAATTTAAAAATAGTTGTAGTCTTCGGAATTGAATAAATTATATATCTATTAAAAGGTAATAGTCTGCAGATTCAGAAAACGCAAAAAAGTAAAAATTGAATTTTTCATGATTTTGAGCCTTTCCGGAGCCCCTTAAGTTATTATTAGGGGAAGTAGGAATTTAAATTCCTTTACTACCGAACAAGAATGTTCTAATGCACTGCAGTCCCCTTCCTCGGCGACGGGCGCTTCGTGGAGGTGTAACACTCGCAGCACTAGCCGAGGTGATGAAGGAAGATAGAAGGAAAAATCTGAGAATTTGCTAGGAGAGAAACGGTAAATGAAAGTGGCCAGGCGGTGACCTGAACTCCTCTCTTCAACGCCTTAAGCAATGAACCCCCTCCTTCAGATGGTCGCTCTATGGAGAGCGCAAAGTGATGATGACAATCTGAGCGACGATTAGGTGTTTGGGAGGAACTGGTGAAGGGTGGCAGGGGGAGGGGGGGGGGGGACGCGGAGACGAAAATTGGATTCGGGCTGCGTCGTGGCCAGCTGCCACCGCTGCCACCAGCACTCATCCATCAGGCGGCGTTATTTATTGCCGCATTTTCGCTGTTTATTACGGATCACTCTGTAATTTATCACCATGCGCTGAAAAATATATTTTCATCAAACGGTTATTAACATTTTAGGTGACGCCGGACCAGTAATGAATGTAATGTGCTGTTGACAAAAAAAAAAGTTGCAATAATTAGCTCTGGCCATGGGTGTAGCGGGGACGAAGGGGGGAGGGTTTGAGGTAGGGGAGAGCGGGTATAATGGTCGGCCTGAGGGTGGGGTGGGCTGTTTGGGCTTGCAAAATAACAACATGCGCTGCAGCATCCCGATCGGTTTCATTTGGCCGAATCAGCTGCAGTTGTTCATTTCCGTTGTCAGCACCTTGACGATAGTTCAAGCGTGATTCCTTTTATCCTTTGGCAAGACACTTTCTATTTTTGTATTTAATAATGTGAAGCTTTCATGACCACAAGAACGGGTGGGATTACAGAAGATTCTCAATGCAGACTGATGGGGGGGGGGGGGGGGGGAGAAGTCATACTTAATGGGTAATGAAAAGACACCACTAGTTTTTGTACCAACGTAGAGATAAGGGCCTAGTACATTTTGTTCGGCGAGAAGATGGCGCGACGTTCTACGCTCGGTATAACAAAGCATTGGAAAGGCCGCTTGCTATTGCGTATTCTTTACATTTCGAAATGAGCGCGGTGACCCGCTTTCCGTATGCTGATAAAAAAAAGATTATTGAAATATACTTTGAAGTTAAGACAGTCTATGGAGATATTTTTAGCATGGTGCTGTGAGACAATGGTACGGCTTCGGGTGAGACGAAGTGATGAATACAAGCAAACAAGAAGTGGATGTCCGTTTGTAGTCGCCGGCGACTTTCACCAAAACGTGACCGAAAGGTTGCGACGAAAATCGACGATGTTCCATTAAGGAATTACCCGACTGTTTCGCTTACGCTTCACAAACATTTTCTACTGTAATTTGTGTCATCGTTGGGTTCTCAGATTTCTTTCAGAGAAAGAACAGCTTTCACGTTCCTGCTACGGAAATCAGATACAGTTTTACTTAAATAAATTGCTACCAGTACGAGACATATGAGGTCGTAGTGCCCGTTAGGAGTGATCGCAGATCGAAAAGCGGATGTCGGCTCTGACACCTCAGTTAATTAAATACTTAGTTTCAATACTTGTGTTTGTTAACAAAATATATACCTCAGTTGCATAGACTCGAACCGTCGCATCGAAAACCAGCACACGGAACGTGTTCCGTACTGCGCTGCAGTGAACCGTCCGTGCATCCCCCGAATTGTTAATATTTACTTCCGAACGGAATATTGTAGCGTCCAGCACATTTTAGAGGCTGGCGCCGTGTGACAGTATTGCTCTTTGTCAACAGCTGCCACATTCGTCGTTTCTGTGCAGTGAGTAAAGACGTGAGTTCCACAGCAGACAGCATTCGACAGCAGATTATAGAGTTGGCCAACATCAGTTCACAGTGCAAACAGTGCGCTGGATCATATTCTGAAACTAAATGCTGTCTATCACGGAGTGAACAAACTGTTGATATTGACCCATTCGTCCAGGTAGCTCGTTGCCTGCTTCAACATCCCCACACCCCCATCCCCGAGTGATCTTCGATAGGATTAGGCTATGAAGCCGGCACTCGACTTCACTCTCTCCCTTTTCTCAGTATCATCACCAACACCACCAGGACGACACTACCAAATACTTGCTCTTATCTCCCTCATCTATACGAATCAGTTATACTCATAAAATTTGTCCCGCTAGCTACCTACTAGGGACGGCCAGGAAGAATTGTACCAGGCAATGAGCCACACGAGTCCTCCGAAACGTCAAGAGTAGCTGCGAAGAGCAAATGAAAACCGAAGAAGCGATGTATTAAGTTACAGGGTTTTTTTTTCCTGCATGGCAGTGCGCACTACTGCGAAAAATCGGAAATCACGCCGTGTTTCAAATGGGAGTTGTTTCATTGTGCTAGGTACAGCTCTGATTAGATACTCAATAATTACCACTTCATTCCCTACAAGAAAGAATGACAATAGCCACGTTATTTCGTAAGCTGTCATGTCAAAGTTACGGTTGCTGGTGCTTGTGTATGGCCGTGAGGGAAGTCAAAATATCGTCCTCTTCAACGATAAGTGCTTCACCAGTCCGTCACCATCAACGAAGGATGAATCCTTAACAATTGTAGCTATTCGTCCTGAGAGACGTCAGGAAAACCACACTGAAATATCCAACAGGCAAAACACCAAGAATTCTCCGCGAAGGCCTCAACAGTCTAATGGAAAAATACGTTCATAAGCAAATTCAGGTTGTAGTTGTAATACGTATATAGTTAAAAACGCCATTATGTTAGTTTTCATTTTCTGAATAGCTGAATGGAAATTAGTTAGCGATCCATCCCGGTATTACGAAGTATGAAAGTTGCATGGCACTCGGTACCAAACGATTCGGCGATTCATTCTTGACAGCGAGATATGGTCCCTTATTTCTATTTGTTTTTATCTTGAAACGGGTCTACTGGGTGTTTGTTATTTGCGTTTTTGGAATTTGTACATACTAAGGATATCTGAAACGCTAAGCGACAATTCTGAATCGAATATTATTCGCGCGGTCTTTGGTCACAGAAGCTCTGTGGCTGGAAGGTGTGTTCGTTTTGTCATCGCTGCTTGGCAGCGAGGAGCGCAGGAGTTCTATCGTTAGAGTAGTAGTGAGACAGACACCAAGCAGAGGGCTAGTGGCAATGTGGACGTAAAGTGTTTAAGGGTACCCTCCGCCTCGCACCGTACGATGTCTTGCGGGTTATCTACAGTATATTATGTGTGTAGATGTAGATGTCGAAGTAAAATGATTTGTGTTTGAATATAGCGAAACAGAGGAGAAAGATTCGATTAATAATTTAGAATAAAATAAGATGTAATGAGATTAGAAAAGCATACGAAGAGGACAGAAGGTAATAGTTTTTATGTAGTTGCATTGCAGTCACGCGTAGTTTGGAAGCATTGTTGAATGGGACATCCACATCAGGGAACTTTAGATTCTTCATTAACGACCGAGTAATTTTTACTGTAAGGTATTTTTCATGTTTATTAATTACTTGTCTAACATTTGTGAGAGAAAGAGTCTGATATCAAATTTTCCGTTTGTCAATATTAATGAGTGTTATAACATGAATTTTTTTTTTTTTAAATGGCTTTGAGCACTATGGGACTTAACATCTGAGATCATCAGTCCCCTAGAACTTAGAACTACTTAAACCTAACTAACCTAAGGACAGCACACACATCCATGCCCTAGGCAGGATTCGAACCTGCGACCGTAGCAGTCGCGCGGTTCCGGACTGAAGCGCCTAGAACCTCTCGGCCACCGCGGCCGGCTGAATTTTATGCAGGTAATAATATATCAGATAATTTAAAAATAGTTTGTTAAAGAAATATTTCACCTACGAGCGTTGTCCATATCCTAGAGCCAAGTCATTTCTATTTAAAGAGTGTCTCACTCAATGATGTGAAAACAATAGATTACTTGTTCTCTGGGGCGTCGCACTAAGCTCTCACCATCTGTAGTTAGACATTAGCAGCTGGTGAATAAAGAGCAGCAAGCAACGCGTTTCCAAGCAATTACAGTACGAGGTAAGATATTTTCATTTCAGGATCAGTTTACTACGAAAATTATCAACACACAGGGAACATGCTATGAACAGCATTATTAGGCAGATCATTAACGCACAGGGGCCACTTTGTTTAATTAAAGAGATTAATAGGAAAGTTCAGGATTTAATCTGTTGGCACATTTTTGAAAGAATATAAAACAGGGCCAAATTCGTGTTGTATTCTCGCAGTCAGAGATATAGGGTTTCTCTCGCAGTTAACGCACAAAGACAGCCAAAACTAAACAACAGCAAAGTTTTAATCAACCAAACAAGCCAGTACGAGTTCAAAACCAAAAGAAAATAATTACAGGTATATTCGGAAAGTAAGGTCCGATTAGCCGAGAAATGGAAACCACTGTGAAAATCCGATGGAACTCTGCACATATGTGTTGGACAGTGTCATTAGTGTGTCTGTCGATCGCTTCACGTCGCTCTTTTCAGCTCAGAGCGCAAAGTGATCACGTAGAAATGCCGAAAACAACAGTGTCTCCCGCCATGTATTTGGATCTGGTGGGAGATTTCGCCTGAAGCTATGCAGCCTGCATAATATAAATGTCATGAGTTTCTTCCTTCAAGTCAATTTTCAGCCGCATTCTGCAGGGGCAATGAAGATACTCCGGCAGCGTTTCGATGGGAAGTGTTTGATCACCCACAATATAGCCCTTAATTGGCCCCCTCGGTTGTTCAGAACCGCTCTCATGAACCGCTGGGGAGGACAACATTTTGGCGAAAACAACGAAAGGCAGACCAGCGTAGAGAATTGGCGGAAAGCACAGGCGACTGCTTTCTGTAACGAGGGTACTGGAAAGTTCGTACAACGCCGCGACAAATTTCTAAGTCAGAGCGGCGACTATTTAGAGAGGTATCTGGAAGGTGTGGCTACGTGTTGGGAATAAAAAATTTTGGCTTTTCACTGTGGTTTACATTTCGCGACCGATCGGGCTTTACCTCTCTAAGAGACCCCGTATTATAGGAAACTTTCACCAGCTCCTTGCTTTCTATAGTATTTCTGGTTTGAAGTGTCTTCGTGCAATGACGATCGCCATATTGGCTGTTTCTATGCTTTCGAATACCACCGAGTTCCTGATGTTTGTGAATCTTTTCTGCATAGGCATTTGAAGACTTTTGCTGTCCTCCGAGTGTACGATGCCTATATTTAATTAAACAGTTAGCTTCGTGAGACGCGCCACGTAGACGGGCTTTATGTAGGACAGAGACTGGGGCTGGGTTGTGGTAGGGGCTGGGGGCTCTCGCAAAGGGCCGAGACGCGGGCATCCTGTCCGCGGCAAGGGCGTGCGTGCCCTGTGTGGTGCGGCGAGCGTGGTGCGTGCGCCCGACAGCAGCAGGACCTGCCCTGCCCTTCGCCCTTCCGGTCGATAGCGTCTCTGCTGGCTGCGTCCTAGGGCACCGACTTCTGCCCAGAGGGCTCCTTGCCCGCCAAGGTGTCTGCCCTCCGCTACTGGATGACGCGTTTATCAATTTACATTGAAGCACCAAAGAAATTGGTGTAGGCATGCGTATTCAAATACAGAGATATAAACAGGCAGAATTCCGCGCTGCGGTCATCAACGCCTATATAAGACAACAAGTGTCTGGTGCTACTGCCGTTACAGTGGCAGCTTTCCCAGATTTAAATGAGTCGGAAATCATACGAATGATGGGACACAGCGCCGCCGAGGTAACGATGAAGTGGGGATTTTCCATACGACTATTTCACGAGTGTACCGTGAATATCAGGATTCCGGTGAAACATCAAATCTCCGACATCGCTGCGGCCGGAAAAACATCCTGCAAGAACGGAACCAACGACGACTGAAGAGAATCTTTCAACGTGATAGAAGTGCAACCCTTCCGCAAATTGCCGCAGATTTTAGTGCTGGGACATCAACAAGTGTCCGCGCGTGAACCATTCAAAGAAGCATCTTCGACATGGGCTTTCGTAGCCGAAGGCCCACTGGTGTACCCATGATGACTGCACGACACAAAGCTTTAAATCTCGCCTGGGCTCGTCAGCACCGACATTTGGACTGTTGATAACTGGAAATATGTTGTCTGGTCGGACGACTTTCGTTTCAAATTGTATCGAGAGAGTGGAAGTGCACGGATATGGAGGTAACCTCATGAATCCATGGACGCTGCATGTCAGCAAGGGACTGTCCAAGCTGGTGGAGGCTCTGTAATGTTGTGTGGCGTGTGGCAGCTGGAGTGATATGGGACCCCTGATACGGCTAGATACGATTCAGACAGGTGGCGCGTACGTAAGCAACCTGTCTGATCACCTGAATCCATTCACGTCCATTGTTCATTCTGGTGGACTTGGGAAATTCCAGCAGGGCAATGCGGCACAGCACACGATCAGAATTGCTACAGAGTGGCTCCAGGAACACTCTAATGAGTTCAAACACTTCCGCTGGCCACCAAACACCCCAGACAGGAACATTACTGAGCACATCTGGGATGCCTTGCTACGTGCTGTTCAGAAGAGATCTCTACCCCCTCGTACTCTTACGGATTTATGTACAGCCCTGCAGGATTCATGGTGTCAATTCCCTCCAGACATCAGTCGAGTCGAAGCCACGTCGTGTTGTGGCACTTCTACGTGTTTGCGGGGGTCTTACAGGATATTAGGCAGGCGTACCAGTTTCTTTCGCTCTTCTGTTCGTTTTGGATAAATGGCAGCATCGGTTGTAAATACTGAAATACTTTATTTTTCAGATCTATTACTGTCACTGTGTTACCATCTTCAATGCAAATTATTCGAATCTTGTTGCTCATATCATAATAGCACAATATTTTCTGTGAGGTCTAACATATACTGTGATGATTACATCCAACAGGTATCTTCACTTTTACCGTATACAAAAAATTTTTAAATCTACAGACGAGCCTTAGCAGTTAATCTTAATAGTTGTCGATCCAACGTACAGTGAGCTTTATCCAAAATATATTGACAATAATACGGTCGTGGTTCACGCGGTTCCCAATGGAAACAGAAATCAAGAAGGCATTTATTGTCAAATATTCCGGGATTGTGCCTCAACTGCGTCTCACCTTACCGTGTTTAATGGAATGGTGAACCCACTAACAGTGAATTTCTTCTTTATGTGTTTTCAGTGGTGCTCTACAACTGCTAGAGAGAGATTACAGGTAAAACAGGACAGCAACATGTGTGGACTTGTTTTGATAACATTTTTTTTTAAATCTTTGAGATCAACCACGTAGAAGAAAAGTATGCTTCGGTTCTGTTACCAGTTCATCCTACTTGATAACTTTCTTCACTATCAGACGAAGAGAGTCCTGGGAAGGATGGGATCTTTTAGCAAACTAGTGCAGCTTGCCACATGGTACGTAGTGTCTTCGAATAGTTGAAGGAACACAACCAAAAAAGGAGGGTACTATCGTTGTCATTAAATTCAGCAAAGCGTATCAAATCATATTTGTGTGAAAACTTCGATCGCTGTGTTCGCTGCACAGTTTATCCACCGCGTGCCCGTCTACATCTGCAGCATCGTAGATGGGACGGGGGCAGTAAGTCGTCGCAATGTATCAGTCCATTATAGTTCCATCTCTTCTATCTATTGTGGTTGTTCGGGGTACTTACAAATGCTCATTACAACGCTATGCCATAGCGCGGACTTGCAAACATAAGCCGCCGTTTCTTGTAGAAGTAGTTGGAGACTGTAATTTTCTATGTGGGACGATAATAAAAGACGAGAAGTTAGAAAGACAGACATGCTTCACTGTAGTTAAATCTTGTCTGAATTCTCTGAGCCCGATTCACAGTGTTGACATACAGCTGACTCGACCCCGGTGTCTGGCTCAAGGAATTCTGAAGGAAAGGAAAAGAATAGTGTCTATTACAATCTCTGAATCTGGCGCGCGCGGATATCCGTGCGTGTTGAAGTGCAGTTTTCGGGACGAGGAGGAGCGCCAATCCCCCCCTCGAATCATCTTGGCTGATTAACGGCGAGGGTCGGTGGGTTAGCCAACCAGGATGTGGTTCTGTCATGTGAAACGGTTTATACCCTATAACATCTCTCTCGTTAAAACTCTGAAGTCAAGGTAAGGCAGCAGAAATACGTCTCACGACAGCCGCAGTAGCCCTTCCATCAACATGAACAAATGCTGCAGTACCATCAATACTGTAAGAAACAAAAATACAAGGGCAAGGAAGGAGAGGGTTTGGGGCAGTTCCTTTGACAGCTTCATTGTTTGTTGTCAAAGACGCTGATATCACTGTAGAATGCTGGTGATGACGACGCACGCACGACGCATCAGATCGCGCATTGCTATTGGCTGTGCTGCACTCTCGTTCCAGGTGGTAAGCTACTCGGTACGGGGGCGCCGCGGCGGAAGTCACTATCGCGACCCCAGAAGCTCCTTACGGTATACGAGGTGCGGCTAGAAGAAAACCGGACTGATGCTGGAAAAAACATTTATTTACAATTATTTACAATTTCATGTTATCTCCTTCAATGTACTCTCCTCCTCGGTCTCTACACCGCTCCATACGAATTTTCCACTGTTCATAGCAATGCTGCAGATCATTTTCGGAAAGTCCATACATTACTTCCGTCGCTTTTTCTTTTACTGCTTCGACAGTCTCAAATCTAGTTCCTTTCAAAGCTGACTTGACTTTAGGGAAAAGAAAGAAGTCACAGGGGGCCAAATCAGGTGAGTAGGGTTGTTGATCTAAGATGGGAATGTTGTGTTTTGCCAAAGACGTCTTCACTGACAACGCACTGTGAGCTGGGGCATTGTCTTGGTGAAGGATCCATGACTTTTTTCCCCACAAATCGTTCCGTTTTCTCCGTACTCGCTCACGTAGGGTAGCCAGGACGCTAATGTAGTAATGCTGATTCACTGTTTGTCCCTCTGGTACCCAATCAATGTGCACAATCCCTTTGATGTCAAAAAAAACAATAATTGCCTTGAATTTCGATTTTGACATTCGTGCTTTTTTTTGTCGTGGAGAACCAGGAGTTTTCCAATGCATCGATTGGCGTTTAGTTTCGGGATCGTAAGTAAAAAACCACGATTCATCGCAAATAATAACATTTTGTAAGAAGGTGGGATCACTTTCAATGTTTTCCAGGATGTCAGAACAAATCATTCTTCGGCGTTCCTTCTGTTCAATTGTGAGACACTTTGGAACCATTTTTGAACACACTTTGTTCATGTTGAAACTTTCATGAAGAATCTGCCTAACACTTTCCTTGTCAACTCCTGTTAACTCAGACACTGCTCTGATTGTTAAACGGCGATCTTGTCGAACAAGTTTACCGATTTTTTCAATGTTTGCATCATTTTTTGCTGACAATGGTCTGCCAGTGCGAGTGTCATCACTGGTGTCTTCGCGGCCATCTTTAAATCGTTTAAACCACTCAAACACTTGTGTTCGCGATAAACAATCATCGCCGTACACTTGTTGTAACATTACAAACGTTTCACTTGCAGATTTTCCTAGTTTGAAACAAAATTTGATGTTAACACGCTGTTCTTTCTGTACACTCAACATTTTCCGACGCACAGACAAAACGTCAACTACTTAAAACAGACGCCACGGGCAGACTGAGTGCAGGAGGCAGATGAAACTCGAGCAGTAGGCGGAGCGAGAGTCACGTGACAGGCCACGCGACTTTCAGCCTTATTGCATTCGTTTTATTGTTTCACCAGTACTAGTCCGGTTTTTTTCTAGCCACACCTCGTACGTGCCAGCCTGTCAAGAGAGCTGATCTGACGTCAGGCTCTTTGAGAATAGTCAGTAAAGGAACTATATAATAATATAAAAGATGTTAATGTATCAGAATGCTGCTATAATTGCTAACTTCTAGGACGTTTTACATTAGCAATAGGCCTATTTCAGTATTATTGTCCGCCCCCGGTAGCTGAGTGGTCAGTGAGACAGAATGTCAATCCGAAAGGCCAGGGTTCGATTCCCGGCTGGGTCGGAGATTTTCTCCACTCGGGGACCGGGTGTTGTCTTGTCCTAATCATCATCATTTCATCCCCATCGACGCGCAAGTCGCCGAAGTGGCGTCAAATCTAAAGACTTGTACCCGGCAAACGGTCTACCCGACGGGTGGCCCTAGTCACATGACATTTATTTTTTTCAGTATTATTATCATGTTCAGGCTATCCGCAGTCATGTACGCTTTGTTACAGGTTGCAACATTATAACTGATAAAAATTTTGTTTTCTGTGTGTTAGTACTTAATTCCACATTGCTTTGTGGCGCTGTCGCTGTCTTATGATCTTACTGTTACATAGGTCGTTTCAAATTGCAGCCAAGTTTTTAAATATTTATCTTAATCTCTACTAATTGCTGTTAATCGCGTATGTAAGCCAGGTCTTTTATCGCTTGTATATATTGTTGTGGTTTTGACAGCTACGACTGATAGCTAATCCAGCAATACTGAATGGTCACAATTTTTTATTCTTTTGTCTATGTATCGGAATTATCTATAGCGTGGTACTGTAATCTTTGTTATGTTTTTGTGGTGTATATCTGTGTTTTCATTTTATTACGACTAACCCGAATCGAGCTGTGTGATTTCAACAAAGCTATCTAGAAAATTTATAATAAGACGCAATTTCGTATGTCACAGGTGGCTAACACGGACTTTAGTAAATCGTGTTGTACTACTGATTTGTCCTTCACTATGTCAACACGCAATAGGAGAATGGTTCAAATGGCTCTGAGCACTATGGGACTCAACTGCTGAGGTTATTAGTCCCCTAGAACTTAGAACTAGTTAAACCTAACTAACCTAAGGACATCACAAACATCCATGCCCGAGGCAGGATTCGAACCTGCGACCGTAGCGGTCTTGCGGTTCCAGACTGCAGCGCCTTTAACCGCACGGCCACTTCTGCCGGCGCGCAATAGGAGAACAATGGGTCCAGCAGAAGGTGTCTTTATTTCGATGAAAGCACATTGTACAAGGGAACACTTCTCTCATCCGACTAGATTCATACTGGCTCTGAGCACTATGGGACTCAACTGCTGAGGTCATTAGTCCCCTAGAACTTAGAACTAGTTAAACCTAACTAACCTAAGGACATCACAAACCTGCGACCGTAGCGGTCTTGCGGTTCCAGACTGCAGCGCCTTTAACCGCACGGCCACTTCGGCCGGCAGATTCATACTGTGCTGAAAAAAAATGGCTCTGAGCACTATGGGACTCAACTGCTGAGGTCATTAGTCCCCTAGAACTTAGAACTACTTAAACCTAACTAACCTAAGGACATCACAAACATCCATGCCCGAGGCAGGATTCGAACCTGCGACCGTAGCTGTCTTGCGGTTCCAGACTGCAGCTACTGTGCTGATACCGCCTAATTTACACGATCCCGAACGCTTATGAATCTTTCGCTCTTTTTTCGCATAAGTATCACCACACGTAGACGTTTGGAGTACTCATACTCCCGTCATAGGTTCAAATGGTTCAAATGGCTCTGAGCACTATGGGACTTAACATCTATGGTCATCAGTCCCCTAGAACTTAGAACTACTTAAACCTAACTAACCTAAGGACATCACACAACACCCAGCCATCACGAGGCAGAGAAAATCACTGACCCCGCAGGGAATCGAACCCGGGAACCCGGGCGTGGGAAGCGAGAACGCTACCGCACGACCACGAGCTGCGGGCTCCCGTCATAGGGGTTAACCGGATGGCGACAGGAAGGGCATCTGGCCAACCCTTAAATTAACCATGCCAAGTTCTTGACAGACCACGCAGACCCTACGACAATGCGGAACCAAAGCCGAAGACAAAGAATTACAAGCTGTGAGTCCGGCAGAGATGCTTATTTGGTAAAGGACTATACGGCTTCGAATACATGTCGCGCTCATAGATTGCATACAAATAAAATACAGAATAACATTAATACGAATTTAATACCGAGAAAATGCATTTAAGACAATCTGAGTCTTTGAAGGTGGTCAGTGGAATTTTGTACTGTAACTTGCAAAGAAACTGTTCCAATTCATCGAAAAATGGTGTCACTCCTTTGTCCAGTAATCATCTTGTGGTGCAGTTCCTCTTTTTGTGTCCGTGCTTGCTATCAACCCCCCCCCTCTCCCTCTCTCTCTCTCTCTCTCTCTCTCTCTCTCTCTCTCTCTCTCTCTCAATCACTATCTCTCTCTCTGCCCCAGTACTCAACACACGCAACGCAAACCCACACAAAACATATACCACTGACGGCAAATACAATTCAAACTCGCGCGCGCCTCACCCAGCCAAACACGCTACGAAACAAATGAACACCACACAGCCACAACAACACGTAATGGCAGCGAAAACTCCACCTATGTTTTAAGAAATCGAAAAAGTGCAGTGCGACCATAGGTCACGAAATAAGCCTATTTACTTCGCCAACAACATAGGAGAACGCACCACAACTTCAAAACTGTAAGTTACACACAAAAAACCATGATAGAGACCCATTTTCGTTCGTAAATGCATAACAAACAGAAAAATAAATTACGTTTTGCTGTTTGCGGATGACAAGTTGTATATTGTGTAGCAGAATAGCTACCAAAATAAATGGACAATAGCATTATGTAAGGTACGTTAAGCTATGCATACATGCACTTTTCGCCAATTAAGCTATAAATGGAACTTTCCATAATGTTATAAACAACACAAATGTTAATATTTAAAAACACTTTTACAGTTAAAAATAAAAATTAAACCCACTGATGATAGCACAAAAGTGCTGAAACATGTATGAGTGAAACAAAACCGAAAATTGGTGTCTTGCATAATGCAGAACTTCTCATCCTATCCTTTGTCCAGTGTTGTTGGGCGCACCTCTCCCTGCTCCCACGTCACGGGAAGACGCAACAATGGTAGTCATACGCCCTCTTCGAGTGCTTCATACGTCGTCACATTGTTCGTGTCGGTATTTGTCTTGCCGCAAATAAGCCCGTTGGACACTGTAGACCGGCAGTACACCCGTGGATATTTTGATTAAGCCCATTTCATTCCTCCAACATATGTGATGACTGTAAGACACTGCATAGCCGAGCGAATAATACGTGTGTGCTCTCGGGCATTAATACGAGGGGCTTTCAGGAAGCAGGTTAGTTTTATTCAGGATTCCAATTTACCATATTATCGCCCACACTTTTGGCTACAATACGCTATTTTTCAACATAATCTCCGCTCAATGCGACGGCCTTACGCCACCTTACTGGGGCAGCCTTTATGTCCGCCTGATACCACTCTACTGGTCGACGTCGGATCCGACGTCTTGCTGTATTAATAACCTCCCCATTATCCACGTACTCCTTGCCGCAAACTGTATCCTTCATTGGGCCAAACAGGTGGAAGTTGGAAGGTGGCGAGATCCGGGCTGTAGGGTAGATGAGGAAGAACAGTCCAATGAAGTTTTGAGAGCTCCTAATGGGCACGCAGACATGTGTGAAACGTTGCGTTGTCATGGAGAAGGAGAGGTTTTTGTGGCGACGAACACGCTGAAGTTGTTTCTTCAATTTCCTGAGGGTAGCACAATACATTTCCGAGTTGATCGTTGCACCATGAGGTTGGACATTAAAGAGTCCGTCGCCACGACTTTACCTGCTGAGGGTGCAGCTTTGAAGTTTTTCTTCGGACAAAATGTGGTATGGTGTCACTCCATAGATTTCCGTCTTGTTTCCGGTTCGAAGTGATGAACCCACTTTTCATCGCCTGTGACAATGTTCGACAACAAGAGTTACGATCAGCCTCGTAATGCGAAAGCTATTCCGCACAGACGGTGCGTCGTTGCTGTTTATTGTCCTTTGCCAGGCAGCAACGAACTCAGCGGGTGAACCCATTTTGAGTACTCTAACTGGTTGGCATGCCAGCTCCAACAACAGAGAAGTCCAGTTGAGCATCGAGATGTCTGATTGCGATCCGTCGATAACCTCAAATGAGAGTGTCCGCACGTTCCAACAACGCAGGAGTCACAGCTGTGTGCGGTCGGCCGGCACATGGGAGAACGGACGAGTTGCGATGACCATTGACACCTCGTTCAACGACTCACCGACCGTTCGTTCACTGGCAGGTCTCCGTAGACATTCTACAGCGCCTTTGAAGATTTACTTTTGGCTGGTTTTCCGAAAAAGAAAGCCAGTGTCAGGTCTTTGCTTGGCACACACCACCGTTACAGATGTCCTATCGGAACGTCATGAAACTATATGAGCTGAAGCGGGAATATTCCACGATGTCCCATAACAAATTTCGCGTTTTTTTATCGAAATTGGCTGAGAAATAAACTGTTTCATTACTCATTTATTGCCCGTCGTATTATGGGGCCACTGTGATTCTGCATTGCGTTGACTACAACCATCCTGATCCCATCGACTCCAAATGCGCATAAGTCATGGAATTTCCTTTCTGCATCTCATGCGAGATATTACACGATATTATAACAAATAACTAACGCTCAAAACAATTTGTGAAAGAGAAATCCATTGCACATTATTTCCTACGACACAGAATGTAGATGCCTTTAGGAATATCTACTTTGTACAGTTGCGCAGAAATATTAACCGTTCGTGTATCCAAGGACGCAGTATACTTGATATCAGTTTGACGTTTATTGCATGCCACCTACATAGTGTTGCAATTTCTATGGCCAGTACGCCGGCCGCTGTGACAGAGCGGCTCTAGGCGCTCAGCCTGGAACCGAGCTGCTGCTACGGTCGCAGTTTCGAATCCTGCCTCGGGCATGGATGCGTGTGATATCCTTACGTTAGTTAGATTTCATTAGTTCTAAGTCTAGGGGACTGATGACCTCAGATGTCAAGTACCATGGTGCTAAGAGCCATTTGACCATTTTTTTGATGGTCAGTACAGTAGCTGTAACGAAATAACAAACGAAGTTACTCAGTGGTGATTCACTCTAGGAGGAAGGTATTGTTTCATACTTTGAAAAATTCTGTGACTGGCTCACAGTAATTATTTTCGTAGAAGGAATGACTTCCCGTGCATGCATACATGCAAGTCTTACAGATTCCCATTGCTGGAACTCTGTCATGTAGTGGCAGAGATTTTCTGCCTTCTACCCTGCTCCATATACTATTGGTTAACCACGACAAAATCTGTAAGAGTAGAATTTGCTAAACTTGTTTATTAAGTTATTATAGGTCGGAACTCACAACGTCTGCTGCAGTTTGCCACCACGCTTCGCCTTACGACGGTGGCGAGAACACAATTGCAGCAGATAGATCGAGATAGAAACTTGCTCCAGGTCATTACACAGAGCCGCAGAAAGCAATGCCTCCAACTTAGAGCACGTTCAGTGCAGCTCTACAGCTGTCTTCCATACTTGCTCTGCTCAAGAGTGGTAAACATGCACCATCGATGCAACCACCAAGACGTGGAGGATGCGAAGCTAACTAATTAGCTTCAAGATTTCATTTCAAAGATCTAATATTCACAGGCAAGTAGCTGTATCCATCATGTGCTCTGACAAATGTGTTGGTGTTTGTTCTTGCTTTCCTAGGGATCTTTTCGAAATTGTTAACATTTTTCAAATTCATTGGCCGTATCCACAATTTAGTTTCATATTGTGCTTTCATGTCTCCACCCACCTGTGCGAAGACTGTAGTTAGTATGTGCAGAGCCGGCCGCGGTGGTCTCGCGGTTCTAGGAGCGCAGTCCGGAACCGCGCGACTGCTACGGTCACAGGTTCGAATCCTGCCTCGGGCATGGATGTGTGTGATGTCCTTAGGTTAGTTAAGTTTAACTAGTTCTGAGTTCTAGGGGTCTGATGACCTAAGATGTTAAGTCCCATAGTGCTCAGAGCCATTTGAACCATATGTGCAGTCTCCCATCCACCTATTAAATGTTTATATGTTTAGTTCGGTAGATAAATTATTTTGTTTGACATCTAGTAGAAAAAGAAAAAAAAAACAAATCTTTATAGTGACCGATTGTTTCCATTTGTAGTTTGATGAAACCCTCCATTAATACACTCCTGGAAATGGAAAAAAGAACACATTGACACCGGTGTGTCAGACCCACCATACTTGCTCCGGACACTGCGAGAGGGCTGTACAAGCAATGATCATACGCACGGCACACCGGACACACCAGGAACCACGGTGTTGGCCGTCGAATGGCGCTAGCTGCGCAGCATTTGTGCACCGCCGCCGTCAGTGTCAGCCAGTTTGCCGTGGCATACGGAGCTCCATCGCAGTCTTTAACACTGGCAGCATGCCGCGACGGCGTGGACGTGAACCGTATGTGCAGTTGACGGACTTTGAGCGAGGGCGTATAGTGGGCATGCGGGAGGCCGGGTGGACGTACCGCCGAATTGCTCAACACGTGGGGCGTGAGGTCTCCACAGTACATCGATGTTGTCGCCAGTGGTCGGCGGAAGGTGCACGTGCCCGTCGACCTGGGACCGGACCGCAGCGACGCACGGATGCACGCCAAGACCGTAGGATCCTACGCAGTGCCGTAGGGGACCGCACCGCCACTTCCCAGCAAATTAGGGACACTGTTGCTCCTGGGGTATCGGCGAGGACCATTTGCAACCGTCTCCATGAAGCTGGGCTACGGTCCCGCACACCGTTAGGCCGTCTTCCGCTCACGCCCCAACATCGTGCAGCCCGCCTCCAGTGGTGTCGCGACAGGCGTGAATGGAGGGACGAATGGAGACGTGTCGTCTTCAGCGATGAGAGTCGCTTCTGCCTTGGTGCCAATGATGGTCGTATGCGTGTTTGGCGCCGTGCAGGTGAGCGCCACAATCAGGACTGCATACGACCGAGGCACACAGGGCCAACACCCGGCATCATGGTGTGGGAAGCGATCTCCTACACTGGCCGTACACCACTGGTGATCGTCGAGGGGACACTGAATAGTGCACGGTACATCCAAACCGTCATCGAACCCATCGTTCTACCATTCCTAGACCGGCAAGGGAACTTACTGTTCCAACAGGACAATGCACGTCCGCATGTATCCCGTGCCACCCAACGTGCTCTAGAAGGTGTACGTCAACTACCCTGGCCAGCAAGATCTCCGGATCTGTCCCCCATTGAGCATGTTTGGGACTGGATGAAGCGTCGTCTCACGCGGTCTGCACGTCCAGCACGAACGCTGGTCCAACTGAGGCGCCAGGTGGAAATGGCATGGCAAGCCGTTCCACAGGACTACATCCAGCATCTCTACGATCGTCTCCATGGGAGAATAGCAGCCTGCATTGCTGCGAAAGGTGGATATACACTGTACTAGTGCCGACATTGTGCATGCTCTGTTGCCTGTGTCTATGTGCCTGTGGTTCTGTCAGTGTGATCATGTGATGTATCTGACCCCAGGAATGTGTCAATAAAGTTTCCCCTTCCTGGGACAATGAATTCACGGTGTTCTTATTTCAATTTCCAGGAGTGTATAATCGTGTGCGCTGCTGCCATACTGTAAATATGTGTGCTAGAATCAGATGGTATTTACAGCGATCTTTAGCTCGCTTGTTGTGTTCCCAGGCATTGTAGCTCATCACTTTCCTGTCTCAGTGGTGTGGAAATACGCTGCAGGCTGTTTAGTAGTTGCATGGCCTTTCTGCAATCTCACCTGCCTGCCATGTGATAGGTAAACATGCTTGCTTATGACATTACGTATCAGTGCCTCCACGCCTGCCTGTTGGCTCACATAAGGTTGCAACAGAGCTGCATTCCACCCAGCAATATCCAAATTAGCGACATCATTACAGAAGATAGCTTTCGAACATTTATCTCTCTTTATACAAAGTAGAGTATGTGTTTACGTCCAGGAACTTACCCCCAAACCCTGGATCGGTTTCAACCAGATTTGGCACGGAAACAGCGGGATTCATAAGTATCATCACTTTGGGGATCATAACCTCCTGTCTGCGATAGCAGATATCGACAATAAGAGTACACCTATGTCAATATAGGCTGCCCTGTGTGATAAGCATATTGTGTAGGACAAAAATGGCTCTGATAACTATGGGACTTAACATCTGATGTCATCAGTCCCCTAGAACTTAGAACTACTTAAACCTAACTAACCTAAGGACATCACACACATCCATGCCCAAGGCAGGATTCGAACCTGCGACCGCAGCGGTCGCGCGGTTCTAGACTGAAGCGCCTAGAACCGCTCGGCCACACCCGCCGGCGTGTAGGACAAATATTGGCTCCTGACAAACATGATTTGCAGAGTAGCCTACATCTCAGGGGCAGGTAACAGTTTTCCAGCCCCCAACACGCAGGCTGTCCTGCACCACAGGTGTGTTGTGTTGTAGGAGTATTAGTCTGGATTGACAGGCCGGCCGGAGTGGCCATGCGGTTCTGGGCGCTACAGTCTGGAACCGAGCGACCGCTATGGTCGCAGGTTCGAATCCTGCCTCGGGCATGGATGTGTGTGATGTCCTTAGGTTAGTTAGGTTTAATTATTTCTAAGTTCTAGGTGACTGATGACCTCAGAAGTTAAGTCGCATAGTGCTCAGAGCCATTTGGATTGACAGATGGTTCAAATGGCTCTGAGCACTATGGGACTCAACTGCTGAGGTCATTAGTCCCCTAGAACTTAGAACTAGTTAAACCTAACTAACCTAAGGACATCACAAACATCCATGCCCGAGGCAGGATTCGAACCTGCGACCGTAGCGGTCCTGCGGTTCCAGACTGCAGCGCCTTTAACCGCACGGCCACTTCGGCCGGCGATTGACAGATGGATAGGAAGGGAGGGAGGAAGGAGGGAGTGGATACAGAGAGGGTGGAGGTGGAGATGTACAGAGAGAGGAGGAGGAGGTGATGGCCAGAGGGAGGGGAGGAGGAGATACAGAGAGTGGTAAGGAGGGGTCAGACGTGTAGAGGGGGAAGAGGAGATGGTCAGAGAGAGGGGGACAAGATAGAGAGATGGAGGGGGAGGAGTTGAAGAAACAGAGTGGGCAGGAGAAGACAGTCAGAGATGAGGGGATGAGGCGTACAGAATGGTGGAGGAACAGGTGGAAACGGAGTGGAAGAGAAGGAATGTTCAATATTGCGTCATACTGACTTGAAGGTGAAACTGCAGAGAAAAACCTAGTTTATTAAATATGTGTAAAATCTGGCCACAGGAGGGTTAATCGAAGTGGAAATTTTGTTCAAGTCTTGCTAGGCAGGTTACGAGCGCCCAAAGACGACAGTTGCCCATACACAATAGCATTCGTCAGTTAAGCTGATCCTGTCTGATAGATCGTTTGCTCATATTTTATGCGTAGATAGATTAGGCTTCCTTGTCGGACAACTGATGCCCCTTTCGTTTCTGTGGGACACAATAATTTGTCCACGTTTTGTTAGCTCCGCTGACGATCGTCTCGGGTTCGCGCCTGCCGGCGGCAGGACAGCGGCCGGGCGTCGCAGCGCGGAGGGCCGACATCGATTACCCGGAGCGGCGTCGGCGTCGGCGGCGGGCGGACAAACGCGCCCGCAGAGTGAATCAGCGATGCAATTTGCCGCCCGGCTGGCCGGTAACTGCGTTAGGCGCGCCTCCTTACGCCCTCTGATGGCCGCCGCTTCTTTGTGCCGCAGCGGCGCCGGCGCCGCCGCCTCGCTAGCTGCCAGTGATGCTGCCTGCGCCCGCCGACATCTCGCGACACGCGTAATTACTTTCCAATCTTGCCGGCGCCAACAGTCCCCGCGAACTCCGGCCCCTCCTGGCTGAGTGAAGCGGCGGTGCCGGCTGTGCTTCCATCTCTTCTCAATCAAATAACCAACAGTTGCACCAACGCTTGCTTCGTTGATACTGCAATCGTCAGCCTTTGTTGCTGGCCATTAGAATTGCATCACTATGAAGGCGGCATGCTACATACATAGCAATGAAACGAGCCGTACTGCATGCATGAATGTACAAATGATTAGCATTACAGCGAACCACAAAAAGTACTCTATCGGATCACCCATTAGTGGTCACTAATGTGAAGGCTTAAGCTCTGTTGGGGACTGTTATATCCACAGATTAACACCCATGTCAAAATATTTTATGAATGTTTGAAATTCTGTGTAAAATTTGTTGGAAGTCGCTAAGTACTCTCAAATACTGGATGAACATTGATAAAAGCAACAAACTGGTCGGACGGTTTCCTCGCTGGAAATTGAGGAAAATCTGTCCCATGAACATGTGTCCGGAAATGAATAGCGTGAGTGCAACGATAACAAACCGTCCCAAAACACAGTAGAGATATGCATGGCGTCCGATTCACAACAGATGTTCAAAAGGTCACCATGGGATGTGAGCCGACCGGAGTGGCCGTGCGGTTATAGGTGCTACAGTGAGGAACCGAGCGACCGCTACGGTCGCAGGTTCGAATCCTGCCTCGGGCATGGATGTGTGTGATGTCCTTAGGTTAGTTAGGTTTAATTAGTTCTAACTTCTAGGTGACTGATGACCTCAGAAGTTAAGTCGCATAGTGCTCAGAGCCATTTTAACCATTTGGGATGTGATGCACGCGACACACGTCGCATCATGGATTGCAGCACTCTTTCGCACTTTCCTGCCTCACTCCGAATAGCGTCACAGGCGTTGTGCACACTTGTTGAAGGATCTCCACATCAGGAACAGGTTCAGCATACACAACCGTTTTCAGCTGCCCCATGGATAAAAATCCAAGATACTTCAGTCCGGTGATCTAGTAGGCCATGCTACAGGGCCTCTGCCTCCTATCCAACGTCCGGGGAAGATGCTGTTGAGGTTTCGGCGAACTGTAATGCGACACCTCACACGCCCAGATTTGCTACAGAGTGACTCCAGGAACACTCTCCAGAGTTTAAACACTTCCGCTTGCCACCAAACTCCCCGGACATGAACATTATTGATCATATCTGGGATGCCTTGCAACGTGCTGTTCAGAAGAGAGCATCCCCTCGTTCTATTGCGGATTTATGGACAGCCCTGCACGATTCGTGGTGTCAGTTCCCTACAGAACTACTTCAGACATTAGTCGAGTCCATGCCACGTCGTTTTGCGGCACTTCTACGCGCTCACGGGGCCCTGCACGACATTAAGCAGGTGTACCAGTTTCTTTGGGTCTTCAGTGTAGTGTCACAGTAATAATTTACTTATACAGGGAAGTATCGAAATGTGGTGCTACAGAAGAATGCTGAAGATAAGGTGGGTAGATCACGTAACTAATGAGGAGGTATTGAATAGGATTGGGGAGAAGTTTGTGGCACAACTTGACTAGAAGAAGGGATCGGTTGGTAGGACATGTTTTGAGGCATCAAGGGATCACAAATTTAGCATTGGAGGGCAGCGTGGAGGGTAAAAATCGTAGAGGGAGACCAAGAGATCGATACACTAAGCAGATTCAGAAGGATGTAGGTTGCAGTAGGTACTGGGAGATGAAGAAGCTTGCACAGGATAGAGTAGCATGGAGAGCTGCATCAAACCAGTCTCAGGACTGAAGACCACAACAACAAACAACAGGGAAGTAATAGCAGCAGTGGAGTGTGCAGGGAGCTCAACGATGAGATCATAGGGCTCTTACTAAATTAACTGGATACGAATGTGGTTTTCTTTTTTATATTACACGCCAAAAGGTAAAACATAAAACGTAATTCTCAGCCCCTCTGCTACACCCTCCAATTCACACTCACACTTTCACAGAGAAGAGCAAAACACGTATGCCTCAAGTCAATTTATGGTTGAAATGCATAAACTACAACTACACAAGATCTAAAATAATGTAAAAGTGAACTATGCCTGGTTGACTGATGGAAAAATAAAAGATGAAGCAGACACTCTGGAAACAAATTAAAATCTTCTGTCTAAGGAGTTGTAGAGAAAGCCGGCCATCACACGGAATCTTAAAAGGCGAACAACGTACGATTTATTGCCTCCTAAAGTAGAGGGTAGGCAACTGGTAAGCCAGCTGCGGCCCCCATACCCTGATATGAAAACCATACAGTTAAAATGTCACGTACAGATATTTGCATACTGATGGATCCTCCTGCCAGAGGAGGATCAAAGTGTCAGTGGACAGGATTCTAGCCGGAGGCGCTTCAAGAGTACTTCCTCTCGCCGCAGCGGCCGGAAGGAGGAATACTACGGCCGTCATTTGTTTCAGCTTGTAACACCGAAAATGCAGGATGCATGGCACCTGCTACCGACATATAATTTTTTTAAATTGTATGTAAATATTTGTATTTTAAATGCTTTCTTTTAACAAGTAAGAACATTGCTTCACTGTATGTGTACATTTAGGTAGAAGTCTGTTGACGTTTTATTGTATTTATCTGTGTTTTACTGTGAGACTTATAAGCTCTGGGAAAAACCCAAAGGAATTGTTATTTGCATCGACTAGCAACGATAATAGCAGTGCTTGTGCGTTGTGAAATGTTTGGGTAAGGGGTTGATGCGCAGAGCGCGCGGAGAGAGAGAGAGAGAGAGAGAGAGAGAGAGAGAGAGAGATGGTGGTGGTGGTGGTGGTTAATGTTTAACGTCCCGTCGACAACGAGGTCATTAGAGACGGAGCGCAAGGTCGGGTTAGGGAAGGATTGGGAAGGAAATCGGCCGTGCCCTTTCAAAGGAACCATCCCGGCATTTGCCTGAAACGAGTTAGGGAAATCACGGAAAACCTAAATCAAGATGGCTGGAGACGGGATTGAACCGTCGTCCTCCCGAATGCGAGTCCAGTGTGATAACCACTGCGCCACCTCGCTCGGTAGAGACAGAGAGAGAGAGAGAGAGAGAGAGAGAGAGAGACGGGTTCTAGCGCTTGTGGTGTGCGCAAGTGTGGTGTTAACGCTCTCGCAGTAGAGTGTGCCATTTCGGCGGCATCATGTACGCGCGTTGGCCAGATGACTAGTAGCAGGAGGAAGGACAGTGGACGGGCGGAAGAGGCTGTATTAATTACAATTGCCCGTTCCTGTAATTAGCCGTGGCCCAACAAGATGCTACCGTCTTCAACGGCAGCAGTTCCAGCAACACAGATTCGTCGTCGGCTCCGAGTTTCGTCGCACGCACAGCACTGAAGTAAGATTGTTCATTGGTAGAAAGTATTAACGGCTAACCCAGCAGCACAACTGAATGTGATTTGATTAATGAACTTTATTTAAATAATAATCAGTTAAATTCAGGGCGATTGTGTCCTCATGGCCCCAGACTTTGTTACCAAGTAGGGTCCTTGTTCCCTTTTTTCCTTATATGCTAACCGAAGTTTGAGAATCTAACACTGGAAAAAATCCAACTCTAAATAAAATGCACAAATTAAGAGTGCTGAAGTTTTATTTATTTTACATATAGCCTGGAGCACATGGCTGTTTGGTTTTGTACGTATTCTAGTATTTTATTGTATTTAAGTCAGTAAAAAAGGCTCAGTTGATCAGACAATAATATGAAATGGTTCAAATGCTTCAAATGGCTCTGAGCACTATGGGACTTAACTGCAGAGGTCATCAGTCCCCTAGAACTTAGAACTACTTAAACCTAACTAACCTAAGGACATCACACACATCCGTGCCCGAGGCAGGATTCGAACCTGCGACCGTTGCGGTCGTGCGGTTCCAGACTGAAGCGCCTAGAACCGCTCGGCCACTTCGGCCGGCTAATATGAAATCCAATTTGAAAATTAAGTAACTGCAAAGTAAAAAGTGCTTGGCTTTCTCTAAATTTCTTTGATGACGTTATGTTGAGGTCTCTGAAAGTCATTGTTCACGTGACGAAGTTCAATACTAACATACAGTTTAAGTGGATATTTTCAAATCATTATTCGATTGCCTTTTTCAAAATTTAATGACAAACTTAACGTAAAAGTGACTTATCAGTTTTCTTTATCATTACATACTCACTTAAAATTAGTGTCAAAAAACGTGACAACATTCAGTTGCCACGTCAGCGTTTAATAGTGAATGTTTTTTCTTTCCCATCATCTTGTACAGGATTTTGTATTGAAATCGCCCTAGTGGGCTGGCGACGGTAATTATTTCCTTTTCGTTCATTAGTGTAACTTTTGGATTCATGATCTGTGGTACCCCTTTTCTGTCCAGTGTTGTTCGTGAATGAATGCACAAAATAACTTCATTTTTCCAAATTGTAGCGCTGTTCGGTTTAATTACTTTTTTATTTTTAGTAGACTTTTCTATCAGAAAGATCGGTTGTACACTTTGCCCTTACTTATCGGTATTAATTCTTCGGGAAAGATAGCCTTATCCAATTAGAATAATTCCATTAGGTATCCACAGTCATATTTTATATCGCAAGCAGGATAGGTCGATTAGTAAGGGGGAGTGACCCTCGTCACGCTTCCTCCCACAGACTCTTGATACTGTACTTTGTTAACAGCGTTTCCCGTCAGATCACCGTAAATAAGAGCGGTCGAGCTTGGCTAATACTTGGATGGATGACCGTCCGTCTCTTTCGAGCGCTGTTGGCAAGCGGAGTGCTTTCTGCCCTTCTGAGGACAACTGAGGAGCTACTTGATGCGGTTCCGGTCAAGAAAACTGACAACGGCCGTAAGAGCAGTGTGCTGACCACATGCCCCTTCATATCTGCATCCACTGACGCCTATGAGTTGAGGACGGCACGGCGGTCGGGCGGTACTGTTGGACTCTCACGGCCTGTTCGGACGGAGTTCACCTGCTGCGTCATTACCCTGACTTCAAAATGGTTCAGATGGCTCTGAGCACTATGGGACTTCGTCGGTCCCCTAGACTTAGAACTACTTTAAACCTAACCTAAGGACATCACACACATCCATTCCCGAGGCAGGATTCGAACCTGCGACCGTAGCAGCAGCGCGCTTCCGGACTGAAGCGCCTAGAACCGCTCGGCCACAGCGGCCGGCTTACCCTGACTTCCCAAATGTCTTTGTAGCCAGCGGAATGGCATCATATCGATATATTTTTCTGCTGGATACATGTGATGGATAACCTACAGGTCTCTTACGGAGTCGGTGCAGATGACGAATTTGGTACCATTACACTGCATTTGCTCCAGCGCCCTCAAGATCACACCTAATTCAGCGTCATACACTGTAAATGTATTAAGTAAGCGAATCGTGAGAGCATATTCTGGAAATAATACAGTGCACCCGATGGATTTCCTCTGATTAGGTCCGTCAGCATTGCGACTGCTACGGTCGCAGGTTCGCATCCTGCCTCGGGCATGGATGTGTGTGATGTCCTTAGGTTAGTTCGGTTTAAGTAGTTCTAAGTTCTAGGGGACTAATGACCACAGTAGTTAAGTCCCATAGTGCTCAGAGCCATTTTTTTGGTCCATCAGCGTAAATCACAACACAGTCGCAACGCTCGTGATACAATTCTGCAAAAGTCTGATTTAAAAACGTAGCTTGGGTTATGTGAGGAAGGACTCTATTTCGGTCACGCACACAATACCACTTTTTTGTGCAATGAATCGAACACATTTGAGATATGGCACACGCAATTCGTAAAGTTCTCAACAAATTTACTATGTCCGCTATTTGTTCGGTATATAAACGAAGTGGAACATCATGTCGCGAATTGTTGACTAACCTACACGAAAAGATAATACTTTCACTCAAGTTGAGAGCCGAAGAGCGAAATACTGAAGTGCGAACTGCCGTAAAAGTGGCTTCGCATTTGTCAGCAGGTGCACAAAAGCAAAGGAAATACAGCGGTGCCCGCCCTCTAATACCATCGGACCCGGTTAATGTCGTTCATTCAATTTGTGTGTCTTACTAATGGCCTGTTGCGAATGAACTGTGATGCCCTGTGAAATGTAAATTACTTTACGCCGCTCATCACGAGAGGTCGCAAGCAATTACTGTCAGCGGTTGTTATTCAAAACAGCCGCTCTGGCTGGGCTCGCCGCAGCGCAGCGGGACGCGATCAAACGGGGACTCCCCGCGACGCAGGCGCAGAGACACACACACACACACACACACAGAACGCCATCGCTACAATGCCTACACATTCAAGTCTCCTTATTTCGTTTCTCGATGCAGTTATGCAACCACACAGAGAAAAGTTTTATGCAATCACATCAAAAAGGAAGACCAGCAGGTATAGAAAGTTGACCCCCAATGTATACAGATCTAATGTAATACGCATAAACAGGCAGAAAACTGCTGCTGACAAGACGACTCTTGTATACAGGGTGGTCCATTGATAGTGACCGGGCCAAATATCTCACGAAATAAGCATCAAACAAAAAAACTACAAAGAAAGAAACTTGTCTAGCTTGAAGGGGGAAACCAGATGGCGCTATGGTTGGCCCGCTAGATGGTGCTGCTATAGGTCAAACGGATATCAGCTGCGTTTTTTTAAATAGGAACACCCATTTTTTATTACATATTCGTGTAGTACGTAAAGAAATATGAACGTTTTAGTTGGACCACTGTTTACGCTTTGTGACAGATGGCGCTGTAATAATCACAAACGTGTAAGTACGTGGTATCACGTAACATTGCGACAGTGCGGACGGTATTTGCTTCGTGATATATTACCCTTGTTAAAATGGACCGTTTACCAATTGCGGAAAAGGTCGATATCGTGTTGATGTATGGCTATTGTAATCAAAATGCCCAACGGGCGTGTGCTATGTATGCTGCTCGGTATCCTGGACGACATCATCCAAGTGTCCGGACCGTTCGCCGGATAGTTACGTTATTTAAGGAAACAGGAAGTGTTCAGCCACATGTAAAACGTCAACCACGACCAGCAACAAATGATGATGCCCAAGTAGGTGTTTTAGCTGCTGTCGCGGTTAATCCGCACATTAGTAGCAGACAAATTGCGCCAGAATCGGGAATATCAAAAATGTCGGTGTTGAGAATGCTACATTAACATCGACTGCACCTGTACCATATTTATATTCACCAGGAATTGCATGGCGACGACTCTGAACGTCGTGTACAGTTCTAACACTGGGCACAAGAGTAATCACGGGACGATGACAGATTTTTTGCACCCGTTCTATTTAGCGGCGAAGCTTCATTCACCAACAGCGGTAACGTAAACCGGCATAATATCCACTACTGGGCAACGGAAAATAGACGATGGCTGCGACAAGTGGAACTTCAGCGACCTTGGCGGGTTAATGTATGGTGCGGCATTATGGGAGGAAGGATAGTTGGCCCCATTTTATCGATGGCAATCTAAATGGTGCAATGTATGCTGATTTCCTACGTTATGTTGTACCGATGTTACTACAAGATGTTTCACTGCATGACAGAATGGTTATGTATTTTCAGCATGATGGATGTCCGGCACATAGCTCGCGTGCGGTTGAAGCGGTACTGAATAGCATATTTCATGATAGGTGGATTGGTCGTCAACGCACCATACCATGGCCCGCACGTTCACCGGATCTGACGTCCCCGGATTTCTTTCTGTGGGGAAACTTGAAGGATATTTGCTATCGTGATCCACCGACAACGCCTGACAACATGCGTCAGCGCATTGTCAATGCATGTGCGAACATTACGGAAGGCGAACTACTCGCTGTTGAGAGGAATGTCGTTACACGTATTGCCAAATGCATCGAGGTCGACGGACATCATTTTGAGCATTTATTGCATTAATGTGATATTTACAGGTAATCACGCTGTAACAGCATGCGTTCTCACACAAAGGTACATGTATCACATTGGAACAACCGAAATAAAATGTTCAAACGTATCCTCGTTCTGTATTTTAATTTAAAAAACCTAACTGTTACCAACTGTTCGTCTCAAATTGTGAGCCATATGTTTGTGACTGTTACAGCGCCATCTATCACAAAGCGAAAAAAGTGGTCCAACTAAAACATTCGTATTTCTTTACGTACTACACGAATAAGTAATAAAAAATTGGGGTTCCTATTTTAAAAAACGCAGTTGATATCCGTTTGACCTATGACAGCGCCATCTAGCGGGCCAACCATAGCGCCATCTGGTTTCCCCCCTTCAAGCTAGACACGTTTCGTTCTTTGTAGTTTTCTCGTTTGACGCTTATTGCGTGAGATATTTGGCCCGGTCACGATGAATGGACCACCCTTTATACTATTATATATATATATATATATATATATATATATATATATATATATATATATATATATATATATAATTTGACAATGCTGGCGCTGATATTGTGGTTCAAATGGCTCTGAGCACTATGCGACTTAACTTCTGAGGTCATCAGTCGCCTAGAACTTAGAACTAATTAAACCTAACTAACCTGAGGACATCACACACATCCATGCCCGAGGCAGGATTCGAACCTGCGACCGTAGCAGTTGGTCGGTTCCAGATTGCATCGCCTAGAACCGCAAGGCCACTCCGGCCGGCGCTGATATTGTGTTTAGCATTTGAAGATGTCACTATGGCTCCAGTATATTGGGACATGTTTCTGCAAAACAGAGCTGAAGATTGTCACTATAGACCGAAACCGGTAGTCTGATACAAATAAATTTTGAGACCATAGACGTGCAGTTAAGAAAACTTTTTGTAAAAGTGATTTCGAAGGCAGAGGGGACAAAAGGACACGTCCACAGGGTCTGAGACATTTGAATGTACAGGGGAATGCACAGTCAGCCAAGCGAAATAAAGTCTGGTAAGAAAACGCTGTTGATATGCTTTCCGGGATGTGAGGTCGTGGTCCAAGAACTTTTCTGCTCCTTACGTTTCGTCCAGGACTGCGCTGGACTTCCTCAGAGGCGCTGCTCCGCTGAGTCTTGCCTGGTAAGAAAACCTTCCTTGGGGAGAGTGTGTGGTCCACTTACTTTGGGAATGAGAGCAAAATGCAGTGACAATGACAGTTATTACATAACAATATTTTGGCGAGAAGAAGAACCAGAACTGGCCAGTCAGAGACAAGGGCTAGTCCAGACAGTCCTAGTACAGAGATCTTCCGCGATGACTGTCAGTGGGAGCGGTGTACACGACTATGTGGGTCAGACACGCACCGTTCGCCGCCTCACGCAGCCGCCCGGACATGCTGCATGCCGACTCTCGGAAGCATTCAGCCGGCACCGCCTCGAGACCTTCGTCACCAGGTAGCGACATGCACTAATGCACTCTCTTTACAGTCCGCCCACCAATATTCTGTTTGAAACTTCCTGGTAGATTAAAACTGTGTGCCCGACCGAGACTCGAACTCGGGACCTTTGCCTTTCGCGGGCAAGTGCTCTACCAACTGAGCTACCGAAGCACGACTCACGCCCGGTACTCACAGCTTTACTTCTGCCAGTACCTCGTCTCCTACCTTCCAAACTTTACAGAAGCTCTCCTGCGAACCTTGCAGAACTAGCACTCCTGAAAGAAAGGATATTGCGGAGACATGGCTTAGCCACAGCCTGGGGGATGTTTCCAGAATGAGATTTTCACTCTGCAGCGGAGTGTGCGCTGATATGAAACTACGAGGTACTGGCAGAAGTAAAGCTGTGAGTGCCGGGCGTGAGTCGTGCTTCGGTAGCTCAGATGGTAGAGCACTTGCCCGCGAAAGGCAAAGGTCCCGAGTTCGAGTCTCGGTCGAGCACACAGTTTTAATCTGCCAGGAAGTTTCATATCAGCGCACAGTCCGCTGCAGAGTGAAAATCTCATTCTGGAAATATTCTGTTTGTCTCTTAGACCACTAAGTACAAACCCTGGTAATTGAGAGGGAACACCTATTACAGCAAATAATTGTCACAGTTATAGGGCGGCGCGGACTAGGAGGTGGGGTGGCGATGGTTAGTTGTAAAACTTAACACTGGTCTTCGACAGGAAGTGGGTTATGAGTTTCCATAGCATTTACTGAAGGAAGTACAAGAGTAAGACTATGCACTGCTGTTTGAAAAGATGCTCCGTTTTCAAACGCCACAGACTGGTTGAACACGCACACTGAGCGAGGTGGCTCAGTGGCTGGCACACTAGACTCGCATTCGGGAGGACGACGGTTCAAACCCGCCTCCCATCATCCTGATTTACGTTTTTCGTGATTTCCCTAAATCGCTTCAGCCAAATGACGGGATGGTCCCTTAGAAAGGGCACGGCCGATTTCCTTCCTCATTCTTCCCTAATACGATCTTGTGCTCCGTCTCTAATGACCTCGTTGTAGACGGGACGTTAAACACTGATATCCTCCTCCTCCTGAACACGCACACGCCGCGTTTGGCCCATAAAGCAACCCCTTCAGTGCACCATCGAGGCATGGAAGCTAGGGGCAAAGGGAACAGATTATACTCGTAAGGGTAAACCGTCACAGGTTTACGACACGGAGCATTGTGGGAAGTTGAACAAGGGGATATAGTTGCTCCGCTATAACGCCCAATCTCATTCTGCATACGATACGGCCACATACGCTCCTTCTTCTAATCACGCCTGCATTCTCCAGGTGTGGTACGCTGTGACTTGCTCCTTTTTCTCGGACGAGGAAATCGTTGCATTCCAGAATAAGCACGAATTGATTCTCATTGTGCCAACGGCCTTGCCACAGTGGTAACACGGGTTCCCATCGTATCACCGAAGTTAAGCGCTGTCGGGCTTGGCTAACACTTCGGTTGTGACAATTTGAGTCTGGTGCTGTCGGCACGCGGGTTGCACTCAGCCCTTGTGAGGCCACTTGAAGAGCCACCCGACTGAGAAGTAGCATATCCGCTTCCAGTGAAGCCTATGGGCCGCGGTTGACACAGCGGTCGGTCGGTACCACCGGGTCTTCGAGGCCTGTTCGGGCGAAGTTTAGTTTTAGTTTTTTTGATTTTCATGGTGGAATGCTTCCTGAAGAAGACTTGTACAACCAAGGTCTCCAACTAGGCATCATTCACTTGGGAAAATACGTCACATGTGGATATGTGGAGAAGGGCTATGACCAAGTTTATGGTCGCAGCTTGCTTTTCGCAGGTTGTCACATGAGTGTTACACACGGCTATGCGATTTTGTTTCAGTTTTCTCCCAGTATACCGTCGTTATTTTATTGAAAGTGCTAGGTATCTTTACTTCAGTGGAAATATTTTGTGTAGCTGTGCTCCCAGTGTGGTCTCTAGTTCCTGTTTGTAGACAGAAGGCACTTACTGAGTCTAATTATGAGAGCGAACATCTGCAAGAAGTTGAGAGCTTCACAGAAGTGGGCCCACAGCCTGCTCCGTGCTTTTGTCGACTAGAGCCGGTCATTGTCCTCGCTGAGGGCACAGACCACTATGCCACCACTGTCATTCCCAGAAAATAATTGAGCCGGCCGTGGTGGCCGGCCGGCCGCGGTGGCCGAACGGTTCTAGGCGCTCCAGCCCGGAACCGCGCTGCTGCTACGGTCGCAGGTTCGAATCCTGCCTCGGGCATGGATGTGTATGATGTCCTTAGGTTTAAGTAGTTCTAAGTCTAGGGGACTGTTGACCTGAGATGGTGAGTCCCATAGTGCTCAGAGCCATTCGTGGTGGCCGAGCAGTTCTAGGCGCTTCAGTCCAGAACTGCGCTGCTGCTACGGTCGCAGGTTCGAATCCTACCTCGGGCATGGATGTGTATGATGTCCTTAGGTTTAAGTAGTTCTAAGTCTAGGGGACTGTTGACCTGAGATGGTGAGTCCCATAGTGCTCAGAGCCATTCGTGGTGGCCGAGCAGTTCTAGGCGCTTCAGTCCAGAACTGCGCTGCTGCTACGGTCGCAGTTTCGAATCCTGCCTCGGGCATGGATGTGTGTGATGTCCTTAGGTTAGTTAGGTCTAAGTAGTTCTAAGTCTAGGGGACTGATGACCTCAGCTGTTAAGCGGCATAGTGCTCAAAGCCATTTGTACCATTTTTTAAAATAATTGAGCATGAGAATATGTTAATACACCAAACTGCAATCAGTCACTTTCCTTCGAATTGTTATTTATTCATTCCATGGAACGGTTTTAGAACCTTTAAAGGCTCATCTTCAGATGTTGTACATGACTTTACATAGATACTTCAAGAATAATGCTGGGTACTGGCTCGTGACAAGAAGATAGAACATGCGTTAATGCATCGCCATTTCAATGGAAACAGGCCGATGGATATTAACAACAAAACCCACCCACACTGTAGCAGTAAGCACGAAATTAAATGTTGGGTCCAAATCGGCAGGTAAACAATAAATACTCAAAAATGGTTCAAATGGCTCTGAGCACTATGGGACTCAACTGCTGTGGTCATAAGTCCCCTAGAACGTAGAACTATTTAAACCTAACTAACCTAAGGACATCACACACATCCATGCCCGAGGCAGGATTCGAACCTGCGACCGTAGCTGTCGCACGGTTCCGGACTGCGCGCCTAGAACAATAAATACTCCTTGCAATGCATTGAAGCATGTTCCGTCGCAGAGCAAGCACCCAGCATTATGCTTGAAAAAGCTATGCAACTTCCTATACACCATCTGAAGATGAGCCTGAAAAGTTTAGAAAACCGGTTCATAGAATGCATAAGTAACTATTACAAAAAAAGTGACTGGTTTCATTTTTATGTACTTACACAGAATAAAGAGTCACGGGTTCTTAAACATCCAAAAGGGATAAGCTTAATCAATCGAGCATGAGAATTTTGTCTTTTCTGCATATGGACATCAAAGAACGGGACACCCTGGATCCATCCGAGCAGGGTGAGAAAGCCTGTTGCTTTCGCTCCAAATTGTTGTTTATCCAACAAAGCCCCCCCCCCCCTCCGCCCCCCCCCCCTGCCGAGGGACACCATGCTTGGTGCAAAGAGGTTGACCAGTCGGAGGGAGACCGCTCCAGGCCAGTATCATCCTGTTTTTTGTTAACATGCATTTATTACACCATGAGTGGGAATTTCCTGGTGTGTTCCCCAGTTTTTCGTGAACTAAGCAATATTCTGGTTCATCACGCTGGCAACATCATTGAGTAGTCTGCTCCATGTGGAGTTCTTTTTTTTTAATGAAAGTTGGAAGTTGAGAGCAGAGAAGAAAGTTTCAGGGTCATTCGTCTACATCTACATCTACATCTACATCTACCTGGGTACTCTGCAAATCACATTTAAGTGGCTAGCAGAGGGTTCATCGAACCAGCTTCACAATTCTCTATTATTCGAATCTCGTATAGCGCGCGGAAAGGATGAACACCCATATCTTGCCCGCATCTCGTGGTCGTGCGGTAGCGTTCTCGTTTCCCACGCCCGGGTTCCCGGGTTCGATTCCCGGCGGGGTCAGGTATTTTCTCTGCCTCGTGATGGCTGGGTGTTGTGTGCTGTCCTTAGGTTAGTTAGGTTTAAGTAGTTCTAAGTTCTAGGGGACTTATGACCACAGCAGTTGAGTCCCATAGTGCTCAGAGCCATTTGAACCAGCCAACCTATATCTTTCAATACGAGCTCTGATTTCCCTTATTTTATCGTGGTGATCGTTCCTCCCTATGTAGGTCGGTGTCAACAAAATATTTTTGTACTCGGAGGAGAAAGTTGGTGATTGGAATTTCGTGAGAAGATTCCGTCGCAACGAAAACAGCCTTTCTTTTAATGATTTCCAGCCCAAATCCTGTATCATTTCTGGGACACTCCCATATTTCGCGATAATACAAAACGTTCTGCTTTTCTTTGAACTTTTTCGATGTACTCCATCAGTCCTACCTGATAAGGATCCCACACCGCGCAGCAGTATTCTAAAAGAGGACGGACAAGCGTATGTAGTGTAGATTCGGAGATACCTTTTCTTTCTACTTTTTACGGCTCATATACGTAAATTAAAAAAACTTTTTTGGTTTTTATAACGTATCTATTATAGCAATCAGTAATGTCATTTAATGGATTATTTCGTATATGTCTTCTTTATGCATTTATTCTGGAATTTGTGTACTACAGCCAGTCATTCATTAGTTTTATTTTATATCATGCAGTATCCCGCTATTGTAATTACTTCATGTACACCGTTCAAGTATTTGTTTATTTCCCTGTCTGCAGTTACGAGAGATATTTACAAAATAGCTTGTTTTACCAATCACCCACCAGATGGCGGTATTGTCTTGAAGCTGCCGTGGCGCACAAGTCACATGATGTTTCAGTTTTGTGTTGACTGTAGCAGAGGACACATTGCAGCCCCTAGAGGCTTGCACCTCTGTTGCATTTTATTTTAATTCTGACTATCCGACGCTGTCAGGTATGACTGCAGTTTTCGTATTATTTGGTACGTTATGTTGTAACATTTAGTTTTAATTATGTACGAAGAAGGTGTCTCTTGTGACACCGAAACCTAGGTTACAGATTAATTGTGTTCGTGATTGAGGGCTGTGTTTTTCAAAATTTTGTAGTGTAGGCAGTCTCCTTAGTAGGTCTGCTACATTTTCTAAGTATCCTGCCAATAAAACGCAGTCTTTGGTTAGCCTTCCCCACAACATTTTCTATGTGTTCTTTCCAGTTTGCCGGCCGGAGTGGCCAGGCGGTTCTAGGCGCTTCAGTCCAGAACTGCGTTGCTGCTACGGTCGCAGGTTCGGATCCTGCCTCGGGCATGGATGTGTGTGATGTCCTTATGTTACTTAGGTTTAATTAGTTCTAAGTTCTAGGCGACTGATGACCTCAGAAGTTATGTCGCATAGTGCTCAGAGCCATTTGAACCATTTCTTTCCAGTTTAAGTTGTTCGTAGGTGTAATACCTAGGTATTTAGTTGAATTTACGGCTTTTAGATTAGACCGATTTATCGTGTAACCGAAGTTTAACGAGTTCCTTTTCGCACTCATGTGGATGACCTCACACTTTTCGTTATTTAGGGTTAACTGTCACTTTTCGCACCATTCAGATATTTTTTCTAAATCGTTTTGCAGTTTGTTTTGATCTTCTGATGACTTTATTAGTCGATAAACGACAGCGTCATCTGCAAACAACCGAAGACGGTTGCTCAGATTGTCTCCCAAATCGTTTATATAGATAAGGAACAGCAAATGGTCTATGACACTACGTTGGGGAACGCCTGAAATAAATTCTGTTTTACTCGATGACTTTCCGTCAATTACTATGAACTGTGATTTCTCTGACAGGAAATCACAAACCCAGTCATATAACTGAGACGATATTCCGTCAGCACGCAATGTTACTACGAGCCGCTTGTGTGGTACAGTGTCAAAAGCCTTCCGGAAATCCAGGAATACGGAATCGATCTGAAATCCCTTGTCCATAGCACTCAGCACTTCATGTGAATAAAGAGCTCCTGGCCATCATCTCCTGCTGACTGGTATAGCCTAGCTGATTATGGAGAAATGTAACCATCGAAACTTCAGTAGCGTCATCCAAATCTCAGCAGCTCTGCCGTGTACTTTGTGTTGCGTATTTGATTATAGGTTTGGTCTCTGTTAGCTTTGAACTCACGAGCTCCCCAGATAGGAAAAATTTTGCTACGTGTTATCAAAATAAATACATATTTTGCGTTAATTCTTTTGAGATTTTTGAGGAATGCGCCCTCAGTGAATTTTATGTGATCTGTGTGTATCATAAAGAGGAAATAAAAATATGTTACACTCACTCTTGGTCTAGATTTCAGGATTCGTTGACTGTCATACAACTTTTTCATGGTCAGACGATCCACACATAACAAATATAACTGTTACAACTAAGTAGTTGTTCTTATTGTGGAGGTGGTTTCGATGTGTACAGTGGTTAAACACAACCAAATGCTGTTCAAAGTTAAATAGAGACACCATCGAGTTAAGAATTTGCGGTTAAAAATTTATGACTGGGCCTCGTAAAGGTTTCCTCTGAAGCGAGTGGGCCCCTGCTACAGACAAGAAGAAACTGGATGCCTCTTTTTTTTAATGAACTTGCGCGTCTGTCTGGAACCCTTTTATCGCACGACGTATAGTGGCGCAGAGCGGGTACCGGCGCAGCCACCAGTATAAACACCGCTCCGCATGACGGGCCTTCGCACAGAAGGTGGACCGCGAGATCGAGATAAGCCGCTCGCGGTCGCTTTGCGTCATCTGGACCGGCAGTCGGCGGACGGCACCCCTTGGGACACGCGTTTAAGAGGGCGGTGGGGGCGTGAGCGGACGGGGAGTGCTCAGAATTGGCACGGCGAGCAATTTATTGCTTCATTAGGACCAGGGGGGAGCCCGGCGCTCACAAAAAGCCACCCCGGTGCGTCCTGGTGGCGGACGAGCTGTTTTACAGGCAGTTTCCGCGCTCATTAGGCCGGCCTATCGTAAACTATATGAGTCCCCATATAAATCTGATTAATGCGCCGCACTTTTGTTGCGTCACGAAGATTCGTTGCGCGGCGGCGGCGAGGCCGCTTCCTCGCAGGGTGGGGCGCACCTCGTTTAAAGCGTTATTTACTGTGTCTTTTGATGCCCCGTCACTAGCCATTACGGCCGTTATGGGATTATGTGCGATCGCAATCGCTCGCTATTGTGTCCAGCCGTTAATGATACGCGCATATTTCCAGTCTCCAGACCGACAAACGTCGGTCCCGCCAGGAAGATAACGGGAGTAGAATGATAGAGGCCGAGGGAAAGGTAATTGGTTTACTGAGCTCACGACGGCACATCTGTCGCGTCAGGTTTCGGGATGCACGACCTCCGAGAGGATGCTGACTTACACATCTGCTTCATATGTCAAAACTCATATTAATTTCCCTTTTTTACCAGAGAAATGGAACGTAGACGATAAGCAGTTGAAACAAGAAGATAATCGTAGATTTTGAAATATGATGCTACAGAACAATTCTGAAGATGGAACTGCTAGAATGGATACCGGTACTATCAAGGAGCTACTGAATCGAACTCGGGAAAATCAAGGGATCAGTTCACAGGACACTTCTTGAGACGTCAAGGAATAGTCAGTTTGATAGTGAAGGGAAAAAAGGGGTGGGGGGAGGGGAGGGGTGGAGATTGTAGAGGGAGACCTAGGCTCGAATACATTAAGCAGACTCAGATGTACGTTACAAGAGTTATTGAGAGACTAAATCTCCCCATAATTCAGTAACCTGTCAATTACTGTTTCGAAACTATCAGTGCCCCCAATCATTTCCGTCGGCTTGTAATACAATGTGTTTCACGATGACGGAATTGAATGCGTGCACGCTGATATCTTTCTGAAATTTGGCTGTATTACTTCTCGGGCATGTCCACAAGGGTTAAGGGAACGATTTTTTATTTTAATTTATTCATTAGCTATAGAAAAAAGCGTAACCATAAACGTAAGACATAACTACATCTTTGTTTCAAACGTCCGGCATTTTATTATTTTTTCCAGTTTCAAAAAACTGTGCTATTACTCCGTGGATACTACCCTATACAATAAGAAAATTATTTGTTCTTCATTTCAGGTAAGATCTGCAGACTGCAAGACTTCCTTCACGGACACATCTGTTTTTGGACAGAGAACTTTAACTCCTCGGATTGGGGGGGGGGGGGGGGGGGGCTTAATGATGACTGGATATTTTAAAAAGAAATTCCATAAATGTTGTCTAAGAATCAACAAATAATGTCCAAAAAGATTTACGTGGATTGTTTCATTAGTTTATCCAAAAGAAATGAAAAAAGTCCCTTATGTTATAGGCTCTGAAGAGAATGGGCCCTTAAACCAGTTAACACTAAAATATTTAGTTCAACCAAACATCATCTTTAACAAGATATACTGATGGTTAAATAGAAACTCTTATTCATACCGAATTTCTATTGCAAGGGTATCTTAAAATTTCAACACGGCACACTTAAAAACTAATAATACTACATCGTTAATATCTTCTTTCGACGAAATAGAGTTTTAGAGTTTTACTTTAAATCTCGTCTAAATTCTCGTCCAGATTAAAATGGGGATATTGTGGAGCTGTTTCAAAAATTTATTGTCTTAAAGTAAAGGCCGTCGACAACGCATAATCGAGGAAGATGATGAGTATTTCGAAGAAGAAAGGAGGTGATTCGAAGGAGTGGAGATTGTTACCAAAGAATATCCACTACAGAAGATAAGCCTAAGAGTTAGAAATGAAGTGTCTGAGGAAAGTATTATCGGAAGGGGAGTGAGGCAAGGCTGTTGTCTCTTGCTATTGCTCTCTATACCTACAGAAAACTTGAAAAATACTGATCTGGAAAAAGTGGCGTTTGTATTGGAGAAAAGAGAATGGAATAGGCACGATTTGCAGATGATGCGGTATTCCTAATAGGAAAAAAGTGTCAAGCAACCTTACTAAGACCTGTGAAAAACATGGTACGAATATAAAAGAAAATAAAAAGAATGGTGACAGACATATAGATATAGGCAGTAAAATAGCTGATATCGAGGTAGGATAAATTGAGCCAAGCGAAACATTTCAACTACCTGAGAAGCATAAAAATGTTAGCTTAAAGATGACATCAGTAGGTTAGAGCTCTAATTATGCTAAGGAAACTTTCAATAGAAAGAAGAACTTATTATGTGACAAGCAAGATAACGTGCTCAGGAAAAGACTTGCCTAGTGTTTCGTCTGGAATGTGGCAGACTATGGAGCGGAAACATGGACACAGAGAAAAGAGGATGAAAAACACGTGAAAGAGATTACGATGACGATGTGAAGGAGGATGGAAAGGATTAGTTGAGTGCAGACAGTAACTGATGAAGAGGTGCTGAAAGGAAAAGTGGAGACCAGAATCCTTCTGGAAGTTGCAAGAAAAATAAATGAAAATTGGTTTGGCCACTTGTTGCGACGGGACTGTTTGGTGGTAAATGCACTGGAAGGATTTGTGTATGGGGGAAAGTGAAAGGAAGCAGAAGATACATGGTGATGGATGACATTAAAGAACTTGAAGAAAGAACAGAAAACAGGAGGACTTGAAGACTTATGCCTTCAAGCGGAATATGATACATTAACTTCCGTTATAGCTTAGTCGAAGGCACTTTATATACGATTTATGTTACAGTTTTTTTACATGGTAAAATTTGACGTGCTCTTGACATTTATCATTTAAACGTCGAGCTCTTTTAAAACAGTATTGTCAAGAAATGCAAATTCTCGAACCTCGGCGTAAGGTACAAATTCCCACAAATCGCATCCTCCCCTCTCCCTACTTAAATGTGGTTTTCAGATTTTTATTTTGCCGTTCGTTGATGGCTTTGGGAGATCCAAGTTTCTGATCAGCACGCATTAAATTTGCTTTCGGCTCAAACACAACATTTTCTAACCAATGATGTATCTTTCGAAGTCCAGCCATATTCCACGCTTGACATCGTTAATAATGATTCTTTTCCTGTACTAGCCCGTCGCCTGCGCATCAGCCCCCAACCTTCCTTTCCACTCTTCTCAAATAGTGCTGCGGTTGCTTAGGTGGTGTGAGGAAACGGGCGAGTCGTCGCGCCCTGAAAATATTCTAAGTAGCTTGCTCGCCAGGTTTCGAGAGGGTGCGCTTCTGGATGAGGTATCGAATATATTGCTTCCCCCTACTTATACGTCCCGAGGAGATCACGAATGTAAAATTAGAGAGATTAGAGCGCGCACGGAGGCTTTCAGACAGTCGTTCTTCCCGCGAACCATACGCGACTGGAACAGGAAAGGGAGGTAATGACAGTGGCACGTAAAGTGCCCTCCGCCACACACCGTTGGGTGGCTTGCGGAGTATAAATGTAGATGTAGATGTAGGAAGCAGTGGCCGCACGGGTCGCTTGGTGGGCGCGGGCAGCTCGGCAGGCCGGCCACGTGGTGCCAGACGCTGGCCGAAGCAGGAGGGGTCCGGCGGCCGCGTGGCTGGGAATTCCATGTTGACACTGTGACGAGGGCGGTGCTTTGTGTCGATGAAGCAGATTTCTATGCCGGGAGTGCCAAAGATGGCGGACTTTGTGAAACCTTAATGGCAGACATTTCAAAGTTCATATAGAAATTAATAGTAGCCAAAGGAATCGTGATACCTTAAAAAGAAACATGTACATTACCATTATCTGCACGACAATTCTCATGGTGTAATCAGATTTTCAATGTCCTTATTAGTTTAAAGTTTAGTATCTGACTGTAAATTAGACAAGTAACCCAGCCACGAATTTCCAAAATGTAAACGCTTCATCCGATTTCGTCGATCGATGTGTCTTCATAAAGCTTTTAGTGTAAACCTAAAAAGTTACAGGCATGTAACTTGTATAGTAAATGAGTTGTGGTAGGTCAAAGTGGCCGATTACTATCGATCGCGTCAGGCCATAAGTACTCCATAGTTACACGAAAAAAATGGTAGAAGCATGCTTATAAATATACTTATTCATCTATGTCTTTGTTTATATCCGATATATACTATTCATGAAGAAATTGGTTAAATATTTACTGTGTTTTAGAAAGCACAGAGGCATTAGGCTACTGGCCTACCTTTTGTTCTACTCCTTTGATATGTGTTATATTTAATTTGTTTATGTATCTAATAATGTGTGTTAGAGCGTGTTTATGGTCCAGCCGAGGGAATATTTATTTAATTTCAAGTTATTTAAATGTAGCTCCAGTATTTCGTATGTTTCATTACGTTTGTGAGTGGGCGTTGGCTTGAAGACAGGGCGGGAGCGCTCTAGCCTATCACCGCGATCGTCTCCGGGGAGGACACGAGGTAGTTATGAGCAGTGCTGGAGTTCTGGAGGGTATGGCACAGGACACGGGGTGCTGGACGTGACGGCGCGATGGACGCTCGGTCGCGAGAGAGACATTGGAGAGTGTGCAGCGGAAATACTTTGGAGTGCCGACTTGTGCACTTGTTAGATTTCCGTGGCTTCTACAGTGAAGACGTAGTGTGCGTTTAGAATTGAATATCTCGCGAGCTGTGTTGTTGTTCATAAATAATTACGTGCAGTAGGAATCTATTGTTTCCCTGTTATTCAACTTATATTTTGTTTAATTGCTGGCCCATCGACAACAATAAGTGCTTTGCAGAAATATACCGCATTATAAAAAGTACTTCTACTATCGTACTCAACATTTAAAGTCGTTAAGATAGTACCTGCGGATTTCATTTAATTGCAATCTTTCATTTATAAATGAGGAGAAGTGCACACGTATCTAAAGTGGATGTCCAGCTGTGGGAGACAATGCGAATAATCTCGGGAACACTCAGGGCCACCTCCTGTGCATAGATTCCTGTACTAGCGAACATAGAGCCTCCAGAAATCAGGCGATCACAGCTAGCCCCTAAAAACCTACAGGAAAATTATAGACAACCCGGACCGCCCTATCCACCAAGATCTGACACCGACAAACAGGCTTCAATCCAGATCACCCTTTTGGAAAATCGGTGAAGAACTACAAGCCTTTGAGCCGAGAACGGCCTGGAACGAAGTATGGCCGGCAAGTGAATTTAAGAACAAAAATTTAGTACACGATCCGAACAAGAAGACTGATGGCTTCAACCTACCAAGAAGAGTGTGGACAGCTCTAAACCGGGTCAGAACGAGTGTTGGGAGATGTAAACACCTGATGAACAAGTGGGGCCTGGGAGACAGCGCTGTATGTGAGTGCGGTGAAATACAGACAATGGACCATCTACTCGTGTGCAAAGTGTATGGCTATGGTGGTGAACTCATGGACATACATAGACACAGTGACTCAGCCATAGAGTGGCTCAAAAACATATCTAATATAGTGTAGAATTATATTGTTTTCTTTTTTAGTATATAGTGATAAGAATATTGTAAATTATGCCTCTGTGATACCGAACGAGTAAATAAATTTATAAATTAATATTCTACTTTCATAATTCGCAATTGCCGAGTGATAGAAACCTTCGACCATTCGATTCATGTGTGTATTCTTATCGTATACCGTAGACTCAGCAGTATTTGGCCTGTAATGCGGCAACTACGTATCCCAGCCCCAAGACAACGAAACCAGCCAAAACTTTTAATAATTCAACTCTGAGTCATGGGGTGCGTAGTTATTTGGAAAGCCCGCAGCGGGGACTTCCATTTGCCTTACATACGGTCATATGTTTCTTTCTATTGCTAACCGCCTAAATCTCGTCTCTTTGTGTTGTGTCATTTCTGTATCTGCTCATTACTCCAGCTACGGAATAGTCGTCTATGTTGAACGCGTGTGTCGTGTCTCTATACAGACAGTCACTCTGCGTGGGGATAGACCGCCAGCTACAGCATGTGCAGGGAAGTGTCGGAGCAGTTTATCTACATTCCATGGCTAAGAATGGTGCAGCGCCGACAAGGTAAGTATTAGATGAGACTACCAAAATGGTTCAAATGGCTCTGAGGACTATGGGGCTGCCGGCCGGTGTGGCCGTGCGGTTAAAGGCGCTTCAGTCTGGAACCGCGTGACCGCTACGGTCGCAGGTTCGAATCCTGCTTCGGGCATGGATGTGTGTGATGTCCTTAGGTTAGTTAGGTTTAAGTAGTTCTAAGTTCTAGGGGACTGATGACCACAGAAGTTAAGTCCCATAGTGCTCAGAGCCATTTGAACCATTTGACTATGGGACTCAACATCTTAGCTCATAAGTCCCCTAGAACTTAGAACTACTTAAACCTAACTAACCTAAGGACATCACACACACCCATGCCCGAGGCAGGATTCGAACCTGCGACCGTAGCAGTCCCGCGGTTCCGGACTGCAGCGCCAGAACCGCACGGCCATGAGACTACCAGAAGTGAAGTTTACAGGTGACTTTCCTTCCGAAAAAAATGTTTCTTCCTAGTAACTATTAAAGAGACGGAACTTGGGGTCATCTAAACCAAGACACCAAACGATAGTTACAGTTCATTCTCAGTGTTTTTGAAAATCTGCTGTTGTATATTTGAGACCCTTTTTTATTTCGTCTCATTATGGAAAAATCGTTATTGTGGAAGCAGAGATTCTTTCTTCGTGTCAAGTGTAAACACAGCGCCACCAAATGTTCTGGATGTCTACAAATCATCACTAGACCTGTCTTTCCCTTTGGCGACGCTGTTTGAATTTGTGCACTTGTCAAGTTCTATCAAGCCATACTAGAACTTGAGCGACAAGCTCTGTGCCTCCCATTCAAAATCCCCCTATTGTATGCAGTGATAAGCACCCTATTCCGCCCCACATTCTCTCCCGACGTAGCTTTAGCCATACACTTCCTTTCTGATCACATAAACCTGTATGTTGCAGGAGCCCTTCGAGCCCCGGTACATACACTCTAATTACCATCTTCAGGTATGATCTGCCTCACTTTACATGCATATCCACTTTTTAACAAGTTTCAGCGTTCTACGTTTCACTACGAGCAGCATTACGAAACGCACTGAAAGCCAAAGAAATTGGTACACCTGCCAAATATCGTGTAGAGTCCCTGCAAGCACGAAGAAGTGCCGCAACACAACGTGGCATGGACTTGACTAACGTCTGAAGTAGTACTGGAGAGAACTGACACCATGAATCCTGCAGGGCTGTCCATAAATCCGTAAGAGTACGGAGGAGTGGAGGTCTCTTCTGAACAGCAAGTTGCAAGGCAGCCCAGATATGCTGAATAATGTTGATGTCTGGGGAATTAGGTGGCCAGGACGAGTGTTTAAACTCAGAAGTATGTTTCTGGAGCCACTCTGTAGCAGTTCTGGGCGTGTGGGGGTGTCGCATTGCCCTGCTGGAATTGCCCAAGTACGCCGGAATGCGCAATGATCATGAATGGATGCAGGTGGTCAGACAGCATGTTAACGTACGTGTCACCTGTCAGAGTTGTATGTAGACGTATAAGGGATCCCATATCACTCCAACTGCAAACGCCCCACATCATTAAAGAGCCTGCACCACCTCCAACAGTCGCCTGCTGACATGCAGGGTCCATGGATTCATAGATTGTCTCCATACCCGCTCACGTCCATTCGCTCAATGTAATTTGAAACGAGAAGCCACTTGCTTCCAGTCATCAACAGTCCAACGTCGGTGTTGGCGGGCCCAGGCGAGGCCTAAAGCTTTGTGTCGTGCAGTCATCAAGGGTACACAAGTGGACCTTCGGTTCCGAAAGCCCATATCGGTGATGTTTCGTTGAATGGTTCGCACGCTGACACTTGTTAATGACCCAGAATTGAAATCTGCAGCAGTTTGCAGAAGGGTTGCGCTTCTATCGCGTTGAACAATCCTCTCCAGTCGTCGTTGGTCCTCTTCTTGCAGGATCTTTTTCCGGCCGCAGCGATGTCGGTGATTTGATGTTTTATCGCATTCCCGATATTACGGTACACTCGTGAAATGGTCGTACGGGAAAATCCCCACTTCATCGCTACCTCGGAGTTGCTGTGTCCCATCGCCCGTGCGCCGATTGTAAAACTACGTTCAAACTCACTTAAATCTTGATAACCTGACATTGTAGCAGCAGCGATCAAACAACTGCGCCAGCCAGACCCTTGTTGTCGTATACAGGCGTCGCTGACCGTAGCGCGGTATTCTCCCTGCTTACATATCTCTGTATTTGAATACGCATGCCTATGCCAGTTTCTTTGGAGCTTCAGTGTACATACATCAACGAAGAAATTAGAATTCGTGAGGTGAGAGAAGTGCTGGTAGAACTGAAACTTTGAGGGCGAATCGTCATTTATTATTATTATTATTTTTATGAATATGAATTGTGAAATGATAATTAAATAGACACCCTAGCTGCAAGCAGGCGTTGATACACTTCATTGGGGACATGTTGAAAATGTGTGCCCCGACCGGGACTCGAACCCGGGATCTCCTGCTTACATGACAGACGCTCTATCCATCTGAGGCACCGCGGGCACAGAGGATAGTGCGTCTGCAGGGACTTATCCCTTGCACGCTCCCCGTGAGATCCACATTCCCAACATGTCCACAACACTACATTCGTAGTGCGCCTAATAGATGTTTGCCCATCATACTCATGTTGGGAATGTGGATCTCACGGGGAGCGTGCAAGGGATAAGTCCCTGCAGACGCACTATCCTCTGTGCCCGCGGTGGCTCAGATGGATAGAGCGTCTGCCATGTAAGCAGGAGATCCCGGGTTCGAGTCCCGGTCGGGGCACACATTTTCAACATGTCCCCAATGAAGTGTATCAACGCCTGCTTGCAGCTAGGGTGTCTATTTAATTATCATTTCATTTCTAGCAAAGCTGCATGGTCATCCACGGTAACTGTTCTTTCGGGAACAGATACTACCGTCATATATATAGTTAAAAAAAATATGAATTGTTGTACTTAAAGTCTTCATTTTATTATGCATGCAGTTTAGTTAACAACTACTGAGAAAAATCACTTATGTATAATGAATTTAAACAAATCATTCATATTATCAACATAAGTATCACATGATCTCTTCCTTGCTGCACAGTTGATTTCTCCATTTATTGTGGCAGTTACTGCTATCTTGTTGTTTAATCAATGTATCATAGAGAACATGTTTTGCAAGATGAAGATTAAATTAATTTACGTAATGTACAAAAAGTTATTATTCTTGGGAACCAAAAAATGTACGTTGGTTACGTCGCTTCTTTAACTTCTTATCTGTTCAATGTTAATAAATCAAATGATGTGTTGATATTGGTTACACCTCTTGTCAACAATTGTACAACCAATTGTATTTCACCACAATAAAATAATTCTCCAAGAAACAAAACTTCTCAAAACGCCTTCGACATCCCATTTTGGCAGCGTCAGTCGTGGGTAGATGTCACTCCGGACTTATCTATAGCAGCAACACTGGATCATACAGCAAAGGAGTGCTAAACAGTTCCGAAAGTCTGTAATCATCTCTCTTGGGCAGCATTAAAGAAGAGTGCAAGACGGAATTTGACGAGAATACACCACGCTCCAGTCCTTCTAATGTCCTTTTTTGGATCAGTATGTATCTTTTAGTCAACTAGAATAAGATTTTTTAGTATTTTTAAGTATGAAAAATGTTATTTTAAAAAATTTACATATTTAACACTAGATTACTACATCTTTGAAAAATTTACGATTGTAGTTGGTAATCTCGTAGCGGTTGCTGCTTATCTGAATTCTTAAGCAACACGTACTGTTGACTGCTTTCATGGAAAACATAGTTGTTAACAATGGGTGAATAGTTTTTTGCTTAACTCCAGCGTGAGCCAGATCGCTGGTCGATCATCAGCGATCGGCTTGTTATCTTTGGCGAGTCCCCGGGCATGAGCATCTTTGCGTTTTCGGCTGGGGCGCGGGACGGCGAGAGGCATTCAGTTTGGGGTGGCCGGTGAGACTGGCGGAGTTGTGACTCGGGCGTAAGCACATGTGTGATGGTCTGTTACGCTGGGGCTGTTTGCTAATCGTGAAACTCCTGCGGCGTTTACTGGTTACCTGGAAGGCATTTCATATAAACTGTGCCTAGCCTCGCAGTGAGAGGGGAGTCTGGAGTTGGTGTTGGCCTAGATGTTTGTACAAATTGAGGTGCCTGTGTGAGAAGCACGGCGTGGGCCTGTTGGTTGCTTCGTCCTTCTGGCAGCCACCGCAAGCGGATGTTCGGCCGGAATTTCTACAGTTTGTGGTGAGAATAGTTGAACAAGCTCTCGTAGGATGTGCTCCCAGCCTGGCTCTTAGCCTGTGTTATTAGTGGGTGCCGACCCCTTGTCTGTTACTGCTTCCGGGTGTCCTGTAAGATTTCATAGCAAAACTGTGTTTTTGTGGCATTTTGTGTTTCTGGCTCAGGCTCCGCCTAGAAAGGGGAAAGATGTGTGCCTTAACTGAAAGCGGGGGAGGGGTTCGATTGGACATCTTTTGGAATTCCTTAATGCTATAATTTAAACATATAAAAAACAGTTGTTCTTTCAGAATAAGCGCCTGTTTCTTTGGGACACTGCAGTTCAAACAGTAGTGGCGTAATGTTAATGAGTATTTGTTATTCGTCAAATGAAGTGTATTTAATGTCTTGCTGTTTTCTGAAGCACGCAGCTGTGTTATTGAACTCATTTCGATGTGTTCTGTCGGGTGAATGACTGCTCCCCAATTCAGTGTATTCTTTTGAGTAGTATTGTAAGGTTTTTTGGATATTTGTCAGTGGGGTGTATTGATTCAATTTTGTTTTTCTCTTTCTTTTAAATTATGGAGAATTGTTTAGTTTATCTGGTTATTGGCTTAACTCGCGCTTCACGCACTAAATCAGCTGATACTGAATTCGTTTTTTTTATTCCTGTTTAATGTCAGACAGATTCAAATGTAACTTCATTTACGTTATTCGAAATAAATGTCTTGGATTGACCTTAATGAATTATGTGCAATCGAAGTAAAAGACCCAGTCCTTCATTAGTGCTTAACAGTGGCGTGCAGTTCGGGTTGTGAGCCCCGTGCGCGGATCACAGCGGTTTGCCGGCACTGATGCCCTTTTCGTAAATATTTCGGATGTTTAGTAATGGTATGTCAGTTTTCTAGTATGCGGATTACTTGTTTTATCGCTTAGAACCAAAGTGGCATCGTAGGTGAAATATCAACCAGTCACACTTAGGAGAGTGTAGTGCTAATCTCGTCTTTTTCTACTGTAATTGGCACAATAAAGATGGCGATGGGTTTGATTTTCACACTAATGTACTGCATGCTTTGCTTCAGGAAGCTGATAAGGACACAGAAAATGAAGAATTTACTGTACAGATCACAGTGGTGTACACATAGAGACTGAAGCAGCAAACAAGGAATCAGATGAAGACTCCGTTGGTGACTGTCGAAGCAAGCAGAAGATTGTCATTCATTTTATGTGTAAAATACTCTTGGAGTCGAATTAATTCCAATAATTTGTACCCACGGCATAAAAAATTATGACTTTTTCCCCTGACGCTTTTAGCAGTAAAATTGTGAATACAGAGTATAAAACAGGACATTTTGTATTTACTTTGTCTGTAACATACCACTGGAGATGTAATTGTCGTAATTAACTACTGCATAACCTGTACTGTGTAAACAGGCAGGATAGGGCACTGCGGTCAGAAACGCCTATATAAGACAAAGAGTGTCTGGCGCAGTTGTACCCTTGAAGACTGCACGACACAAAGCTTTAAGCTCGCCTGGACCCTGGACTGCTGATGACTGGAAACTCATTCCCGGTCGGACGAGTCTCGTTTGAAATTGTATCGAGCGGCTAGACATGTATCGTTATGGAGACAACCTCATGAATCCAAGGACCCTGCATGTCAGCCTGGGACTGATCAAGCTGGTGGAGGCTCTGTAATGGTGTGGGACGTGTGCAGTTGGAGTGGTATGGGGCCACTGATATGTCTAGATTCGGCTCTGACAGGTGACACGTACGTAAGCATCGTGTTCTCATCACGTGCATCCATTCATGTCTATTGTCCATTCCGACGGACTTGGGGAAGTCCAGCAGGACAATGCGACAATCCACACGTTCAAAATTGCTTCAGAGTGGCTCCAGGAACACTCTTGTGTGTCTAGATTCTTCCACTGACCACCAGACTTCCCAAACATGAACATTATTGAGCGTATCTCGGATGTCTGGCAACGTGCTGTTCAGGAGAGATCTCCTTCCCCTTGTACTCTTAAGTATTTATGGACATCCCTGCCGGATTCATGGAGTCAATTCCCTCCAGTATTACTTCAGACATTACTCAAATCTGTGCCACGTTTTGTTGCGGCACATCTGCGTACTCGCGGCGGCCTACACGATGTTAGGCAGGTGTACCAATTTCTTCGGCTCTTCAGTTGTAAGTAAGCTGTTTAGGTTTTTATGTTGGTAACGCCACGTAGCGCTCTGTATGAAAATCACTGACTGTGCTGTGTGCAGTCTGTGGCTGGTTTGCATTGTTGGAATATTTGCTATTGTAGTGTTGGGCAGTTGGATTTTGGCAGTTGGAGGTGAGCCGCCAGCAGTGGTGGATGTGGGAAGAGATATTGCAAACTTTTGAGAGCGAACAATCTGGACGTGTGTCCACCAGAAAAAGGAATTTGTAAGACTGGATGTCATGAATTGATGTATATATATTATGACTTTTGAACAGTATTAAGGTAAATACATTGATTGTTCTCCATCAAGATCTTTCATTTGCTAACTATGCCTATCAGTAGTTAGTGCCGTCAGTAGTTAGAATCTTTCATTTAGTTGGCAGTATTGGCGCTCGCTGTATTGCAGTAGTTTGAGTAACGAAGATTTTTGTGAGGTAAGTGATTCATGAAAGGTGTAGGTTATTGTTAGTCAGGGCCATTCTTTTGTAGGGATTATTGAAAGTCAGATAGCGTTGCGCTAAAAATATTCAGTTTTGCTCAGCTGTTTGAAAAACAAATAACGTAGAGGTTCTCCAGCACTGTCATTTACAATTTTTTTTCTAAGGGAACGTTAGACAGTGTATAAATTATGAATTCCTTTGAATAAAATTTCGAATAGTGAAAAGTACTATGGTTTAATAGTAGTGTAACACTTTGTCCGTTTAGTGTGCTCTAGGGTGAACTTTAAGAAATGAATACCCTATTATGATGCAAAAAGAGACAGCCAGAGTTGGAACTGAAATGGATGTGTATTTAGTTAATGACCGGATTCGGACTGCCCATTATCAAAGGAACCAATGTTTGACAAGTAAAATGTCTGTCCAAAAAGGCCCATAAATAAAGCGGATGCATATGTGTGTGGTTCCGCCTAACGTTCGTTAATGGATGATACCCATATGTAATAACTTATTACACTACTGGCCATTAAAATTGCTACACCACGAAGATGACGTGCTACTGAGGCGAAATTTAACTGACAGGAAGAAGATGCTGTGATATGCAAATGATTAGCTTTTCAGAGCATTTTGCCCGCATCTCGTGGTCGTGCGGTAGCGTTCTCGCTTCCCACGCCCGGATTCCCGGGTTCGATTCCCAGCGGGGTCAGGGATATTCTCTGCCTCGTGATGGCTGGGTGTTGTGTGCTGTCCTTAGGTTAGTTAGGTTTAAGTAGTTCTAAGTTCTAGGGGACTTATGACCATAGATGTTAAGTCCCATACTGCTCAGAGCCATTTGAACCATTTTATCTCAGTTATTATGTGTATATTGTGAATAAGCTTATTTTATTGCCCACCTCGACTACCGACACATCACGATATTCTACATTCCTTAGCCTGCCCAAAGTGCTCAGAGCCATTTTTTTTTCAGACCATTCACACAAGGTTGGCGCCGGTGGCGACACCTACAACGTGCTGACATGAGGAAAGTTACCAACCGATTTCTCATCACAAACAGCAGCTGACGGGCGTTGCCTGGTGAAACGCTGTTGTGATACCTCATGTAAGGAGGAGAAATGCGTACCATCACGTTGCCGACTTTGATAAAGGTCGGATTGTAGCCTATCAGGATTGCGGTTTATCGTATCGCGACATTGCTACTCGCGTTGGTCGAGATCCAATGACTGTTAGCAGAATATGGAATCGGTGGGTTAAGGAGGTTAATACGGAACGCCGTGCTGGATCCCTACGACCTCGTATCACTAGCAGTCGAGATAACAGGCCCCTAAGTCAACAGATGGGGACGTTTGCAAGACAACAACCATCTGCACGAACAGTTCGACGACGTTTTCAGCAGCACGGACTATCAGCTCGGAGACCATGGCTGCGGTTACCCTTGACGCTGCATCACAGAAAGGAGCGCCTGCGATGGTCTACTCGACGACGGACCTGGCTGCACGAATGGCAAAACGTCATTTTTTCGGATGAATCCAGGTTCTGTTTACAGCATCATGATGGTCGCATCCGTGTTTGGCGACATCGCAGTGAACGCACATTGGAAGCGTGTATTCATCATCGCCATACTGGCGTATCACCCGGCGTCATGGTATGGGGTGGCATTGGTTACACGTCTCGGTCACCTCTTGTTCGCATTGACGGCACATTGAACAGTGGACGTTACATTTCAGATGTGTTACGACCCGTGGCTCTACCCTTCATTCGATCCCTGCGAAACCCTACATTTCAGCAGAATAATGCACGACCGCATGTTGCAGGTCCTGTACGGGCCTTTCTGGATACAGAAAATGTTTGACTGCTGCCCTGGCCAGCACATCTCCAGGTCTCTCACCAATTGAAAATGTCTGGTCGACGGTGGCCGAGCAACTGTCTCGTCACAATACGCCAGTGACTACTGTTGATGAACTGTGGGCTCGTGTTGAAGCTGCATGGGCAGCTGTACCTGTACACGCCATCCCAGCTCTCTTTGACTCAATGCCCAGGCGTATCATGGCCGTTATTACGGCCAGAGGTAGTTCTTCTGGGTACTCATTTCTCAGGATCTATGCATCCAAATTGCGTGAAAATGTAATCACATGTCAGTTCTAGTATAATATATTTGTCCAATGAATACCCGTTTATTGTCTGCATCTCTTCTGGGTGTAGCAATTTTAATGGCCAGTAGTGTAGTTTGTATGAAGAATTTTATTTAGGTTCTTACATTGTTTACGAAATGGTTCCAAAGACGAAGAAGTATGAGTTTTCCAGGGAAATGTTACATAAGATAGGAGGGTTAAAGAAGCGCTGTGCTGCACGAAGTCAGGAGTACAGGCCCACTCCTTTCATTGTTAAAAAAAAATGCTCTTTTGGAAAGAGCATTACCAGCGAAAGGGAAGGATCTGGGTTCGAACCCCAGTAAATCACGAAGTTTTAATCAGCAAGGGGCTCTCGTCAACGTCGTTCTTGTTGTGGTCTTCAGTCCTGAGACTGGTTTGATGCAGCTCTCCATGCTACTCTATCCTGTGCAAGCTTCTTCATCTCCCAGTACATACTGCAACCTACATCCTTCTGAATCTGCTTAGTGTATTCATCTCTTGGTCTCCCTCTACGATTTTTACCCTCCACGCTGCCCTCCAATGCTAAATTTGTGATCCCTTGATGCCTCAAAACATGTCCTACCAACCGATCCCTTCTTCTAGTCAAGTTGTGCCACAAACTTCTCGTCTCCCCAATCCAATACCTCCTCATTAGTTACGTGATCTACCCACCTTATCTTCAGCATTCTTCTGTAGCACCACATTTCGAAAACTTCTATTCTCTTCTTGTCCAAACTAGTTATCGTCCATGTTTCACTTCCATACATGGCTACACTCCATACAAATACTTTCAGAAACGACTTCCTGACACGTAAATCTCTACTCGATGTTAACAAACTTCTCTTCTTCAGAAACGATTTCCTTGCCATTGCCAGTCTACATTTTATATCCTCTCTACTTCGACCATCATCAGTTATTTTACTCCCTAAAGAGCAAAACTCCTTTACTACTTTAAGTGTCTCATTTCCTAATCTAATTCCCTCAGCATCACCCGATTTAATTTGACTACATTCCATTATCCTCGTTTTGGTTTTGTTCATGTTCATCTTATATCCTCCTTTCAAGACACTGTCCATTCCGTTCAACAGCTCTTCCAAGTCCTTTGCTGTCTCTGACAGAATTACAATGTCATCGGGGGGAGGCTACAACCCTGTCTCACTCCTTTCCCAACCACTGCTTCCCTTTCATGCCCCTCGACTTTTATAACTGCCATCTGGTTTCTGTACAAATTGTAAATAGCCTTTCGCTCCCTGTATTTTACCCCTGCCACCTTCAGAATTTGAAAGAGAGTATTCCAGTTAACGTTGTCAAAAGCTTTCTCTAAGTCTACAAATGCTAGAAACGTAGGTTTGCCTTTTCGTAATCTTTCTTCTAAGATAATTCGTAAGGTTAGTATTGTCTCACGTGTTCCAACATTTCTACGGTATATATATTTCCACCCTTCTGTTTCTAAGATACTTTCGGCTGAAGATTTTCGGACGCCTCTGTCGATTGCCTCTTCGAAAGTGGCGGAGTCAAATGGAGAGGAAGAGTAAACAAGATCAGATGCGACCCGCGTTCGACGCTCGCTTTTCCCAGCGCCTGCCGGCCCCGGAGTGTCCGAGCGGCTGATGCGCGCGGGACCGCAGGGGGCGCGCAGTGTTTGCGACGAGCCACCCCGGGCGCGCCCGGGCACCCTAGCTCATCGAGCCGATGACAACGGTCCACTAGCCGCCACAGCGCACCGGGGAGAGGGCGAGGGCCAATTTTCGGAGCCAGCAAGCAGCAAACAGCGCCCCAGTGGCGCGCAGCCGCTCGGAAAATTGTAGCCGTCACCGCCGCGACCTGGAAACTGATTTGCCGCCCACAAAGAGACGCGAACGGCGCGCGCGGGCGCGCACGGGTTAATACCGTCTCTCCAGAATTGTTTTTGTTTGTTCTGCGGCGTGAATAGGACGACAGTGCGATCGCGCCGCGAAACCGAAAGGGTCGCCGGTGTCCATTCCCGTGTGAGCACCCGCTCGGAACCCCGGGGCCGCCCGCACGTATGGCGAAAAGCGCAGTTCCCTCTCGATTTCCTGGCGAGTTCACTCGAGCGTCGAGTCACCGAGGGAGCTGTGCGACAAAATTCATTAGCAGCTCACTAGTGTCCTGTTTCTCTATAATCCTTTGCTATTCCACGTGCAGCAATCACGTGTAGGTTGTCGTGTAGGTGGTGTTCGGTTATTGTAGTACCAGTACACTCCCGATTCTTTAAATAATGAAATAGCGCCGGTCGATATTTTCTGCGACCAATCTAAGGCACTTGACTTGTAAGTAGGCTGTTTAGGTTTTTATGTTGGTAACGTCACATTGCGCTCTGTATGAAAATCGCTGACTGTGCTGTGTGCAGTCTGTGGCAGGTTGGCATTGTTGGAATATTCGCTATTGTAGTGTTGGGCAGTTGGATGTCAACAGCGCGTAGCGTTGCGCAGTTGGAGGTGAGCCGCCAGCAGTGGTGGATGTGGGGAGATAGATGGCAGAATTTTGAGAGCGGACGATCTGGACGTGTGTCCATCACAAAGAGTAAATTTGTAATATTGGATGTCATGAACTGATATATATAGGATGGCTTTTGAACATTATTAAGGTTAATACATTCTTTGTTCTCAATCCAAACCTTTGATTTGCTAACTATGCCTATCAGTAGTTAGTGCCTTCAGTAGTTTGAATCTTTTATTTAGCTGGCAGTATTGGCGCTCGCTGTATTGCAGTAGTTTGAGTAACGAAGATTTTTGTGAGGTAAGTGATTCATGAAAGGTATAGGTTATTGTTAGTCAGGGGAATTCCTTTGTAGGGATTATTGAAAGTCAGATTGCCTTGTGCTAAAAAATATTGTCTGTCAGTTTAGTGTTGATCAGAATAGGTAAAGAGCGAAATGTCTGAGTACGTTCAGTTCTGCTCAGCTGTTTGAAAATCAAATACCGTAAGGGGTATCCAAGAGCAGTAATCAATAATTTTTTCTAAGGGGGTGTTTCAGACTGTGTGAACCACAATATTCTCGAAGCTAAATTGACGTTTTATGGTATAAATGGAAATGAATGCAGGAAGTTGCACTCAGTAATTCAACAAATATAGTCCGGAGACACAATACCGACTGAAGAGAAATAACGTATCTGGTTGCTCAAGGCTGCCGGCCGTTGTGCCCGTGCGGTTCTAGGCGCTTCAGTCTGGAACCGCTGCGGTCGCAGGTTCGAATCCTGCCTCGGACATGGATGTGTGTGATGTCCTTAGGTTAGTTAGGTTTAAGTAGTTCTAAGTTCTAGGGGACTGATGACCTCAGCTGTTAAGTCCCATAGCGCTCGGAGCCATTTGAATTTTTTTGCTCAAGGCTCAGTCTTAGGTCCACTGCTGGTCCTCGTACACTGTCTTTCGTCTAACATACAACATGCAGAATTAGTTCTTCTCGCAGATGAGACTACTATTGTAATCAATCCAAGTATACATCCAGAAACAGAAGAATGGCAAACAATGTTCTTAGAAATATCACTAACTGGTTTCCTGGGAATGATCAGGCTCACAATTTTAAAAGGACACCCCCCAACATACTCAGTTCTGTACGTCTGGGGTACTACACCAACGATAAGTGTAACACTTGTTCGCACCCAGTAGCTGAGTGGTCAGCAGGCACGGTAGCTGAGCGTGTTCAGTCAGAGGGCTGCGTGCTCTCTGGAATAAAAAAACGGGGTCAAGGAACCAACGATCAATTTGAACGGATGTCTTGTGACGTCCGTCCAGACCAAACACAACGAATTATATCGAAGAAAATGAGCAAAATAAATAAATAAGTGGTCAGCGCGACAGAATGTCAATCCTAAGGGCCTGGGTTCGATTCCGGCTGGGTAGATTTTCTCCGCTCAGCGACTGGGTGTTGTGTTGCCTTAATCATCATCACGTCATCCCCATCGACGCACAAGTCGCCGAAGTGGCGTCAAATCGCAAGACTTGCACGTGGCGAACGGTCTACCCGATGGGAAGCCTAGTCACACGACATTTTATTTAGCGTAACACATGATCAGGGAGTAGTAAGTAGGGTGAAAACTTCAAAATTCTTAGGTGCCCAGGTACACGAGAATTTAAATTGGAAAAAGTAAATGTAGGAACTGCTAAAACAACTTAGTTCAGCCATATGGTTCAAATGGCTCTGAGCACTATGAGACTTAACTTCTGAGGTCATCAGTCCGCTAGAACTTAGAACTACTTAAATCTAACCAACCTAAGGACAGCACACACATCCATGCCAGAGGCAGGATTCGAACCTGCGACCGTAGCGGTCGCGCGGTTCCAGACTGTAGCGCCTAGAAGCGCTCGGCCACCCCGGCCGGCCTTAGTTCAGCCACATTTGCTCTTAGAATCATTGTAGATCTTGGGGAGAGAGAAATCAATAACCTGACATATTTTTACCATTTGTACTCAATAATGTCATATGGAATGATGTTCTGGAGTAACTTATCTTTAAGAAAGAAAATCTCCATTGCGCAGAACTTGCTGTAAGAATAACATTATGGTGCTAACCCACGATCATCTTGTAGACATCTGTTTAATGAGATAGGCATTCTGACTACTGCTTCACAGTATATTTATTCCCTCATGAAGTTTGTTGTAAATAATCCACTACTGCTCAAAAGGAACAATGAGGTACATAATTGCAATACCAGAAGAAAGAGTGACATTCGTAACTTTACGTTAAGGTTATACTTAGCACAAGAAGACGTGCACAATGATGCAAAATAAATTTTGATCGCTTACCCAGTGATATAAAATGCCTGACAGAAGCAAAGTAAAATTTTAAAACAAGCCGAGAAGGTTTCCCTTGCTATTTCGTAGAAGAATTCCTATTACTGTAGTGTGTAGAAGGTGGTGGGTAGGAATTACTCACACCTGTATATCTTTTTTTCATTTTGTGATTAAAGGAACTTAGAAACGTTCAGAATGTAGCCATATGACCAAATTAATTTACGATGTGTATGTAAAATGTCTCGTTCCACATCATCCTGCAAAATGATCCATGGAACATCTAAATAACTAACAAACGACAGAATTGAACTCCCATATATAAAACAACTTCAAACTTCTGATATCTTCACAAATGAGTTGATGCCTTAAACATTTGGTATTAGGAATGTAATGGAGAAAAACTTTAGAAATGGTTTGAAATTATGTTCGTTGGAAGTCTCTAAGTTTTGTGATTATCAACCACCGGGCAAGTATAGTCTGTGTAATTTCCGCTCTGGTTTAACCGAAAGCTAGTTATTCGCGTATCTCAACGTTTATGATATCAAATCTCTTGAATTATCAGTCGTACAGTGATACAGTTTTGCAAGAAAAATCAGCGATACATGTGGATACTGTCTGCAAAATGTGTTACAAATATAGTTGGTAGTAAACAGGTACTAAATTAAAAACGTAGTTCCTGGTGCTGCAGTTTTACTGCAACAACAGCGAAAATGTAGATAGCGATAGACTTTTTTCCTTTAGTTATTTTGTGGGGGGTGTCAGCGAAAAAAGTTTCATAAAGATAGGAAGTCGCTACCTGCGCTCATTCTCAAATACTGGATTGATATAGTTCGGATAATAAGAACAACTAGAATAGTCTCCGGCTACAACGACGGCCTTTGCAGGCAGAGGCTGTTATAGTTTATAATATTAGAATCCAAGTTCGCTTGAAGTAAATTATCTCACGACCAGTTTCAACAGTAACCAGCTATCATTCTCAGATCTCTCGGAAATATACACTCATGTTCGAGAAACAACAGAACACCTTGAACGGTTAGAGACAGGGCGTTGACATTCACAGAAATGATTAACATTTAATCACCTTGGTTCGGAAAGTGTCCTGTTGCCTAGTAGGCACAGGGTCAGCCTTGGGCTCCGATAACTTGGTCCAAGCGCGATGGCATCGGCACATATAAGGTGTGAATGGCGTCCTGTGGTATAGTCATCCATGATGCATTACCATGGTTCCAAAGTTCATCTGTGGTAGTTGGCACTGGGTCACAGCACTGCGCCCATCCTTTCACCGTGTCCCACACATTTTCGAATAACAACTCTGATGATCTAGCAAGCCAGTGCTAAAGGCTGATTTCCTGTGACACCAAGACAGCACGTTTTCGTGCAGCACGTGTGGTCTTGCATTGTCAAGATGCAGGAAAGGTATGGCTACGGGTCGCAGTAGGCGACTAGCGTAGGTCACATTGATCGCAGTGCCGTTGACACGCACCAAATGTTGGCTGGTTGGTTGTTTCGGGGAAGGAGACCAGACAGCGAGGTCATCGGTCTCATTGGATTAGGGAAGGACGGGGAAGGAAGTCGGCCGTGCCCTTTTCAAAGGAACCATCCCGGCATTTGCCCGGAGCGATTTAGGGAAATCACGGAAAACCTAAATGAGGATGGCCGGACGCGGGATTGAACCGTCGTCCTCCCGAATGCGAGTCCAGTGTCTAACCACTGCGCCACCTCGCTCGGTGCACCAAATGTCATTTGTGGTTGTACCCAATAGCACTCTTCACCATAAGGCCTTGAATTCTACGTCTACATTTACATATATACTCCGCTAGCCACCAAGCGGTGTGTGGCGGAGGGCACAATTCGCGCCAAAGTCATATTCCCCCCCCCCCCCCTCTGTTCCACTCGTGGATCGCGCGAGGGAAAAACGACTGAGAGTCTCAGTACGAGCTCTTATGTCCCTTATCTTTGAATGGTGATAAATGCGCGATTTGAAAGTTGGTGGTAATAATATATGCTCTACATCCTCGGTGAAGATCGGATTTCGGAATTTAGTAAGCAGCCCCTCCTGTTTAGAGCGCCGTCTATCTGCAAGAGTGTCCCACTTCAAACTTTCTATGAGATTTGTAACGCTCTCGTGATGGCTAAATGTACCAGTCACGAATCTTGCCGCTCTTCTTTGGACCTTCTCAATCTCTTGAATCAGACCCAACTGGTAAGGGTCCCACACAGACGAACAATACTCCAAGACTGGACGAACTAACGTATTGTAAGCTATTTCGTTTGTTGAAGGACTGCATCGCTTCAGGATTCTACCAATAAACCGCAATCTAGAGTTCACCTTACAGTCTAAGGCCGCTGTTCATACCATCAACCAGATCGTTTATATAAATCGTAAAAAGCAGAGCACCTATTACGCTGCCCTGGGCACACGTGAAGCTACGCTTGTTTCTGTTGAAGTCACCCCGTTCAGGACGACATACGGCTTCCTGTCTGTTAGACAGTGTTGGTGCTGTATGTTTCGTGAGAGTGCATTCACTGTGATGCAGCTCCCCTGTCTACGACGAACCAAAATGTGGTCCTTGTTTGCAAACAAACAGAACCTATGTGATCGCCATAAGCTTATTGACACCAGTGCTTACTAATTTAAGTTATATATTACAGCACTGAAGATGGTCACTAAGTGACCGAAAATCGATTTTGCGATAATAAACAAAAATATACGACCAATGCTGTCTCTCCTTCCAAGAACCTGGATTCGTCCGAAAACACTACCTGATGCCATTGCTCTCCCAAGTGACATCGTTCCATGAACAATTTCCACCTGGCATGTTCCTGCACATTCGTCAAAGGTGGGCGGAGAAGTAGACGACGCGCGCACGTCACGCATGTCGTAATAAACGGTGACGTACTGTCACCCATGATAGTATCCGATGTGTTACATTGCTCCATTGTCGCGCCAGAGCCGAGGAGGACGCACATCTGTACTGCAGTGCTATTCAGATGAGGTGTCGATCTTCTCGGAGGGGGAGGGGGGGGGGTCTGAGTGGTGCGACCTGACCCGTATCGTAGTATTTTACGTCTTTCTGTGAACCATTCTACACACAGCCGTTGCACTACCGAAACACTCCCTCCCACACGAGCAGCAGTTTCCCGGATGGACGCATCACAGTCTCTCATGCCTGTAATTCGCCCTCTAATCGTACTAATTTGACGGTACGGTCAGAGCATTTGTGTGCGAGGCATCCTACACGTCTGCTCATATCTCACTTAAGCATTACCTTCGCTTTATAGTTACAAAGAGAACCGCAGACACATTTTACCGGCTGGTGGTGTTACGCCGCGATATCGATGTTGTCCTTGAACCCACGGGCCGACATGGTTCAAATGCTAATCGTTTCTGCAGAACATACTATTGTACATTTCCTGTGAAAATTGCGAATATGAAAGCCATATCTCTAGTCCTTCAATGTGTGCTGTTACATTTTTTTTATTTTTACATAAGTGTAATTACACATCAGTCTCGTCGACGTACTGAAAAAAATGGCTCTGAGCACTACGGGACTTAACTTCTAAGGTCATCAGTCCCCTAGAATTTAGAACTACTTAAACCTAACTAACCTAGGGACATCACATACACCCATGCCCGAGGCAGAATTCGAACCTGCGACCGGAGCGGTTGCGCGGTTCCAGACTGTAGCGCCTAGAACCGCTCGGCCACCCCGGCCGCCTCGACGTAATGAGAACAGGCTCCAATTATAATAATAGGGCTCCACACTGTCTTGTCAAATACATAATACTCGCTAAACAAAATATCCATAGCACCATTATACAGGAGCAAAAACAGGTACAGAAGTGTAGAGTATGCCACGACTCATCATCGGGGCTCGATTCGAAGCAGCGCTCGTCACTGAAGACAATTCTGAGATTCCAGATCGAAGACATGTCTGGAGACACCGTGGTCAATGATGATGGTATACCAACCTGACTGTCGCCCGTCATACGTCCCGAAATCCACCTGGGATGTCATTTCTTATCATAGCAGGATCCCTTTCATTGCCATCTGTGGCGCCCTTAAGGGGCTCCGGAAAGGCTCAAAATCATGAAAAGTTCAATTTTTCCTTTTTTGCGTTTTCTGAATCTGCAGACTATTACCTTTTAATAGATATATAGTTTATTCAATTCCGAAGACTACAACTATTTTTAAATTTTTTTTGAAATGTGTTCTACATGGGCGTGATCCACTGTGGCGCTGTTAAACTGCTGTCAAATGGTGTTATTATTAACGTCCGTGTTCATCAGGTACATTTTAGTGATGTGAGATAAAGTATGTGTTGTGGCTAACCTGTGATGGTTCAATATATATCGCTGGTGTGATTGTCGATTGTTTCATGTTTATTTACTCTGTCGTTATCTCGAAAATATTCGTAATTAATTCTGTTTCTTGAGTCTCTGTTTTGTTGAAGTATAATAATGAGTAAAAGTAAAGTTATTAGAAATCCTCTGAAGGCTTTTAAGAAAAGGAGAAATGTTGGAAAGCCAAAGGTA